>NW_026652285.1:29362736-29754455 GCF_009828535.3 Hylobates moloch | reverse complement strand
GAGGCAGGAGAATGGCGTGAACCCGGGAGGCGGAGCTTGCAGTGAGCCGAGATTGCGCCACTGCACTCCAGCCTGGGCGACAGAGTGAGACTCCGTCTCAAAAAAAAAAAGATTTTTTCCTTCCTTCCTGCCCCCATGATTTCTTTCTTTCTTCTCCCTTTATTCATTCCTTCTCCCCCTCACCTTCTCTAACTTTCTGGTCCCTGCCTCTCGTTGGCATGCTCTGAGTGCTCATTACATACAAATTCCAGCTCGGTCCCTCCTGAGGGGACTCTGGGCACAAGGACTTTCAGGGGGAGCGTGATGCCCACTGCGCTTGATACACCAAGAAGAGCAGACAGGGGTAGCCTGCTCTGTTCTGAGGATAAGCCTTCTGGCAATTCAACTCAGAGAGGTGGAATGAAGGAGCAGGGACACAGGTGGACCCTGAGAAGGAAGTTAAACACTACCACATGCTTACTATGTGCCAAGCCCAAGTTAGGGCTTCTACGTATACCAGGTAATTTTCTTGGTCCCAAAATACAGGGAAAGGAGTGTTATTGTCTAGATTATTACCTATGAGGAACCTGAGGCTCAGAGAGGTTATGCAATGGGTCCAAGGTCACACAGGAGTGAATGGAGACCAGAGGCTATTGACCCCAAAGTGCCTGCTTCTTCGAGGAGTGACACTGATGTAGTGATGGAGGGAGGCGGCAATGGGCTGGCCTGCTGGGGAGGCCCTTGACTTGAGGCCAAAGACAAGAGTGAGTCTACAGGCGGCTGGTCTGGCTGGGGCTGGGGGTAGCCGCCAGGATGGAGCACAGAGCTGAGACGGGAGGTGGGAAGGGGCTGCTGAACAAAGCTGCGGGCAAGAGGAGCGGGGAGGCTGGCTTCCCAGAAGTGGCTCATCAGAGGCCCACGGACAAAGGCTTCTGGCTAAGGGAGTGGAAGGAACACCTGGGAAAAGGCACCGAGACTGTGCAATGAAAGCTTCTCTGCTTTATCTGCTGCAGGTTATGTTGTGTGTATTGATTTTCTCTTAATAAAATCCATTCCGATTTTTTTTTAAAAAGAATAATGACAATGGATGCCTGTGGAGACAGGAACCTCGGGGGAAATTGTTTAGTATTGGGCACAGCCCATGGGAGGAAGGGGCGGCCCCTCCTCCCTGGGGGAGGAGGGCATTGTGGGTGGGTGAGCAGGTATGAAAAAGACACAGGAGCCAGAAAGGCAGAGCAGACATCTTCAGACCAGTCTCTGCCACTCCTTCGCTCCCACGAGCCCCCCCTGAGTGGGAGCAGAGGCCTCTTCCCTCGGCCATGCCTCTGCTGGGACGTCTGCATGGGCTCCAGGCTTCCCTCTGGTTACCCACCTTCCCCTGCCTGGTGCTGGGGCCTTTCCTGCACTGCCTGGCAGCTGTTAGACCTGGGGAAGCCACATCACCTGTCTGATGCTTACCTTTCTTGCAAACCAGGGATAATACCACTTTGTGGATGCCTCTGCCTACTCCACAGGCAGTTGTGATAACAGTTTAATTTAAAAAAAAAAAAAAAAGAAAAGCATTTTGCAGAATCTAAAAGTCTCCCCCAGAGGCAAGGGAGGAGGATGAAAGGCCGTGGATACCCACCACTTTGCAGAACAGGCCTTCTCCCCAGTCAGGTGCCCCCTCACTCACACGTGCCTCCTCCCTCTCCTTCGCGCTGGTCCTCATCCTACCCATGTTCTGTTCTGGAAACAAGAGTGGAATTGGCAAGGTGGGGCAGTGCCCTAGAGGGGCTGGCTAGTTTCTCTTTGGCCACCTGTCTGTAAATCAAGTAGCTACCACCACAGAGCCTGAGCCAGGGGAGAGTCGAGTCTTCAGGAACAGGTAACTGAACTGTCACAACTTACCCATTGCTATTCTTAAACAGATGTTTTTTCTCATAAAGCAGAGACTTGTTAAAATAATGATACAAACACTTATTTAACTCCTCTCTTTTGCCCATTAAATTTAAGACAAGATCTCATTGGAAGTGAGATTTAATGTAACCCAGATCTCTGAGTACAGATGGGGACCTTCCATCCAATAAAAACTGTTATAAATCTCTGCTTCACTCAATTCTGGCTTTTCCCTCAGCCTCTCTGGAAATCCTTTAGTTGTCAAAATTCATGGTTCCGGACCTATCCATAAACATTTGCAAACCGTTTGCAATTTTTCTTTTTTAAAGGCCTTTTTGCAGCCCTCTCCCCTGCCATGTCGACGGAGCCATTGACTTCTAACAATCTAGGCAGGACCTCACCTGCCTCCTCTGCACCTTGCCGATTCTTTCTTCCCAGGAAGAATTTGGCCTTTAAAAAAAAAAAAATTAAATAATCATGTATCTGACAGATCCACCATCCCAGGTGTATAGTCTCCTTTTAATCAAGAACACTCTCAGGTCCGTGTGATGGCTTCCTGTAAACAAGCCCCAAACCGCTTGTGCAGGGATGGACTGTTCTGCTTTGCCAGGTCTCTCGCACCACATTTTTTCTTTTTGAGACAGAGGCTCGCTCTGTCACCGAGGCTGAAGTGCAGTGGTGTAATCTAGGCTCACTGCAACGTCCGCCTCCTGAGTTCAAGTGATTCTCCTGCCTCAGCCTTCTGAGTAGCTGGGACTACAAGTACGTGCCACCACGCCTGGCTAATTTTTGTATTTTCAGTAGAGATGGGGTTTTGCCATGTTGTCCAGGCTGGTCTCGAACTCCCGGCCTCAGGTGATCCACCCACCTTGGCCTCCCAAAGTGCTGGGATTACAGGTGTGAGCCACCGCCGGCCCAGCCTCACCAGACTACCCTTAGGTGGTTGCCTCTTGTGTGCCTCTGCCCTGGAATGCCCCTCCCCATCATGCCTTCTTCAAGGCTCAGAAAAATGTCACCTCCTACATAGAGCTTTCCAGAACTCGACAACTTAGCATGCATTTCCTGTTGCGTCCCTTGACACTCTGCCAGTGATGTGGCTGAGGCATGAGCTGGTGCGGTGGCTCACGCTTGTAATCCCAGCACTTTGGGAGGCCCAGGCAGGTGGATCATCTGAGGTTGGGAGTTTCAGAGCAGCCTGACCAACATGGGGAAGCCCCATCTCTACTAAAAATACAAAATTAGCTGGGTGTGGTGGCACATGCCTGAAATCCCAGCTACTTGGGAGGCTGAGGCAGGAGAACTGCTTGAACCCAGGAGACGGAGGTTGCAGTGAGCCATTGCACTCCAGCCTGGGCAACAAGAGCGAAACTCCGTCTCAAAAAAATAAAAATAAAGGCGGGGTGCAGTGGCTCACGTCTGTAATCCCAGCACTTTGGGAGGCTGAGGTGGGCAGATCACAAGGTCAGGAGATTGACACCATCTGGCTAACACAGTGAAGTCCCGTCTCTACTAAAAATACAAAAAAAATTAGCTGGGTGTGGTGGTGGGCTCCTGTAGTCCCAGCTACTCGCGAGGCTGAGGCAGGAGAATTGCTCGAACCTTGGAGGCGGAGCTTGCAGTGAGCCAAGATCACGCCACTGTATTCCAGCCTGGGCGAGAGAGCGAGACTCCGTCTCAAAAAATAAAATAAAATGAAATAAAATAAAATAAAAATAAAATAAATATGAGCCACGTAATCAGCCTGGCGGATGCCAACGGCTGCCCATATGTCAGCTAATTGCAATGGCCCTGGCTATAGATATTTGTCTACCAGTGTTTCTCCCACTAGACTCTGAGCCCCTCAAAGACATGGGCCATGCCTCATTCATCTTGCAGCACATCATCCAGCTCAGGGCCGACCTTAGCCATACAGCCTTCTTTGAATGTTCCAACCCTCCTGGTCCTTTCTGTTTCTCGAAACCCCAGTAGCATTCACTCTACCCCTCTGTATTCATTAGGATTATGTTTAGGTACACATAATAGAAAATCAAAATAGTGTGGCTTGAAGGAGATCACAGTTTGTTTGTCTTTCATGCGTCCCAGCAGGTAATTAAGAGATAATAGGGTGTGTCAACTTTAGGATCTCACATCTTATTGCTCTGCCAAGTGTGACTCCAACTTCATGATCCAAAACGGCAGCACCCATGTTCCTGGCAGCCAATGGAGGAATAGACAGACGCTGTCGCTTAAGGAAGGTTCTGGAGGCTCTCACAGGACCTTATCACTTATAGCCATTGGTCAGAACTTAGCCATATGGCCATACCTACCTGCAAAGGATGTTGGGAAATGTAGTGTCTAATCTGGGCAGCCATGTACTCAGCGAAAAGGGGAAAGCTGGGTACAGTGGCTCATGCCTGCAATCCCAACTACTTCGGGGCTGAGGCAGGAGGATCGCTTGAGGCCAGGAGTTTGAGATCAGCCTGGGTAACATAGCAATCTCTAAAAATAAGTAAATAAAAAGGGGGGAGAATGAATACTGGGGAACTAACAATGTCTACCATCCCCACACAATTTAACACTTAGTTTTACTCTTCCTTTTTAAACAATTTTAAAAAATTTATTAGGATAACATACAATTTACCATCTTAACCATTTTCAAGCATATAGTTCAGTAGCATCAAGTACATTCGCATTGTTGTGCAACCACCTCCAGAACGCTTTGTATTTTTTTGAAATAGGGTCTTACTCCACCGCCCAGGCTGCAGCCTTGACCTCCTAGGCTCAAGCAATCCTTCCACCTCAGCCTCCCAAGTAGCTGGGACTATATGCACAAGCCACCACGCCCAGCCAATTTTTGTTGTTGTTTTTTTTGTTTTCTTGAGACAGAGTCTTGCTCTGTCACCCAGGCTGGAGTGCAGTGGCATGGTCTTGGCTCACTGCAACCTCCTCCTCCTGGATTCAAGCAATTCTCCTGCCTCAGCCTCCCTAGTAGCTGGGATTACAGGCATGTGCCACCACATCCAGCTATTTTTTTGTATTTTTAGTAGAGATGGGGTTTCACCATGTTGTCCAGGATGGTCTCGAACTCCTGAACTCAGGTGATCCACCCCCCTCGGCCTCCCAAAGTGCTGGGATTACAGGCTTTTTTTGTATTTTTTGTTGACACAGGTTTTCACCATGTTGTCCAGGCTGGTCTCAAACTCCTGAACTCAAGCAATCCTCTCACCTTGGTCTCCCAAAGTGCTAGGATTACAGTCATGAGCCACCTCGCCCAGCCTCCAGAAAGCATTTTATCTTGCAAGACTGAAACTCTACACCCTATACAAATAACTCCCCGTTCCCCCATCCCCCAACCTCTGGCACCCACCATTCTACTTCTTTCTTTATGAATATGAGTACTCTAGGTACCTCATCTAAGTGGAATCATACAGTATTTGTCTTTTGTATTTGTCTTTAGCATAACGTCCTCAAGGTTCACCGAGGTTGTTGCGGGTGTTAAAAATTAATTTCATATAGTCCCGGGAGTGATTTCTGCTGTTCCTTGACATTGGACTTGCCTTCCTACTAGAATTGGAGATCTTCACTCATTTGACAAAATTGCGTTGGAGGATTAATATGTACCAACTGGAATGCCAGGTGCTGGGATGGAGGCTTGGGGCAAATGCAACTTGTCATGCTCCTCTCTGCCCTATAGCACCTTTCCAGGGTGTATTGGTTCATATTGCTGCTTCATAAATATTTATTCAATGATTGGAAAGTCATGCTAGTCTACGATCTCGGTGGTTCTTCGGTGTTTTATGTTGGGGACACTCAACCAGGGACCCCACATATCATCTAACTCACTTTCCCTCATGCTTTCTACCTGGCTGGCTTTCAACTTTAGACCTCCTGTCTCTAGTCCTCTCCCATGTTGCCTGAAAGCCCTTTCACTCATCTGTGCTCCACTGCAAGGAGAGAGGCCAGACTTCGCGTCTGCTCTCCACTGGGGCAGAGGAAGGGTCAGAGAGGCAGATGTGCCCTTTGGGGAGACCTCCCTCCCACAGCCCATCTCCTCTCTCTGCCTTCTACTCTCAAAAGATGAGTGTAGACTTCCAGGAGGTAAATGTACCTGGCCTTGTACCCAAATACATCTGGCCCTGTGTCTGAATGCCATGAGGGAACCTGTTAAAATAGAAACAAAGAAACAAAAACAGGGAAAACAAGATTCCTGGCCCTACTCCAAACCTACAGAATCAAAATTTCTGAGATGAGGGACCAGAAATCTGTTTTTTTTGTTTGTTTGTTTGTTTGTTTGTTTTTGAGACGGGGTCTCGCTCTGTCTCCCAGGCTGGAGTGCAGTGGTGCGATCTCGGCTCACTGCAAGCTCCGACTCCTGGGTTCACGCCATTCTCCTGCCTCAGCCTCCCAGGTAGCTGGGACTACAGGCACCCACCACCATGCCCGGCTAATTTTTTTGTATTTTTAGTAGAGACGGTGTTTCACCGTGTTAGCCAGGACAGAAATCTTACTTTCCAAACAGTTCCCCTGCTGATTCCACTGCAGTCAGCCCGACACCGGGAACCACTAGAATACGGAGGAAGGAGTCTGTGGACCTGAACAGCCCTAGCTCTAACGTCAATTCCAGCACTTGTTTGCTGTGAAAACTTGGCCAAGTTACTTAACCTCTCCGAGCCTCATACCAATACCTGACTTATAATGTGGTAGTGAGAATTACATAAAATGATGCATAGAAACTTTTTAGCACAGTGTCTGGCACGCCCAGACCCTAATAAATAGGGAGCTGATGTTGCAGTTATTATTACATCTATAATAAGTATTTTTGCATCAATATTAATATCAATAATTATTACATCAATAATATCAATAATTACACCAATAATTATATCAATAATTTATGTAAATTATATAGATATTATAATTGTATATATTATTATAGCAATAATAATAATTATTATTATTACTCAAATGCCTGGCACAGCCCACTCTGAGGACTGTAGTTCTGATGGTTCTGTGCTGCTATCAGGCAAGGCCCTTAGAGAGAGTGTCTCTAAGTTGAAAGCCAGCTAGATAAAAGACAGCAATGAGGCTATTTGCTAGATGCTGGGCTCAGTGATAGTAAAAGCTCCAGGGAGACCAGGGAGATGAAAGAAAGGGACTCGCCGTGTTAGTGTCATTACCCCACCGCAGCAACATCTGCCACAAGCGCTTACCCTGAGTACTCCAGCCACCACCACCCAGTACCTGTCTGCAGCAGCAGCAGAGGCTGACAGGAACTTCAGGGCAGGGAAGTCGTACGGAGGAGTCCCTCTGAGCTGGAGCAGGGTCCAGCTGGCACTGCCCCAGAGCCCTGCTCCCGGCTGGGAGGGAGAGGAAGTCAGTCCCTGGAGCAAAGTCCAAAGTGATGGCAAGAAGGAAAGCCATGCTGGGCCTAAGGGATATTCCATGCAGTCTTAGGGATATTCCATGCAGTCTTAGGTCTCAGCGCCAATGTTGCCTCCTCTGGGCTGAGTTCCGGGCTTCCCTGCACATTCCACCTCCATGGCAGCACTGGCCTTTCTGCTCTGATAGTTCCCTAGTCTGCCATCACCACTGGAGGACAGTGACTTAACCAACCTCCGCTAGCACCACTTCACGCTCGGTCTTATACACTTCACTGGCCTCCTTTCCGTTCCTCAAACCTACGGAGCTGTTCCCGGCCCTGGGGCCTTTGCACTTGCTGTGCTCTCTCCTGATTCCTGGCTCCTGGCTCTTTCTCTTGACTCTTCAGGTCTTAGAGAGCCCTCCCTGCATTGCCCCTGTCCAGAAGAAGCCGCCCAACTGCTCTTCATCACAGCACCCTGTGTATTTCCTTTATAGCGCCTTCACAATCCAGAACCATCTTGCTTATTTATCTATTTACCTGCTTATTGTCTGTCTCCCCTGGAGAGGAACGTGTGAGCTCTATGGAGGTAGGAATATCTGTCCTGTTCATCTCTCTGTCTCCAGAACCCAGCTCAGTGCCTGGTGTGGAGCAGGAGCTCAATGCCTCCTGTTGAACAATTTGATTTTCTAGTCATCTCAGTCCTTGGCACCTGGCACGGTGCCAGGAACCTAACGGCTGCCTAAGAAATGTTTATTAAATGAAGAAATGATACCATCAGCCATTCCTGCATTGGCTGATTACCAGGAATCTTCTTTTTCTTTTTTTTTGAGACGGAGTCTTGCTCTGTTGCCCAGGCTGGAGTGCAGTGGTGCAATCTCGGCTCACCGTAAGCTCTACCTCCTGGGTTCACGCCATTCTCCTGCCTCAACCTCCCAAGTAGCTGGGACTACAGGCACCTGCCAGCACGCCCGGCTAATTTTTTGTATTTTTAGTAGAGATGGGGTTTTACCGTTTTAGCCAGGATGGTCTCAATCTCCTGACCTCGTGATCTGCCCGCCTTGGCCTCCCAAAGTGCTGGGATTACAGGCGTGAGCCACCGCGCCCGGCCCAGGAATCTTCTTAGAGTGATCCTAGAGCTAGAAATCCAACTGTTCAACAATATGTATGAAACTACTGTATGCCAGGCCCTGAGCTAGGCTTAGAGGATGCAGCAGATATCAGGACTGAAGCAGACTCCATTCATGGTCTACGTTACAGAGGTGAGGAGGTCAGGTGGAGAGAGGGATTTTTGGGGAGGTGAGTATAGATACTCTCAATACCTTCTTTCCCTGAATTCAGAGATGCTCCCCATGCCATCATCCTCCCGGGTTGTGTTTGTGGGTTTGCCGGCAGGGGGCTGAATGTCGGATGAGAAGTCGAGAAGTCGGAGGAAATTGCTCTTCGCTGGCAGATCAAAGCCGTGAAGCTCAGAAACAAAGCTTCTCCCCTCTCCCGATCCCTGTCCCTCTGCTTCCGCCCACCGACAGCCCAGACAACCTGCAATCAGACACCTTCATTATGAAGACTGATGTTACCAGACAGGGACCTCAGCAAGCTTTTGCTGTGCCTGATTTTGTCGGTAGGAATTTACAGCTCTTGGTAACCAGATCAACACAGCTCCGTTACTCCCCCCCAATCACCAGCCTGTGGCAAAAGGTTTCTGAGACGGCCTGGAATTCACTGGTCCTGGGTACCTGGGACTGCCAGCTGAATGAGATGGCCAGAGCCCAAGATTGGGCTCCCCAGCCAATATGGGGACACGGAGAAGCAGACCCAGAAATGAGGCCAGGTCCAGGGTGGCAGGGAGGCTGGGGAGGCAGTGCGGGACAAGTCCACAAGTGGTGAATGCTTATTGGTATAAGAAGGCAGGGGGCCTGGGAACTGCCCAAACACGGATGCTGGCCATGGAGATGGTGAGGAACCAGAAAGAGCTTCCAGAGACCCTCCGGCCCTGGAGGGTGGGGAACTCCAAGACACAGCCTCCAAAATACGAATGTCAGAGTCTGCTGATTGGCCTGATCCCCTAAATCTCTGAGACATAACCAATCCCACAAACACCCACTTAAGCCAACTCAAATCTGCTCTCAAATTGGGGTTCTGGAAAGGAGGCACAAGGGAGCTTTTCCTGTATATTTCAGGGCCACCCCATTCCCATCAGTCGGGACCTCAGCCCTGGGAGTTAGTGATGCCCATGGTCCTGGGGTCCTCTTTGGTTTCCTTCTTCACCCCAAGCAGCCCCTGGAGTCTGGGAGAGGGCCTCTCTCTCTGCCTGGAAAATCAGCCCCAGGCCCCGAAGTGCCAGAGCTAGGAGGGGCCTTGAGCTCTGTGGTCCAACTCCCTCATTAACAGAGAGAAACTGAGGCCTGGAGAAGCCAGAGACCTGCCCGGGGGTGGGTGCTGGAATCTAATCTCATCCCACAGTTCTTTCTATTTGACATGCTGCCCAGCACAGAGGAGGCACTCTGTATATACAGGTTGAAAAATGGAATGACCCACTGGATGAATGGAAACATGGCTGGGTGGCTGGGCGGATGGTGGATGGATAGGTTGCCTCCTATCTTTAGAAGAGGAGCAAGTACCTCCTCCTGATTTCCTGTGGTGTGGTTAGCTCTGCAGACCATACCTTGGAAATTTATGAATAAACGAAATGATCAATTAGATGCCACCCAGAAATGTATAACACACTACACAGCAGCGACCAAATTGGCTTTAGGAACAGCAAACTCTGCCAGACCAATTTAATTTTCTCTCCTGTGATAGAGTGACGGGTCTCATCAGTGAGGGATGAGAAGGCAGCTGTCATCGATCTTGATTTCAGGGCAGCTGTGGGTTCTGTCCTACATGACATTCTCATCAACTTGCCAAGGAAACACTGTCTGTTGCAGCCTCCACTGGGGATGAATGACTGGCCCCAAGGCTTTATGCCCGAGGCCCTGTCCCCATGTCAACTCCCCATGGGCACCCGGCTCCCATTCAGACGCCACCTGTGCACACTTTCCAGCAAGGGCCGGCCCGAGCGTGCTCACACACAGAGAACGGGATAATGTCTGGATGCAGATGTGTACACATGAGCATGTGGATAGAGACAGGCGTGCACATGACACACAAATACACACATGTATTTGCAAACGTGTGTGTTATACCAAGGTCAGCCATACATGAGCCCAAGGGGGCCACGATTGAGCCGGAGGAAGTGGCGGAGGTGGGAAAGGGTTAGCCAGGGACAGCGCAGGGCTGAATTGTTGATTGAGTGCAGATCCATGCTCTAGAGAAGTGCCGTCCGATAGAAACAGAACTCCAGCGATGTATGTAATTTTAAATTTTCTAGTAGCCACATTAAAAAGTAAACAGAAAACAGATGAAATTAATTTTAAGATATATTTTTGCTCATTATCTTAGCTCAATAGGTCCTAAATATGATCATTTCAACATGTAATCAATAAAAATTATTAATGAGAATGTTATTCTTTTTTTTGCTTTCCTTTATACATACAGCAACCATGGGGGTGCTAATACACACACAAGGATTTCATTGGATAAGCTAGATCTGCAGTTAGATTTTGTTAAATGTACAGTCTAAAAGGCAGGTTCACGTACCCAAGTTGTTCCAAACATATTTAAAACGGTTTTTGTTGTTGTTGTTTGAGACAGGCTCTTGCTCTATCACCCAGGCTAGAGTGCAGTGGAAAAATCATGGCCCATTGCAGCCTCAAACTCCTGGTCTTAAGCGATCCTCCCACCTCAGCCTCCCAAGTAGCTGGGACTACATGCGTGCATCACCATGCCTGGCTCATTTTTTAATTTTCTGTAGGAATGAGATCATGCTATGTTGTCCAGGCTGGTCTCAAACTCCTGGCCTCAAGCAATCCTCCCACCTTTTAGGCTACCACACCCAGCCCTAAAGTTTTTCAATAACCGAATAGATTATCAGTTTTAAAATCTAGGTTAATGCAAATCAAATTAAAAGTGTAGTTCCCCGGTGGCACCAGCCCCATTCCCAGTGTCCCCAGCCACAGGCGGCAGCTGGCTCCCACAGTGGGCAGCGGGTTGGCAGCCTTGAGGGGAAGGAGGGAAGAGAAAGGGTCAAATGGGTGTGGGTGTGGTGGGAGGCTGGGCTTAGGGGAGGTGGGGGCAGGTAATGGGTGGAGTGGAAGGGGAAGGAGGGGAATGAGGGCCCTGCAGAGTTGGAAGCTGCAGGGATTCCCGATGGCTGCTCCAGAAGCAAAAGGGGGTGGAAAAGAGGCAGAGAGGATGCTGGGGCTGGATGAGCTATTGGTAGCCTCCTGTGGGCATCTCCAGCCCCCAGGACACAGCCCAAAGCCCCTTACCTCTCCAGGAGGAATCCTAGGGCTGCCTATGACCTTGGCCAGCCTCTGCCCACCTCCTTCGCCACAACTCTTCCCACCTCAGTCCCTACCCACAGGTCCCCCTACCTCCACCTGCCATGTGGGCAAGGTATTGCTGCTCCAGCTCCACTGGAGGGTTGGCTGCCCACACCTGGATGAGCCCTGGTGACTTCGGCACCCTCGGCAGAAATAGGGAATGACAGGGAATTGCCTTGGGGGTGGGTTTAGAGCAGGTTCTGGCTTGGGGTGTGCTGGATTTGGGGGACCTGTGGGAGGTTCTGAGGAGAGTCCAGCAGGTGGCTGGAAACGCTGGACCTGAGTTCTGGAAGAGAGGCACGAGGGAGCTCTTCCATGGAGGAAGGCACACAGCCATGAGCACACACGGCTCACTCCTTCCCCCATCCATGCGCACACGGCTCACTCCTTCCCCTGTGCAGCCTCTTCCTTGCCCCGGCCAGTCTCCCCACACCTGCCCCAGAGGTGGTTACCCAGAATCTTTGTCCCATCCCGGGGTTCCCCTAGTTCCCCCCCCCCACCTCGGCAGCAAATCTGCTCTCAAATTGGAGTTCAAAGGGGAAGTGCCCAGGCATTGGTCCCAGGGATGGGAGTGTCAGCGCTTAGGGAGGCCATGGTGGAAGAGTCTGGGGCCAGAGAGGGAAGGTGTGGTCTCAAGGAGAAAGGGTTGGGTCAACAGAGTCCCTGGCCCTGGCATATATCCCCCCACCCAGTTCTGGTTATCTGTGGATGTATGGCGCACATAACCCCAATTTCAGTGCCTTAAAACAACACTTTGCTTTTATCATGTCTCACGATTCTGTGGATCAGGAACCTGGACAGGGCACAGAGGGAATGGCTTCTCTCTGCCCCTGGATGTTTATGGCTGAAGCTCCGATGGCTCAAATGGCTGCAAACTGGAATGGGGGGCCAGACAGGTCTCCACCCTCTTCCCCCTACAGTCTCTCCTCGTGCCCGCCTTGGGCTTCCTCACTGCATGGAGGTCTCTGGGTGCCAAGAGTCTCTAGAGTTCCAGGCAGAAGCTGCAAGGTTCTTAGGACGTTGCCTTAGAAATCCTGAACGTCACTTCCGCCACATTTTATAGGTCGAGCAAATCACTAGGGAGAAGCCCTGATTCAAGCAGAGGGGAGGCACAGATTCCACCCCTCAACGGGAGGAGTGACAAGTGACACTGAAAAGGAGAGAATGGAAGGCAGCCATGCTGGGATCACACCACCCCCCGCCACTTGCCCTCACCTGAGGGCAGCAGCTGTGTGTTTTACCCCCTCTCCCATGTTAGTCAACCTGACAACCTTCCTGTCACTGTCACTGCCTTCTGCATGGAGGCCACCGCCTCAGTAACACGTCAGAATGCTTGTCCCACCTACTTAACTGGAAATGTAAACCCCTCAAGGTCGAGACGGTCTCTTTTACGCCTTGCTGTCCTGGCTTTGACATTTTGGGTGTTTTGTTTCCTGAATCAGCACTCCTCGACTGGTCTCATCGGTCTTCTGCACCAGATACCCCAGCTCCTCAAAACATCCTTATTGAGTATCCTGGTCCCTGGCCCTCTGGAGTGGAAAGAGGTCTTAGCACCTCACCACCACAGCCCATGTGCTGGCCCAGATGGAGGTGGAGGATGGAAAGGAGCACACCCCAGGGACTGTGGCCATGGCAGGCCTTGGAGCCCTCGGTGCTGGTGGCCACCTGGATTTATGCCTCTCTCGGGAATATGTGCCCTCTTTGTCTACCGGGCCCCCACCGCTGCATTTCAGTGTTGTCCTGGCCTTACAACACAAACCGTGTTAGAGGATTACACTGTTTCTGGGAGAAAATTTAAAAGAAAAGATAAACAGCAAAAAGCAGGGAGGGGACTCATAGTACCTTTAAATAAACTACTTTGTCAAAATATTTCTAAATAATAATGACTAGGATAAATCTACATTCAAGTCCTTGCACAGAAATCCAGGCAGTGGTGTGCTGAGAAGGTGAGGCATCCCGATGTATTCTTGCCCCCGGTGGAATGCCACAGAACAATGAGGCTGGGCGGTGCAGAGCAGAAACTGTTGATGGAAAAGACGATTTCTACTCAGGTGGGCAGGGGCTTGCCTCTATCTGGATCCTTTTCATTGCCCTACAAAGAATCCTTTCTTCCTCCCAGGCCGCACTAAATAATAACAACTGGGGACTTTTCTCACGCCAACTTCTGAGCCGCTTCAAGTGTCACCTGGTTACCCATAAAATTCATACCTGGAATAGTGTCTTTGACCTTGGGCAAGTGTGCGTGTTGCCTGGCTCTTTCGTGGGATTCTGGGAGAGATCTCTTGGAGAGACGATGTTGAAATGTTGGCAGGTCATGTGTATACCGTGGATTTTGTGGAGTACATGGTTTTTCCTTTTTGCCACTATTAGATTGGGGAAACCGTGTGTTTTTCAGAAGGAGGAGCACAGGCCCCCCTCCCTCCGCATTCCTGGGCACGCTGGCCCAGCTTCTCCAGCGTTTCCCTGCACTACGGGGAGCACCATGTCCTGCAGGTGCTGCTGTACCTGGGTCTCCACCCACCAGTCTTCCATCCCTGCAGGTCTTGGGTCCCTGGGGTAATTTGCCTTGTCCCCCTCTGGGTTTCTGTGTTCATCTGAACATGCTTCGCTGCCCTAGCTTTGACAATTTGAGGACTTTGCCTCCAGAATAGGTGCTCTTCACCTGGTCCCAGTGGCCTTTGGCCACCCAGCCCCTGAGTGTCACTGTGTCTTACTGAGTGGGACAGTGGCAAGGGCCCAGCCGGCTTGGGAATTGGGCTGGATCTGAATTCAGGCTCCACCACTCACTAGCTATGGGATCCAGGCAGGGTATTCAAGAAGCCTGGGCTTCTGTCTGCTCATCTCTAAAAAGGGGCTCATAAAACCCTCCTTACAGGGTTGCTGTGAGGATGACGATGCTTGCATGCCAATGGTCTGGCCCTCTGAAAGTGTCCAATAAATGACAGCTCTTGTTCCTCCCCTCGCCTTTACTGCTGAAGGTGGCAGTGGGCAGTCACTCCACACACCCTAACTATTAACTGTCTGGCCCAGGCCTCTGGAAACAAGTGCAACCCAAAGAGACTAATTGAGAGGGGTGAGGGAGAAGTGATCTAGCCATCATGGAACCCCTATGTCTGGGTATTTTGCTGGGAGCTCCAGTTATCTCATTTAATCCTCAAAGATCCCTAAGAGAGAGGCACTACTACTATGATCATTTTAAAAAAAGAGGAACGTGGGGCTTGCGGCAGAAAGTAGGTATAGACGTAGACAGCTGTAGAGCTGGAATCCAAACCCAAGACTGGAACTGGGACCAAGGTGAAGGCTGGGTTTCAAAGAACTAAGAAGATAACAGGTGACTGGATACAGAATCTACCAACCCCCAGAAATACCCTCAGTCTGGAAACAGGACGGAGGTAGGTGGATCCTACAGATGTAAGCAGATTGGCCCCCACTGTAGGGTGGGGCAGGGAGGCAGGCAGGCCTCTGGAGGCCTGTGGGGTCTACGGCACTGTGGCTGGCACAAGTTCTACACATAAGGACTTGTTTATCCACCTGCTATCTCTGCACAGTCTCTCAGAGCAGGGGCATCTGTGCCAGGAGGCAGGAGCAGGAGGCAGTGTGGGGCCAATGGAGAGAGGCCCTTCAGCCTCCGGGACAGCACACCGTGGCCTGTTCAGTCCTTGCCTGCTAGCTGCTTCCCAGTTCCCTGTCCTTCTCCCTTCCATCCTGCAGATACCTCCCCAGCCTCTCTTCTCTCGCCAACTCTCTGTACTTCTGACATTATTCCCTCCTTCCTCCCACTGGGCTCTGAGGCCCAGAGAGGTGCCTCACTGGTCCGGGCACACAGCGAGTCTACTGCCTGGACCTGCCTTCGGACATGCTGAGATTCCGTCCCCTGCCCCGTGTCCTAGCTGGGCTGCTGCCTCATTCTCCCCCAGAGGTGAGATGGCACAGCCTCTTCAATGACAATGTCTGTCCTCCCATTACCAGGAACAGCCTCACTGACTGGCTCTCATAGAACCTTTGCAGCCTCAGGGGAACATGAGCTATCTCCCATCTCCCCAAGCTGTGAAACTGAAATACAGAAATAAAAGCCTTTCCTCAGGGGCCCTTCATCTCTTGGCAAATCGTGGTTAAGGAGCCCTCTTCCCTTGTCACACCTGCCCAGCTCAGGTTTAAAGCTGAGGGCACAGCAGACAAAGAGGGCAGGACGGGCACAGACCAAGCCACCATGGTGCCTGCTGAGTCCTGCAGTTCTGGCCTGACCCATGATACGGGTAGGGAGGCAGGCAGGCCTTCAGAGGCCTGCGGGGTCTATGGCACTGTGGTTGGCACAAGTTCTATACATGAGGACTTGTTAACCCACCTGCCAGCTCAGCAAAGGGCTCCTGGGCTAGGGGCACCCATGCTAAGAGGCTGGATTGAGAGATGGTGGCAGAGAGAATGAAACGTAACAGAGGGATAAACACTGGGCTTTAACATCAGGTGATACTCTCCCTGTCAATGATCCCGGTGGAGCTAGGGGATGGAGAGGACAGCCCTGCAGCCTCGGCTCCCTTAGAGAGCAGACCGCAAGCCCTGGCTGTCCCACCCCACCATCCCATGACTGGGACAGCTGCTCTCAGGAGTCCCCTGGGAGCTCCCAAGCGAGCACCCGGGCCTCTTGCTTTGAGATTAGGCATTCCACTGTTTGCATTTGCTCTTAAGAAGGAAGTCACATCCAGAGACCCGTCTCTGGTGCTGAGTAACTCCCAGACTTGATGAGAGTCATTCGTCGCTCTCATTAACAGGGAGAGGCTGCCCAGTCTTATGCAGCTGCATGTGATGAACAGGGCTGGGCACAACCACCCCAAACCGTGGACCGGGAGCTTCCCACAGGGCTGGAGAAGCTCCAGGAGAAGAAGTCTTGGGGTTTGAAGAGGCAAGACTTTCAGCCGGACGAGTCCCATCCAGTCCTGCTCTTAGCTAGCACCTGCTCTTAGAGGATACGTAGGGAGCCAGTGTAACTGAGGGGTTAACACTGGGCTTTGGTATCAAGTGACTTTGGGTTCAAATCCTGGCTCTGCTACTTCCTATAGGTAACCTGACTTTTCTGAGCTGCTTCATCCTTATCGGTATGGAGGTGGGAGTAAGAGCAGTTTCACAGTTTCCATGCAGATCAAGTGAGGTCAAGCTGTAAAGCCCCTGGTGCACCGGCCATCAGTGCACAAAACTGGGCATTTATTACTGAGATGTTGCACAGGGCAGAGCACAGTGTGTGGTTTTTTTTTTCTTTTTGCCTCATAAGGGTGAGAAAATTCTGGGCTGAGGCTTCTCAACAACCAGGGCAGCTTCTCCCTCCTTCATCGTCCTGGGGAAGACCCCCAGGGCATCTTCGGAATTCGGAGATGCCTCATCTCCCAGCAGATAAAACACAGGACTTGCACTTGGGAACTTAGGCCCCCGACAGTAGCAGAGGCAGGCCCCTCACATGCCCAGGGCAGGACCCAGAGACACGGACAGACACTCCTTGGAGGAGCTGGAAACTGCCGGGTTCCTCTCACACAGACTCTGCGATGACGTCTGGAGCAGATGGCAGGGGCGGGTGTTCCTGGCTTGGTTGACAGAGCCTCAATTGCCTGGAAATTCCCCCAGTTCCGGGGGATCCCTTCCAGATGTTCCCACCCACAGCCTGGCTGAGGAGGAACAGTGGGGAGCTAAGAAGCCAGGGCTGGAAAGCTGAGCCAGCCTTCTCCATAGATAGGCAGGCAGCCACCCAGGAGACCAGTCCAGAGTCCCCAGTGTCCTCAATACCCACCCACCTCCACCAACACCTCCCTAGGGTTCCATATTAGAGAGCCATTCCTTCCAACATGTCATTGCTATCTCAGGAAGGATAACACATAAAACCCCTTGCCACTCAAACCATGGCCTGGCAACATTAGGCATCATTTGTTGGAATCTCAGGCCCATCCCTGATCTCCTGAATGAGAACGTGCATTTTAACAAGATGCCCAAGTGATCCCATATGCACCTCTAGGTTGGAGAAGTGCTGCACTAAGCCGCTATTGTCCACTCACTTTCTGAAATGCAAGCTCCACAAGGATTTGGATTCTTTGTTTTGTTTACTATATCACACCCAAAGACTTCCTTAAACAGAACTCATTAAATGCTTTTTGAGGCCAGGTATGGTGGCTCATGCCTGTAATCCCAGCACTTTGGAAAACCAAGGTGGGAGGAGTGGTTGAGGCCAAAAGTTTGGGACCAGCCTGGTCAACAGTTCCTACAAAAAGTTTTTAAAAATTAGCTGGGTGTGGGAACACTTGCCTGTAGTTTTAGCTACTTGGGAGGCTGAGGCAGGAGGATTGGTTGAGCTTAGGAGTTGGAGGCTGCAGTGACCTATGATCATGCCACTTCACTCCAGCCTGGGTGACTGAGACCCTGTCTCTAAGGAAAAAAAAAAAAAAAGCTCTTTGAATAAAATGAATTATTTAGATTATTTAGGGCTCAGTTTCCCATAGCACAGAGAGGCAGGTACACAGCATAGGTAAGTTTTGTTTTTTTTGTTTGTTTTGGTTTTGGATTTTTTTGGAGACGGAGTCTCACTCTGTCACCCAGGCTGGAGTGCAGTGGCACAATCTTGGCTCAGTGCAACCTCTACCTCCCGGGTTCAAGCAGTTCTCCTGCCTCAGCCTCCCAAGTAGCTGGGATTACAGGTGCCTGCCACCATGCCAGGCTAATTTTTGTATTTTTAGTAGAGACAGGGTTGTGCCATGTTGGCCAGGCTGGTCTTGAACTCCTGACCTCAGGTGATCTGCCCACCTCAGCCTCCCAAAGTGCTGGGATTACAGGTGTGAGCCACCGCACCTGGCCAGCATAGGTAAGTTTTAATATGAGAGGAAGGAGAAGAAATTAGAAGGGGTCATTCCAGGGTCCAAGGCACTCCCAGGGTGAGGGGTAGGAAAGGAGGAAAAGGGCAAGGAAAGAAGAAGTGTGGTGGCCCCAAATCAGCTGTATAATGAATGACTCCCAGCACTAGAAGTGCAAGTGGCACTTGGGAGGAAATAGGACAAACCCCTTCTCCTAGATATCCTCTTCCTCTGTCTCCACCTTCATCAGGCCTCTCTGGAGCCCTGTCCCTAGTGGCCCCTCTTACAACCCCTCAGAACCCCGATGCTTGCCAAGATCCTGAGTACATTTCACGCTTCTCCTGGGAAGGCACGTTCAGCGGCTGCACCCTCTGCCTCCCCATGAGGAGCTCTGGTGGATGTGGGAGGGTCCTTGGAGGTGGCAGGCCCCAGCACTGACCCTGGCCCATTTCCGAGCACATGGGCTTCTTCCCACCCCACTCCCAGCAGAGCCTTCGGGCCAGCCAGGCCAGCTTTCTCTAAGGCTCAGGTCACCCGGAGCTACAGATGCTCCCTCCACAGTTGTGCCCCAGCCTCAGCCCAGGAGCTCAGCAGGAGAATCACCTAGTGATTGGCAAGCTGAGCCCTCCATTTGCCGTGGGGAAAGCCGAGACCCAGGGCGATGAAACCACATGGCCAAGTTCACACAGCTGGAATGGCAGGAATGCAGGCCCAGGGCCCTGACTCTTGGATGGGTGCACTCTCTGGCTCACCTTTGGATAGCTTAGGTGTTCCTCCTCTGGGTACCCTAGCATCTAGAGCCTGACAGTGAGTAGGTGCTCAGTTATTGTGGAATGAATAAGAGAGAAGCAAAGAACCCCACTGGGAGCCAAGAGAATGACAATGGCAGTAAAGGCCACTGTTTATCTGTGCTCAGCACTTTACACAGGCTGTTTCTTTGAAGACTTATAATAACCCTCTGGGAGAGCACTGTCATCATTCCTGACTACATATAAAGAAACCAAAGCTCACAGCGATTAAGACACGAACCTCGATCGTGCCTGAGCTGGGATTTCAACACGTTTCTGCCTAGAACTCTAAAACCCCGGTCCTCATCAGGATGCCGTGCCGCTTTCTTGTTGGCGAACTCTTTTCTTTGAAAGGCCACTGCAGCCCAGATGGCTCTGGCACAGGCTCTGAGCTGGATGAGTTTGTAATTCACTTTGATGGCAAGCAGACTGTGTCCCCACTGGCTTACCAAGGAGCCTGGGATGTCAAGGAATTCTTCTTTCTGAATCCCACTCCTCACCTGGGATGCCCCAAATCCCCCCCTATTCATTCTCAGCGGTGGCTTCCATTTAAATTGAAGCTCTTGCGTAGGACCTCACTGACCCTTCAATCTGAAATAGCACCCCACCCACCCCACTCTCTCCATCCCCCGCTCCCCACCGCCCGCTTCATCCTTCTCAGCACAAAGCATCACAAGCATCACCTGATAATATCGTGCAGCTATATTTGCATTTTAACTGTCTCCTCACTTGGAGGGGACCTCCATGCAGGCAGGGACATCGGCTCTTTTACTGCTCTGTCCTCAGGGCCTGGCATATAGTGAGTGCTCATTACACACCGCCTGCATGAATGAACCCTCAGAGCATAACACATAAAATAGCACCTTTCTAAATCAGCACCCCTGTGTAGTAATCCTGTGAAAGATGGGCCTCTAGGAATTTGCTAATAAAGGGCCAGTATCTGCCAGATGCTAACTTTCTTCTTCTTCTTTCTTCTTTTCTTCTTCTTTTTTTTTTTTTTTTTTGAGACAGTCTCACTCTGTTGCCCAGGCAGGAGTGCAATGATGCAATCTCAGCTCACTGCAAACTCCACCTCCGGGCTCAAGTGATTCTCCGGCCTCAGCCTCCCTAGTAGCTTAGATTCCAGGTGTGCACCACCACACCCGGCCAATTTTTGTATTTTTTGTGGTGACAGGGTTTTACCATGTTGGCCAGGCTGGTTTCAGACTCCTGACCTCAGGTTATCCACCCACTTCGGCCTCCCAAAGTGCTGGGATTACAGTCATGAGTCACCACGCCTGGGCCAGAGGTTGACTTTCAATAAATCACAGTGAGACCAGGCATGGTGGCTCACACCTGTAATCCCAACACTTTGGGAGGCCAAGGCAGAAGGAGCACTTGAACCCAAGAGTTCAAGACCAGCCTAGGCTCCATCTCTACAAAAAGTCAAAAATTAGCTGGGTGTGGTGGCACACACCTGTGGTCTCAGCTACCTGGGAGGCTGAGGTGGGAGGATCTCTTGAGCCCAGGAGGTTGAGGCTGCAGTGAGCCGTGATTGTGCCACTGCACTTCAGCCTGGGTGGCAGAGTGAGACCCTGTCTCAAAACATAAACAAATAAATAAATTTTAAAAAATAAATAAATCACAGCAGATCCATGTGCTCACACATTGAATGTGTACTGAGCACCTCCTTGTGCCAGGAAGTGTGTTAGGCTCTGGGCATATTTCCGTGAACAAGTCATGCCCCACCCACCACCCAAAGAGTTTATTTTAGTGGAGGAGATGGACATTCAATAATCCCCCCAAATAGATATTGATTCTGCATTGTGCTAGTGCTGGAGCTGATCAGGGGCCTGGTAGGAAGGGGACAGGTTTGAGGCTTGCCCCCTGACAAGGACACTGGCACTGAATGGCATTCACGTGTGTCTTCCTGAATGGTAGTAAAGGGGCCAGGGCAGCAGCTGGCATGCCCGGAGCTGTGTTCACCCCAGAGTGTGGGTTTGGCAGAGGAGCAACATCCCTCATGCCAGCTGCAGGGAGAGAGGCTTGGTAAGTGCTGGGGGAAAGCTTTTCTCCAGGAAAGGCTGACCCCCACAGGGTTGCAGGGTCTGAGGCTCTGCCTCATAGCATTAGGGGGTCTCACAGGTTATCTACAGGAACCTCACTCCACCCTCAGTCCGGGCTCCAAGAGCCTGCTTCTCTAGCTGGAAAACAAGATATGTAACAAGATCTGCTTCCCTACAGGCACCTAGAGTATTAGACAGATCTGAGGGGCCGAGCTGTGTGCCTGGCTGGCAGGAGTGACCTGTGTGGGTCTCTAAATGCGGGAGAGGTGGAGATTCCTGGGACAGGCAGTGGGCAGGGGTCACAGTGCAGTGAAGGGCCAATGCAAGGGCATATTAAAGGGACTGGGGTTGTTCCACCTGGAGAGCAGATGGTTCTCAATGTGCCTCAGTTTCTGAGTCTATACAATGGGTCACCAACCTGTTGTTTTCACACAAAGGGCAGAAAAAGAAGTGGACTTTAACTAATGAGAAAGATTTGCAGTCAGATAAGAGGAGAAATTTCTTAAACCTCAGAGAAAATAAATGCCGGGTGATATGGTTTGGCTGTGTCCCCACCCAAATCTCGTCTTGAATTGTAACTCCCACAATTCCCACGTGTCATGGGAGGAACCTGGTGGGAGGTGATTGAATTATGGGGGGCGGGTCTTTCCTGTGCTGTTCTCATGATAGTGAATGACTCTCATGAGATCTGATGGTTTTAAAACACGGGAGTTTGCCTGCACAAGCTCACTCTGTTTGTCTGCCACCATCCACGTAAGATGTGATTTGCTCCTCCTTGCCTTCCACCATGATTGTGAGGCTTCCCCAGCCACATAGAACTGTAAGTCCAATGAAACCTTTCTTTTGTAAATTGCCCAGTCTTGGGTATTTCTTTATCAGCAGCATGAAAGCAGACTAATACACTGGGATAAGCCAATGAGAGGAACAGGTGGAATTCCTTGGAAACAGAATTATAAAGCTGGAAGGAAAGTCATACTTACCGCCTCCCTTGAATTTCAGAAGTGAGACTCTTAAGGGGACAGTGACCTGCCTTGGTAAGCAGGTGGTTAGTGGCAGAGAACCCAGGACTCCTGACTCTAGATCCATATTTACCCTCTACCTTTCCCCATTATATTATCCTAGGAAAGAAACCAAAGCTCACAGAAAGGATATCTAACATCAGCCAAGATTATCGAACATTATGTGCCAGGAAATGTCCTCAGCTTCTCCATAGTTTCAGGGTTAATCATCCAAGCAATCCTGTGAAGAGGGCACCTTATCTCAATAAGGAAACTGAGGCACAGAGAAGCTAAGCAACAAACTCATGGTCATTCAGCTCCTCAGGGACAGAGGGAGGATTTGCACCCTGGCCTTCTGAGTTATCTGCTGGCTCTGCAGCCTCTCCAGTCCTTAGTTCCCACCCTAGAGGGGACAAATCAGAGCTTTTCAACCTGTCTGGAACTGTAAGTCATCATGACCTCCATGGTTCAGCTTGACTGCACTAAAAGATCCTGATGGCTTCCAAAATGACAGCTATTTCCCTTTGCAGAGCTTTGCACACTTTCTCCCACACCTTAACAGGACTCCCCTGGAGGATAGTTTCAGGCAGGACTAGCTTCATGGGAATGCCACCTGTGCAGTCAGGCAGAGCCACATGCTTAGAAGCAGTCTGCCTTTGGCCTAACGCATTCTTAATATTTCTTGAACAAGTGCCCTGCATTTTTATTTGCACTGGGCTCTGCAAATTATGTAGCCCATCCCGATTTCAAAGTTAGCAACCTTCACCTGAAGGCGAGTGGCGGTGGTGGTGCTACTTCACTAGAAGGATGGACAGCCAAGGTCTTCTTGGCAGCAGGGCACCTTGGGATGATGGGAATGCCACCCACTTCTACCCATTCCACTTTCCCCAGACAGAGGTGCGAGGTGAGCTTGGAGCAGGGCAGCATTCTCATATTCACATTCTCTCTCTCTTTCTCTCCCTCCCTCCCTCCCTCTGTCTCCCTGTCTCCCCGTCTCCCCGTCTCCCCGTCTCTCCTTCCTGCAGGCTGTAGACGAACCAGACAAAGCCAGGTGGAGATGATGCTCCTTCTGGGCCCAGAGTTGAAGACCCACCCTTAGGTTTCCCTGACAGCCTGTTTCTTTCTGACTCTGCTGGGCTTGCAACCAAAGGCAGCCCATCTGGCTGTGCCTGGGGTAAGAAAAGACATGATTTAGCGCTATAACAATTTTAACATCAGGCAAAACAGATGACATGTGAGAGAGACTCAAGGTAGAACAGTACATGGCAGACAAAAGAAACGACCTAATTAGATCTCAAACATACAACCTTGAGTTTAAAAAAGGCGTTTTGCTGTGTGATATGTAACTGCGCCACTCTCTGTGTAAAACAAGCCACACATACACACACACATGCTGACACACAATATATATTTCCCATGAGCCCACGCATATATGTGAAAAAAAAAATTTTAAGTGTGAAAGGATCACACCAAATTCATATAGTACCTGTTGCCTCTGAAACTGAGGTGGGTTGTCAGAGGGAAGATTATCTGTGACCGCCTAACAATTTATAAAAGATAATCACTCGAGTGGTTTTCTTTTAAGCACAGATGCTCCAACTGTGCGACAAGGGAGGGTTGTCCATCCATCCCTTCCTCCCTGGGGTTCTGGTAGTGTCTAGCCCCAATGGATTGCACAGCATGCTGCAGGTGATGGAGCACCGTCGCCTCCCTTGTCTTAGGTGATGCCCAGAGCAATGCCTTGTGGGGGTTGGGCAGGTATAATTATTATTCCCATTTTACAGAGGAGGCAACAGAGTCAGAAAGGTTGAGTGACGCTCACACACGCAAAGCCAGTAAGCAGCAGACGGGGACTCTTTTGTCCTCCAAGCTGAGTCAGACACAGAGGGGGTGGAATGGCCGGGGCCCAAGTGCTATTTATTCTCCATGGCTATTTAGGGTTTGCAGGATATGTTTTCCCTCTAGGCAGACATAGTTTCTCCTAGACCCACTTTGAGCCTCCAAACAGACAAGGGATGTGCTAACCCTTCTCCTGAACCACAAAGGTGATGCCCTCTCTACCTGCCTTATGGTGCTGGGAGACACACTCAAACAGCAGCAGCCAAAGTAGAGACTTCTTTTCCCCTGATACCAGTCCAGCTCACTGCCTGCCCAGACTAAAGCTTCAGTTTCCCTTGCAAGAAGAATCCCAGCCTGCCGTATCCTCTTTTCCTGATTGGTTCTCCCTCTCTGGCTCCTCTTCCACCTTTCAGGCCACCGAGTGGCTCCTCCTCTCACCTTCCTGGCCACTGATTGGCTCCCTTTCTCAGGTTCCTCCCCCCACCTTTCTGACCACTGATTGGCTCCCCTTCTCTGGCTCCTCCCACCTTCCTGGACCTGCCTTTCTGTCTTCCACCAGAGGTTGCCCTAGGCTGCTGGACTTAGTGAACTTTTAGGTAAGTGGGTCTGCAGATGTCAGTGACACGCTGGCCATATAAAAACCGGCTGGAGCCTGTTACACAGCCAGAAGCCAGGATCCCAGGCCCACAGATGCTGATTCAATAGGTTTGTGGTGGAGCCCAGGGATCTGTAGTTTATAAAAACAAGTCCCAGGTAATGCTGACATTCAATGCAATTGAGAAATCACCCATCTAGTCCAAACCTTTAAGTCAAAAACAGGCAAACCGTGGCCTAAAAAGGCTAAATTACTTGTCCAAGGCCACACAGCTAATCAACTGAAACTGAATATTGGGCAGCTCCTGGT
The DNA here is from genome assembly GCF_009828535.3 of Hylobates moloch. Classification (NCBI taxonomy): domain Eukaryota; kingdom Metazoa; phylum Chordata; class Mammalia; order Primates; family Hylobatidae; genus Hylobates; species Hylobates moloch. Next base: position 29,729,435 of record NW_026652285.1, on the reverse strand, counting down.
CCCCACATGACACCTCTCCCCACCCCGCAGATACACACACACACCTCATGCACCTCCTCCTGATTTGACTGGCTCGGCTTCTGTCCTGAGGCTTGACTAAAATCTGGTCCCTTTACTTCTAGGCCACAGGACCCAAAGCCCAGGCCAGAGCAGTCCCTGTGGAACAGGAGCGGGACAGCAATTTCTTGGTGAAAGGTGTTACACCGCAGGGGCTAAGGCCTGGCATTATTCTGCTGCCTGAGTGGAGCCCAGGTCACACACCAAGCAGTGATGAAACCCGAGCTGCCCCTCCCTGTTCCCAGCTGTCCCAGGAGGCCCCAGGGCCCTGGTCCCACAGCCACTCTCCCCAAGATTCAGGTGTCACATAACTGGGCCCCAAGCCAGGCCTCTGGTTCTCAGGCCACTCTCCCCCTCCCTGGGGCCCGCAGGAATCTCAAGAGGTTGCAGTTTGCTCTGTTAGAAATGGCTGGAAACCTTAGGAGGGCAGAGGGAGGGTGCTGAGGTAGCAGGACCCCCTCCTGGGCCCCAAGTGATCCTTTCCCACTACCAACAAGGCCTGAGCAGATGAAGTCTTCCAGGTCCTGCCACTGTGGACTGCTGCCACTTGGACCCTTCACTGCCAACCATGTGCCCCCACTACTCCTTCTGTCTTGGCCCTTGTCCTGATTCTGCTCAACACACTTGTCACACCTTCCTAAAAACTGCAGTTCTGAAGTTCATAGTGTGCAGGGGAATTACGAGAGCCAGCCCTTCTGCTTCTGGAAAATTGCTATTGTGACTATACCCACTCTTCTCTGGCACTCAGGAAGGGGAGACAGCAGAGACAGAAAGAAGGGCTCTGAAAGTCTGAGGTACAATATCAAGTACCAGCTGAACAAAGCTGGAACTCACACACATTGCTTGGTAATGCAAAATGACACACAGTTTTGAAAACAATTTGGCAGTTTCTTACAAAGTTAAACATGTACTCACCATACAATCTAGCAATGCTATTCACAGGTATTTGAGTAGCATTTTGTTTCCCAAGGGAAACGAAAACCATGTACATACAAAGACCTGTTTGTGAATGTTTATACAGATTTCATTTATAATCACCAAAATCAGGGAACTCCCCAAATGTCCTTCAGCTGGTAAATGGATAAATAAACTGGTACATCCATACAATGTATAAATGGCTGCTCAGTTTGTTTATCCATTTACCAGTTGTCCACCACATTAACATGATTATATCAATTGATACTGAAAAGTCAACACCCATTAAACAACAATTCAATACTCATCCATTATAAAATTCAAAGAAAAATTGGAATAGAACCTCAACTTGACAAAAAGCATCAACAAGAACCTTACAGCTAACTTTATACTTAATGGTGAAAGACTGAATGCTTTCCCCTTAGATGAAAACAAGGCAAAAATGTCTGCTGTCACCACTTTTATATGACATGGTGCTGTGAAAGTTTTAGCCAGTGCAATAAGGCAAGAAATTAAAAGGTATACAGATTAAAAAGGAAGAAATAAAAACTGTTCCTATTTGAAAATAACATGATTGTTTTTGTAGAAGTTCCCAAGGGATATACAAAATATTAGTACTAATAAGTGAATTCAGCAAGGTCACAGAATACGAGATAAACATACAAAAATCTGTTGTATTCCTATGTACTAGAAATGAACACCTGGATACCAAAATTAAAAATACAATACCATGTGCAACTACAAAAAGAAAAAGAAGAGATACTTAAGTGTAAATCTACAGGATTTGTATGCTGAAAACTACAAAAAGAAGATGAAACAAGTCAAAGAGCAGCTAAATAAACGGAGATATGTACTATGTTCATGGATTGGAAGATTCAACATAGTAAAGATGTCAATTCTCCCCAAAAGGATATATGAGTTTAATGCAATTCCTTTTAAAATCTTTCAAAAATTTTTGTAGCTATAGACAATATTACTCTACCATTTATGTGGAAAGACAAAGGAACTAAAATAGCTATCTTAGTCTGTTTTGTGTTGCTATAAGGAAATACTAGAAGCTGGGTAATTTTTAAAGAAAAATGGCTTATTTGGCTCATGATTCTCATGGCTAGAAGTTCAAGATTGGGCATCTGCATCTGATGAGGGCCTCACGCTACTTCTGCTCATAGCAGAAGGCAAAAGGGAGCCAGAGTGTGCAGAGATGGCGTTGTGAGAGAGAGGAGGAAAAGGAGGGTGTGGCTAGGCTCTTTTAACAACCAGCTCTCACAGGAATTAATTAATAGAGTGAGAACTCACTCACTCCAGAGAAGGCCATTAATCTATTCATGAGAGATCCACCCCTATGACCCAAACACCCATTAGACCCCACCTCCAACACTGAGAATTAAATTTCAACATGAGGTTTAGATAAGACAAACATCCAAACCATAGGAATAGCGATTTTGAAAAAAAAAAAAAGAATAAATTGGGAGGAATCAGCCCATCTCATATCAAGCTACAGTAATCACTGTATAGCTACAATAAGACTGTATGTTATTGGCATACAAGATACAAGATAACATACAAGACTGTATGTTATTGGCAGAGAGACATACATCAATGGAACAGAATGGAGAAACCAGAAATAGACCCACACAAATATGCCCAACTAATTTTTGACAAAGGTACAAAACTAATTCAATGGAGGAAAATAGCCTTTTCAACAAATGGTGCTAAAAAAGCCTCTAAGTCTTACGCCTTATACTAAAACTAACTCAAAATGGATCATTAACTTAAATGTAGAACATAAAACTATAAAACTTCTGAAAAAACAGGAAGAAGTCTTCAGGATGTAGGTCTATGCAAAGAGTTCTTAGGTTCAACACCCAAAGCATCACCCATAAAAGGAAAAACTAATAAATTGGACTTCATCACAATGTAAAGCTTCTGTTTTGTGAAGCGCCCATTAAAAAGCATTAAAAAGATGAAAAAAAGCTACATACTGGGAAAAAAATATTTGCAAACCATATATCCAACAAAGAACTAGTATGGAGAATACATAAAGAACGCTCAAAACTCAGCAGTCAGAAAACAAACAATCCAATTAGGAAATAGGTAAGAGACATAAAGAGATATTTCACCAAAGAAGACGTCATATGGCAAATAGCACATAAAAAGATGCTCATTGTTCATCATTAAGGGAATGCAAGTTACAATCACAATGAGAATCACTACATACCTATCAGGATGGCTAAAATAAAACAGTGATAATACTAAATGCTGACAAGGATTCAGAGAAACTGAGTCACTCATACATTGCTGGTGGGAATGTAAAATGGTACAGGCACCATGGAAAACAGTTTGGCAGTTTCTTTCAAAAACTAAACATACAACTACTGTACAACCCAGCAATTGTACTTCTGGGCATTTATCCCAGAGAAATGAAGACTTGTATATAAATGTTTATAGATGCTTTATTTATTTGTATTAGCCCCAGACTGAAAATGATCCACTTGTCCTTCAACAGGGAAATGATTAAATAAACTGGGGTATATCCTACCATGATCTATTACTCAGTGATACTGTTAGGCTTTGTGTCCCCATCCAAATCTCATCTTAAATTGTAATCCCGAGGTATTGAGGAAGATAACTGGTAGGAGGTGATTGGATCACGGGGACAGTTTCCCCTATGCTTCTCTCACGATAGTGAGTGAGTTCTCACAAGATCTAATGGTTTTATAAGACAGTTTTCCCTGCACTTGCTCACTGTCTCTCGCCTGCTGCCATGTAAGATGTGCCTGCTTCCCCTTCTGCCAAGATTGTAAGTTTCCTGAGGCCTCCCCAGCCATGTGGAACTGTGAGTCAATTAAACCTCATTTGTTTATAAATTACCCAGTCTCGGGTAGTAGCTTTATAGCAGTGTGAGAATGGATTAATACACTCAGAAAGAACTATTGACACACAAAACAACCTGGATGAATCTCCAGAGAATTATGCTGAGTGAGAAAAGCCAGTCCCCCAAAGTTACATATGATTCCATTTATATAACATTCTGGAAATGACAATATTATGGAAATGGATAACAGATTAGTGGTTGTCATCAGTTAAGGAGAAGATAGGGATGGGAGGGAAGTAGATATGGCTATAAAAGGGCAACATGAAGATCCTCATGGTGATAGAAACATTCTGTATCTTGACTGTGTTAACATCAATATCTTGGTTGTAATATTATAGTTTTGCAAGATGCTACCATGGGAAGCTGAATAGAGGATTCCTCAATTATCTCAAAATTTAAAATTTTAGGTAAGAAAATTTAAACTTTGAAGAGAGAAAAAAGATAAAACAGCTGCTGCTTCTCCAAGATAAAATAAGAATGGCCATGGCTTCCAGAAAATCACCTGGACTTACCTGAAACAGACTTATTGAATCAGGAGAATTGGCTTCCACGTTCTACAGCCTCTCTTCCTCCCTCCAACACGAGTAAGCCCTCTGTAGTCTCTCCTCCTTTCCCCTACCAAAATGTAAAAAAGCTGATAAAACACTAATACTAATCATAAATAATTGTTCAGACAGTGAGTGCATACTCACAAAGGGATGTGCATTTTAATGGGAACAAGTCCTAGTAAGCTAAACAATGAATCACCAATAGTGAAATTGCTGATACAGCAGGCAGAGGTAGGAAAACATTTAAGATGGTTGGAAAAGGAAGAACTTCCTTGAACTCTGAAAACCCATCAGGCCTGCAAGCTGGGTTGATTCATCAGGCCAGCTGTGCCCAATAGGTAGAGAGGAGAGATTTAAGCACCAGGGTAGGGGACAGGAAATGGCAGAATGAAGATATCAGTAGTGTAGTGCTCCAGGATTGGATGGGAATGATTAGAAAGAAAGAGAATTGAGATTTGAAAGGTAGAAGATATTTATTCATTTGCCTAGGACGTTTCACCACTTTAAAAATTAATTACATTTGTTAGAGATGACATCTATGTTGCTGTATTAGTCTGTTTTCATACTGCTATAAAGAACTGCCCAAGACTGGGTAATTTATAAAGGAAAGAGTTTTAATTGACTCACAGTTCTGCACAGCTGGGGAAGCCTTGGCAAACTTACAATCACGGTGGAAGGTGAAGGGGAAGCAAGGCACCTTCTTCACAAGGCAGCAGGAAGGAGAAGTGCCAAGCGAAGTGGGAAGAGGCCCTTATAAAACCATCAGATCTTGTGAGAGCTCACTCACTATCACGAGAACAGCACGGGGGAACTGCCCCCATGATTCAATTATCTCCACCTGGTCTCTCCCTCGACATGTGGGGATTATGGAGATTATAATTCAAGATGAGATTTGGGTAGGGACACAAAGCCTAACCATATCAGTTGCCCAGGCTGGTCATGAACTTTCACCACTGTTTTCTGCAAAGCACTGTGCATTCCCATTGTAGTTAGGTGATCTGAATGTAAAGTGGCCATTTTGGAACAATTAGTGGCCTAGGTGTGATCACCTGATCCAGCCCTGACCAATCATAGTACTTTTCTACCTCTGAGTTTCAATAATTGGTTGAGAAGGTGATGGGTAATTCAAGCCTAGCCAATTGGAGTCTTCTCCTATTGGTTGGTTGGTTGGTTGGTTGTAACTGGAATTGGAGTTTTGTCTACCGTGATGAAACTGAGAGTATTAAGCCTTGGACCAGCAGCATGGAAGAAGCTATCTAAGCAGAGAGCTGACACCCAGAGAACCAGACAGTAGGAGGGAGGCCTGGTGGCCCCAGAGTCCCTGGTTTGAGTTATTCTTGAGGCTGGCTGCATTCTTGTCCAGCCAGTGCTTTGGATACTGGAGTCAATAAGTAATCCCCATACTCCCCTTTCCCAGAAGCCCAAGCAAAGCTGGCTCTGTACCAGGATGAGGGGAGGCTTGTGTGTGTGTGTGCACTGTGGGTTCCTGATCAGAAAGTTCTACCCCATCTGATGAGCTCTGGCAAAAAAGTCATCAGAGATGGTACTGAGGCTCTGAAAGCCTACGTGCTGGGGAAGAAGATCCTAAGGAAGCAATAAGGTTGGAACCACCTTTTCACTTATGGAGCACCTGAGCTGCACTGGATAGCACACTCCAGTGTAAATGTTATTAGTCCATTTTTCAGAGGAGAAAATTGAGGCTCACACAAGTAAAGTCAGTTGTTCGAGGTAACATGGTAGTAAGAGGCAGGCTTGGTATGGGACCCAGTCATTTCTTACTTCCAAGCTAGTTTCTTTCTAGTTGGCCACCCTATTCTCCAGGAGCCTCCCATTCTCTTAGCAAGGCTCAGCTGCTTATTTAAAGATTACCCAAAGCTTTTGACCAGCTCAGACATCTCAGGACTCTGAATCTCATAACCACAGGGGTCCTGGGAGGCAAGTGCCAATCCAATGAGCCTTAGAGGCTACTATTTAGAGTCAGATATGAGACAGTGTCCAGGATGAATATGAGACCCTGGGAAATTACTTAACCTCCCTGAACCTCAGTTTCCCTATTTCCATCTGAGTTAGTAATAGTAACTGCCTCCTATGGTTGTTGGTGAGACAATGAATGAAAGGTGCTTAGCATATATGAGCAGCCTCTGGTCCTTATGAAAGAGAAACCCAGAGTCCCCTGTCTCCAAGTCAGCCCTCAGATGTCCCTAACCCCCCAGCCTCTGACCTTCTCCCTCCTCCCAATTTCAGCCGCGGCCAGGCCATTCCTGTCTAATCTTTTCCAAATGTCACTCTTTTTTTTTTCTTTTTTATGCTTTGTGTCTTTATCTAGGTGACATTTTTCTTTCCTTCCACAGGGATTGTTATAAGAACAGGAGTGAAAATAACAACAGAGTCTCTGGCCAGGCCCCTCCTAAACAGTGGGAGGATATTTTGGCCTAGAGACAGCCACAGAGAGTCCCAAGGGGGTGGGGATCAGGGGAGGGATTGAGCTAAGGGAATGCTGGGGCAATTCTACAGCTAGGTCAAAGGGCAGGCCTCCCTCTCCAGAAAGAACTCCACTGACATAATCTCAAGTATGATGAGTCAATAAAATCCAGCTCTGGAATTCTTGGCAAAGCTGAAGCCTTCCCTGTCCACATGAGACTGTGCTGGGTGGCTCACTTTGGTCAGTCCTGATCATCTCCCATCTGGGTGGAGAGACCAAGAGGCAGAGCTGGCAGTGACAGACCCCCCACAGCCAGGTTTTCCCAGGGCTCCAGGCCCCTCAGCCTTGCGTGGCTGTGCTTGGTGAACTCACTCGTCTTCACAGGGGTGTGAGGACTGTCTTCATCTCAGAATCCTCCACGGAGGCCGGTACCTGTGAGACATCAATTAGAGCCTCAGTGAGGGTTGAATCAAGTGACAGAAAACCCTGCTGTCTGGAAAAAAGGAAGAGGAGGACCTTCTGAGAGGAGATATGAGTCACTGGCAGAAGACTCCATTCACAAACATGACTCCCCATTGTCTGCCCCACACACAGTGCCCTCTCCCATTCTCCAGGAACTGGCCATCCTCAACCATGGGTCCCAGCTAAAACCCCGGGGCTTAGCTCACTGGACCAAAGAGCATCTGACTGAAGCTTGCCAGTCAGATTATTTTCTCCTAAGAATGTGAACTTTTAACCTGAGAGACATAGCAGGTGAGAGGCATAAATGGTGACCCTTGGAAGGAAGGTCCATGGGCACAGGGCAAAACCACCTTTACAAAAAGTGCATCAGCGAGAGAAATCTAACCTGTCTCCAACCTCACAAGCTAACTGCCTTTGTTAACTTTAAAACAGAGATGATAACAATCCCTTCCCAAAACTAACCCCCTCCTTGCTTGATGACCAAAACTGCCTTTGTAAGGCTGGGTATGGCGGCTCACGCCTGTAATCCCAGCACTTTGGGAGGCCGAGGCAGGTGGATTACTTGAGGTCAGGAGTTCCAGACTAGCCTGGCCGACATGGTGAAACCCTGTCTCTGCTAAAAATACAAAAATTAGCTGGACATGGTGGTGCATGCCTGTAATTCTAGCTACTCCAGAGGCTGAGGCAGAAGAATCACTTGAACCCAGGAGGCAGAAGTTGCAGTGAGCCAAGATAGTGCCACTGCACTCTAGCCTGGGCAACAGAGCAAAACGTCATCTCAAAAAACAAAACAAAACAAAACTGCCTTTCTAAGACTAATGAAAGTCCACAAGATTAGGATCATAGGATAGGCCTGAATTCTGCTAAGATGCAGGTGTAGTTAAATGATAACCAGCCATTGTTCCCTAGCTTGAATTTCTGTAATCATTTACTGCTCCAGAGATCACAATATTTGTAAATTCCCCAATTGCTCTGATAGATGACATCACTATTGTAAAAATGAAAGATTGGTCTTTGAGATATTTTTCAGACCTTTGCATTCTGGTAACAGACTGACTTCACCTGGACCCATAACTCATACCAAGGAACTAATTCAACTGCTTCTGTGACCTCCACCCAGGAACTGACTCAACACAAGAAGACAGCTTCAACCCTCTGTAATTTCATCTCTGGCCCAACCAATCAGCATCCCCCATTCCCTAGCCCCTTGACTGCCAAACTATCTTTGAAAAACCCTAACTTTTGAGCTTTTGAGTAATAAAAGATTTGAGTAATCTTATTTGAGTAATAAACTCCCATCCTTCCACTTAACTAGCCCTGTGATTATTAAACTCTTTCTGTACTGCGGTACTGCTGTCTCAGTGGATTGGTTTAATCTGTACAGTGGGCAAAGAAGGACCCATCAGGCGATTACAAGAGCACCATGGTTTCCAGAGCTGCTTCTGTTGCTCTTCCTCCCAAGGCCTATGTTGTTAGCTAAAAGCCATAGTCTCTCCCTGATACAGTTTGAATATATGTCCCTGCCAAATCTCATGTTGAACTGTAATTCCCAGTGTTGAAGGTGGGGTCTGGTGAGAGGTATTTGGGTCATGGGGGCAGATTGCTGATGGCCTGGTATTGTCCTTGTGATAGTGAGTGAGTTCTCATTATATCTGGTTGTTTAAATGTGTGGCACACCCTACAATCCACTCTCTCTCTTGCTCCTGCTTTTGCCCTATGACGTGCCTACTTCTGCTTTGCTTTCTGCCATGAAGGAAAGCTCCCTGAGGCCTCCCCAGAAGCTGAACAGATGCTGGGGCTATGCTTGTACAGCCAGAAGAACCACAAGTCAACCAAACCTCTCTTCTTTATAAATTACGCAGCCTCAGGTATTTATTTATAGCAACACAAAGAATGGCCTAATACACTCTCCAGTTCATCCCCTCTTGTGGCTTGAGCTGGCTAAAGTTTATCTGTGTTGCTTTCAAGCAAAACAGCCTTAACTTTCATTCCCATATACCCGTCAGGGGCCAGCCTGTAGCCCAGTGTGATACAGATGTGCCCCTGTCATCCAGATGTGAAAACAGGGTGGTAGCTAGAGGTAATTAGGGTCCCATGAACCACGGGCTGTGTGCTTCTTTCTACAATCTCAGGGAGCTTGAAAGAAGGGACATTCCAGCCATGGGCCTTCTGGAGGAAGTGAGCTCAGAGGAAAGAGCCCTGGATTGGAAGTTGGGAAGCCCAAGTCCTAGGCTTAATTCAACCCCTGACTTGCTGTGCGACCTGGATTCTTCTCACTGCATATCTGGGCCTCTTGTTCTTTTATCCTTTCTAACTATCCTCTCCAGTTGGTTCTTTGGCACCTCTTTTCCTGCCCCAGTCTTCCCTTCAAACTTGTCCCCCTCTTCCCTTCCATTCTGCCCCAGTGTGCACACACATATGCACACACACATGCCCACTCACAAATTCTGAGTTGGAAAAACCAGCCTTCACTGAGAATTTGGAATCATAGAATCATAGGCTCTTCTCTGAGGGTTGGGGTTTTAAAGTACACTGCATATGTGATTTGGAAAACTGCAAACTGAGAAACTTACTTAAAGTGGGATCAGGTTGGCAGCACTCAGGAGTGTTAACGTTAATCCTCTTTGGAGGTGACACTTTTTTTTTTTTTTTTTTTTTTTTTTTTTTTAGACAGAGTGGCTCTGTAGCCCAGGCTGGAGTGCACTGGCATGATCTCAGCTCACTGCAACCTCCTTCTCCCAGGCTCAAGCAATCCTTCTGCCTCAGCCTCCCAAGTAGCTGGGACTACAGGCATGTGCCACCACTCCTGGCTAATTTTTTTTGTATTTCTGGTAGAGATGGGGTTTCACCATATTACCCAGGCTGGTCTCAAAGTCCTGACCTCAAGTGATCCACCCACCTCGGCCTCCTAAAGTGCTGGGATTATAGGCATGAGCCACCATGCCCAGCCCTGAAGCTGACACTTTTAAGTCATACTTCACAGGATTCTCACAGAGAGGAAAGCCTAGGTGAATACGAGCTCACAACCTACAATTACAAGGTACATGATAAAATAAACCACCTTGAGTGAAAAATCAGCAGATAAAACAAACAGCAGAATTAGACCTTCAGAAGACCTCAGCTATTGAAATTATAAAATTCAGACTATAGAACAAATATGGTTAAATTAAAGAAAAATACTTGAAAATATAAAAAGCTCTTGCCAAACACTATCCTGCTTCAGCCTCATAAAAACTCTTTGGGGTTTGCAGGTGAAATTGCATTTGCTCCATTTTTTCAATGAGGAGATACTCAGAGCAGAAGTGAGGAGACCTACTCAGGACCACACAATTAGTAACTGGCAGGACATGAAATCTAGGTCTCCCACCTGCAAAACCAATGCAGGCTTCTTGTTTTATCTTCCACCTGTTTTTCAAATGCATGCTCAAGGGCCATTTGGGCCGAAGACGGCTTAGCACGGGTAAAGTGGTCATGGGCTAGTGCAGGCAAAGAAGGCAGGAATGTACACCGTTGTCTTTATCTATAACCCAGTCTGGTGTGTCCTGACCCATGGAACTTTGAAACTCCATCCTGTTTATCCTAGGGATTCTGTACTCAGTGAGAGAAGAGGTAAAACAGTGAGAGTGAGGGGTGTGTTGAGGGAAAGAAAGGAGGAGGGGAAAGAAGAGTGAGGGAGAGATGGTAAATAGTGGAGAAATGCTCCTAAAAAGGCATTATCACAAGAAGGGACTGGCAGGGGGAAAATAGAAACTTTTGCGTTGACATAGTTTTCAAAGCTACAGAGACTGCTGGTAATCCATCAAATTATATATTCTCTTTCTTCCTCAGTAATAAAGTTGGATTTGAGCACATGCGAACCTGGCTAAGAACCACATTAGCCAGCCTCCGTGGCAGTTAGATGTGATCACAGCCCTAAGTTCTCATCAATAGAATGTGAGCAAAGAGGGTGCTCACTTCCAGTCTGGAACCCTGGCCTGAATGTTCATGTTTCCCCAGAATTGTGTTGATACCTGATCCCCAATACAACAGTATTAAGAGTTGGGGACTTTGGAAGACGATTAGGTGATGAGGGCTCCACCTTTTATAAGGAATTAGTGCCCTTATAAAAGAGGCCCAAGGGAGCTTGTTCTCTTCTTCCACCATTCCACTATGCAAAGCCAGCGAGAAGGTGCCATCTATGAGGCGGAGAGTGAGACCTTACCAGGCACCGAATCTGCTGCCACCTTGATCTTGAACTTCCCAGCTTCCAGAACTGTGAGCAATAAATTTCTGTTGTTTATAAGCTACCCAGTCTAAGGTATTTTTGTACAGCAGCATGAATGGACTAAGATAAGCCCTAAGATAGTGGGTATGCCTCCATGGACACCTAAACTAGGGGTCAACAGAGCCACACCACAGAAGGAATCTGGCTCCCTGTACTTCTGTGTGAGCGAAGTCACCCACTGACTTGAAATATCCACCTGGTTAGAGGAAAGAGAATTCAACTTCTGTCTTCTGAGTTTTTGTTAGGGGGTTTGTGACAACAGCCTGGCTTACGCTAATACGCCAAGGAAAATCCCCAGCTGATTACTGACAGGGAGTCAGATGCGAAACTCTACAACACGCTGGCATGAACCAAAATCCATGCAGGATAAGGGATCTGTCAAAGGTGATGTAATAGAAGTGTCATTGTCACCTGTGTTACGCTGCTGCAGGGGTCACAGTTTTTCCTAATTTGGTTTTTTCCTTTTTATTTTTTCATGAGACAGTTTTCACTCTGTCACCCAGGCTGGAGTGCAGTGGCACAATCACGGCTTACTGCAGCCTGGAACTCCCAGGCTCAAGCAATTCTCCCACTTCAACCTCCTGAGCAGCTGGGACCACAGGTGCATGCCACCACATCTGGCTAATTTTTAAATTTTGTTGTAGAGATGGGGTCTCACTATACTGCCCAGGCTGGTCTTGAACTCCTGGGTTCAAGTGATCCTCTTGCCTCCGCCTCCTAAAGGGCTGGGATTACAGGTGTGAGCCACCATGTCTGGCTGGTTTTTTCTTTTTTAAATACTATTTCAACACATATAGAACGTGGACTTTTATTTCATGACTTACATCACGGCTTTCATGTACTTCTGGCCATTCTCGCATTTCTAACCGTCGTGACGTGTTGTATTTTTCCCTCTGAGGCACTTGGAAGGCAAGTGTTTTTACTGCGGGCTCCACCGCTACACGGACGACGGAGGGCAGCACTGGGGCAGGAAGAGCCCAGCTGGGCCAGCCTGGTGGTGAGGAGTGTTTTGCTTTCCCAGCTGCTTCCATCTCTGGGCTGTCTCCCCCTGCAGGACGGTGGCCTCAGTCTGGGTCCCAGAGAGACTCTCCAAAGCCACTTTCCTTCTAAAGATGAGCTGTGTGTGAAGTACCAGAAGAGTAGATTGTCAGCCCCACCCCATGATGACCTGCTGAGCAGAAGGCACAGGAGTGGCCCCCCTGGGGAGGCCTGAGTGCTTCATACAAATCATGCCAACTCCATCTGGGGGAAAAGACTTTGGAGGGTCTCACCCCGTCCCCACTGTGGTGCTGGGGACAGTGTCAAGGGCCTTATAGCCCTTTCACAAAAGCAAAGCAAGTCAGAGCCAGAGGGGCCTTCAGATACTCCTCAATCCAACCAACCTTCTCCATCTACAGAATGGAAATTGAGGCCAAGAGCGGGGAAGGAACTTCTAGATAGAGCTGAAGTCTCAGGTCCCCAGCAAGAACATTTTCTGCTAAAGCCGGCCAGCTCCCTACAGAGTTGTATAGGCAGCTTCATTTCCACAGCCCACTTTGTATTAAAAAAGCTAACCACAAACAACATTCCATTCGCTCTAACTGAAAATAAACACAGGCCCTCAAGATGCTGGCCCCTGAGCTCATTAAAAGCAAGGTTTCCTGACTCTCTGGAAGGAAGATGACCTCCACACCCTGGTGGGATGCTGAATATGCCCTGTGGTACACAGGAGGAGACCCAGACTAGGTGACAGACCTATGGCTAGAAGCCAATGACCTGGATTCTGGTGGTAAATAAAATGTATGGGAGGGCCTTGATATGGACTAAGCTCCTGCACTAGGCGCTAATAGATCAACCCAAAATGGAGTCACACATGCTAAGGTTACATGACTTATGAGATCTGACCTTCCAAGAAATCAGGAGATAGTAGCCAAATCCCCAAACGGGCCAGTTTTAGTTGGATGAAGAAGAGAGTCTCCTCTGCATTAACTCTTACGAGGAAAGTAACCTGAAGTAACCTAATGTTAACCAATCTTCTTTTTTGTACTATGCTGTTTTCTTGTTCCTGCTCAAGTTACCATACAAAAACCAACTGTCCTTAGCCAGGTGCAGTGGCTTATGCCTGTAATCCCGGCACGTTGAGAAGCCAAGGCAGGAAGATTGCTTGAAGCCAGGAGTTTGAGACTAGCTTGGGTAATGTAGTGAGACCCTGTCTCTACAAAAGAAAAAAATTTTTAAATTGGCTGGGCATGGTGATGTGTGCCTATAGTCTCAGCTACTCAGGAGGCTGAGGTGGGAGGATCACTTGAGCCCAGGAGTTCGAGGCTGCTGTAGTGAGCCATAATTGTGCCACTGCATTTCATCCTGGGTGACAGAGTGAGGCCCTGTCTCAAAACAAAGCAAAACAACAACAACAAAAAATCTCAACCAACTGTTCTGCAATGGGGTGGAGCACCTTTCTATACATTTCCTAGATGGAATACTGCCTGACTCATAAATCCCTAATAAAAGCCAATTAGATGACAGTGTCATGGCCCTTATTATTAAACTTATTAAACTCAACTTGTTGAAATTTTGTTCTTCGACACAGGTCACATCTATAACTTCGTGCGGCTGTGGGACCCTCGGGTGCCGTTTCTGAGCTTTGATATTTCAGGGAGAAATTTCAGAGGGAATTGGATGTGGTGATATTCCATGATTCTAATTGCAGAGGAAGGAAACCTTTTTAGGCCAGTAGGCAGGCAAGCAGGATCCCGTTTCCCGGTCAGCCCAGCCCAGAAGGGAGCAGAGAGAAGAGCCAGCTTGAGCAGGGGCACAGGGAAGAGGTCATCCCAACCACGCTGTACAGGGGCTCTGAAGCCGGGCACTGCAGCAGGGAAAAACTGTGGCACAGGGTCCGTTTGCGATGCACGTGGGCCTGCTGGTTCTGGGAGTGTCTTCCCACAGGTGTGTCTTCCTGGTGTGAGAAGTCATTTGCCAGGGGCTCTAGTTGGAAGCGAGTGAAGCTCTTGACAGAGAACCCGCAGGCCCATTTTTGCCCGTGCACTCATCATCCACCCTTTCTTGCAACCCTGACAAGGCTGAATGTGGCCCAAACTCGGGCTCCTGCAGGCCTAGCTTCCTTCCATGGTGCCAGCACCTCCCCCACCGTGGGCATCCCCTGATTGTGCCCACTGTTCCCAGGGCTGAGCTCCCTGCCACTTTCTTTGGTCTGGAGAATTACAGCTCCTAATGAAACACAGCTACAACACCCCTGTGCCAGGATATGCTTCTGTTGTAGCCCAGGATGTAAAACTACTTCATACACTCTCAAAATTAGCTTCCGACTCCTTTCCATGACTAAATGCACGGCAGTCTATTCAAAACCCCACACTGTGGTTTCCTGGGAGGTAGGGACCATTTGTAACCAGAAGGAACATGAGACTGCACCTCTGGTGGCCAGCCTGAGAAGACAGTTGGAGTTTCTGGCTTTCATTCCATTTCTGTCTGTCTTCCACTCAGCCAGGGCAGCTTGCTCACTGAAGTCCTATGCGCATGACTCAGAGGCGGACCGCCTCCCTCTAACCACATCTTCCATCAGTTCCAGGCCACTCCCAGCCTGCCTAGGCTCAAGCCTTCCAGCTGGCCTCCACCTCCTCTCCCACCCACTATTTTCCAATCTCCACAAGGAACCCTCCCTGCAGCCTTGATTTCTGATGCTTCATCTCACTCTGTCTCTTCTCCCCCAGAGAGTGTCTTCAGTCCTTTCTGCCAGGAAGCCTCTTCTTCCTTGCTTCAAAATTCTCTTCCACCTCTCCTTTTCCTCTTGCTTCTTCTTCCCCTCTCTGCCTTTTCCACCCCTTCTTCCTCCAGGAAGTCCTCCTTGATTAAGCAGGAGAGAAAGGAGAACATTCCTGAGCCACCTGTAACTGTGCAGCATCACATCATCCTTTCTGCTGGACTCTGCATACCAGGACCAGGGGAGGCAGGTGGCATCCCCTGCTCACCCACACCAGCTCTACCAGTTCTTCCTTTTTGGAATTAGTAAAGCCCATTCTAAAGTTTATAGAGAAAAATAACCAAGCAAGAATAGGCATATTCTAAAAAAGAATAGTGAGGGGGCCCAGACCTACCAGATATTTAAAACAGTATAAAGCAATGGCAATTAAAACAACATGAGTAGATAGATCAATGGAACAGAAAAAAAAAGTATAGAATGAAACCAGAAAGAAACACCAATCTGGTATGTGGTAAAGATTGTGTTTCAAATCACTGGGGATACGATGGATTATGTATTTTAAAAATTGAACAACTCAGTAGTTATCTGGAAAACAAAGTTGCACTAAAAAAAGCCTCTCTTTACCCAAAAACTAGAGCAAATGCAATCTCATTTGCATGCCCCAAAGAATTTTTATGGGGCTGAATTTCATAACTAATTGGCATTAAAGAAAAAATACTTGAAAACATACAAAGCACTTGCCCAAACATTGTACCTTATCTAAATCTCAGATGCTTTAAAGTCTTAAATATATAAATGAGTCATAAAAATACTACCAAGAGATTTTAAAAATTAAATGGAGATAGAAAGACCTTTAAAAAATAGGGTGCAAAACCTAGAAGGCATAAAGAAAAAGTTGACAAATTTGACTATATAAAAGTCATATTTCCTCCAGGGGAAAAATATCATAAGCAAACAACAAACTGGCATCTCTTAGAACAGGGAAAAGGTTTAGTTTTTTTTTTTATATATACAAAGATTCCTCCAGAGCCATAAGAACAGTTCACAGTGGGGTATGGTAGCTCATGCCTGTAATCTCAGCACTTTGGGAGGCCAAGGTGGGTGGATTGCTTGAGTCCAGGAGTCTGAGACCAGCCTGGGCAACATGGCAAAACCCTGTCTCTACAAAAAATACAAAAATTAGCCAGGCTTGATGGCACTGCCTGTAGTCCCAGCTACTCAGGAGGCTGAGGTGGGAGGATTGCTTGAGCCTGGGAGGAGGAGGTTGCAGTGAGCTGAGATCATGCCACTGCACTCCGGCCTGGGCAATAGAGTGAGACCCTGTCTTAAAAAAAAAAAAAAAAAAGGAAAAACCTCACAAGAAGCAAAGAAGAAGAAGAAAGAAGAAGAAAGAAGAAAGAAGAAAGAAGGAAGAAGAAGAAGAAGACGAAGAAGAAGAAGAGGAAGGCGGAGGAGGAGGAGGAGGAGAAGGAAGAGGAGAATGAGGAGGAGGAGGAGAAGGAGAAGAGTTCACAAAGAAGAACTAGTGGTTTTTAAACAGATGAAAAACGTTCAACCTCACTCATAAAAGAAATGCAAATTATGCTACAAGGGGATAGTGTTTTTTCACCTGTCAAATCAGCAAAGTAACATACTCTCGTACATGGCTGGTGAGAGTGTAAATTAGTACAATCTCTGAAGAAGGTAAGTTGGCTCTATCAGAATTAAAAATGTATATGCCCTCTGACCCAGAAATTCTCCTCCTAGTTATTTATCCCACAGATTAAATGTAAAAGGGTGTATATGCAGGGCTGTTGTATTGAAGCATCTCTTGAAAAACAAGATAAATGGCTAAGGGAGGAATTGACTAAATGAATTATCTGTAAAATGGAAAACAAGCAACTGTTTAAAAACTGTGGCTACTAGGCTAGGCGGAGTGGCTCACGCCTGTAATCCCAGCACTTTGGGAGGCCGAGGTGGACAGATCGCTTGAGCTCAGGAGTTTGAGATCAACCTGAGCAACATGGCAAAAACCCATCTCTACAAAAAAAAAAAATACAAAAATTAGCTGGGTGTGGTGGCTCATGCCTGTAGTCCCAGCTACTCAGGAAACTGAAGCAGGAGGATCGTGTGAGCCCAGGAGGTGGAGATTGCAGTGAGCCGAGATTGCGCCATTGCACTCCAGCCTGGGCAACAGGGTGAGACCCTGTCTCTAAATAAATAAATAAATAAATAAATAAATAAATAAATAAAAACTGTTGCAACTCTCTCTGTGTGCTGAAAGATCTTCAGGATAAGTAAAGTGAAAAAATCAAGGAGCCAAAAAAAAAAAAAAAACCCACAAAGCACATGCGTGGTGTATAACTGTGTTACCTGTTCCAGGAAAATAAAAGTAATTTTCACACATATGCATTTATCGACACAGGCTGTCTCTGAAAGGATCTGTGAGAAAGTGGAACGGTGGCTAATGTGGGGTGGGGCTG
The DNA here is from genome assembly GCF_009828535.3 of Hylobates moloch. NCBI lineage: Eukaryota > Metazoa > Chordata > Mammalia > Primates > Hylobatidae > Hylobates > Hylobates moloch. The sequence continues at coordinate 29,711,733 of NW_026652285.1, read as the reverse complement.
TGTGTCTGGAAAGAAAAGGACACTTTCCACAGGATACCCTTTTGTAGGTTTTAGATTTTGTTCTAACCAATGAAATCATCTAAAAGCAACAAAACCCAGTTCTTCCTGCAGTCTCCCTGAGCTTTCCCAGCATGGTGGATCCCCGTTTCTTGTTGATTCTTTGCTGCTGGCCTCATTTCAAAGCCCACTCTGATGATCCATCCCCACCACTCTCAAAAAAAAAAAAAAAACGGCTGGGCGCAGTAGCCTATAATTCCAGCACTTTGGGAGGCCGAGGCGGGCGGATCACTTGAGGTCAGGAGTTTGAGACCAGCCTGGCCAACATGGTAAAACCCCATCTCTACTAAAAATACAAAAATTAGCTGGGCGTGGTGGCTCATGCCTATAGTCTCAGCTACTTGGGAGGCTGAGGCAGGAGAATCGCTTGAACCTGGGAAGCTGAGGTTGCAGTGAGCCGAGATCAGGCCACTGCTCTCCAGCCTGGGCGACAGAGTGACACTCCTTCTAAAAAAAAACAAACAAAACAAACAAACAAACGAAAAAGCATGCATTTCCCATGGGGGGAGTTCCTGGAACCCCCTGGGCTTCACCACTGCCCTCTGGAAGAGACCCCCTCCAACATCCCCTGGCAGGTAGATGAAGCCACAGCCACTGAAACAAATGAGACAGCTAAGCTGCCCCCTCCTCCCACCCCACCCCCCAGCAACTTCCATACATCCGGCTGTTTCAAAGAGTGGACAAGACCAAGGCCAGGACAATCCCTCAGATCAGATTCCTTGGTGGGTGTGTGTGTGTGTGTGTGTGTGTGTGTGCATGGATGTGTGTGTGTGTATATGCTCACACCAGTGTGTGTGGAGGCAGGTCTGGGGGCAAAAGGAGAAGGAAATCCACCCACATCAGCATGCATTTTCCCAGCTGAGAAGTGCCACATCACTAGTAGAAAACGGGAACAGGTCCCATGAAGCTTATGATTGTCCCGAGGCAGCTGGCAAGATTCCTGTTTGGCTTGGAAAGTCATTCCACCTTCCCATGGGCATTCCCTAATCCCTTGCTGGGACCACCTAGCTCAGGCTGGGATGCAGGGTGGCACTCACGGGAGGGGAGCACACAAAGGCAAGCCACATGGTCCTCACTTGGAAGAGCAGCCTACAGGAACTGCGGCGGAGGCGCGGCTGAGAGACCAGGCTGATGGTTCCCAAACATTAAAAATACAGGTTCCCAGGCCCCATCCCATCCACTGAAGCAGAGCCTCCAGAAAGTGGGGTCAAGGATTCAGCATTTTAAATATTTTTCCAGATAATGCTGATGTAGCCTCTCCAAGAGGTGCTGTCTGGGGTCTTGAACCAGGGCAAGCCACTTATGGGCAGGTAGGGAAACTGAGTCCCATAGAGAAGAAGTGATTCACCAAGGTCACCCAGAGAACTAGAAAAGAGCTGGCAGAGTGTCACCCACAGTCAAGCGTGTGCTCCAGGACGGCCGAACACAGACCAAAGGCCCCACAGAAGTGCCCAGGATTGATGGGCTGGTGTTTCAGCAGAGTAGGAGGCAGCCTGGGTGGTGTTGGGGTGACTGAGGGACCCCCAACTCCAAAACCTTAAGGGGAGAAGAAAGAAGAGTTCACATTTCTTGAGCATCTACTATGTGTCACATATACATTGCTGCACAATAGTGCTGTGTTGCTTTGCACCCAGCGTTCACATAATCCTTACCACAGGTAGGCATCATTCATACCCATTGTACAGACAAGGGAACTGAGGGTGAGTAATGCCAAGCGGTTTTTGCAAAGGCCTAAAGTCAGTGAAGTGCAGAGCAGGTCATCAACCCTGAGGGGTTTGGCTCTGATCCCAGTCTTTTCACAGCTTCACTGCTTTCCCCAAGGCCTCACTCCACACTCTGCCACTCACTTGAGGCAGTAGGCACGAGACGGTGATATAGGTTGAATGTTTGTTCTCTCCAAATCTCATATTGAAATGCAATCCCCAGTGTTGGAGGTGGGGCCTGCTGAGAGGTGTTTGGGTCATGGGAGTGGATCCCTCATGAATGTCTTGGTGCTGTCCTTGTGATGGTGACTGAGTTCTCTCAAGATCTGGTTGTTTAAAAGTGTGTGGCATCTCCTCTGCCCCTTATCCCTGCTCTGGCTATGTAATATGCCAGCTGCCCCTTTGCCTTCTGTCATGATTGGAAGCTTCCTGAGGCCTCCCAGAAGCTGAGCAAATGCCGGCACCATCCTTCCTATACAGTCCGTGGAACCATGAGCTGATTAAGCCTCTTTTCTCTATAGATTAACCAGCCCCAGGTATTTCGTTTTTTACTTTTTTTCCCATTTCTTTTTCTTTTTTTAAACTTTGTTGTTTGGGGTTTTTTGTTTGTTTTTTCTTTTTCAGGTATTTCTTTATGGAAATGCAAGAATGTCCTAACACAGGGCTCCATGGGTGGACATCCAGGCAGGCATTTATCTCTTCATTTGTAGAGTGTCTTCCTATGGTCATGAGCACACAAAGCTGGGCTCAATGCCTCTTATTTGCCATGTGACATTGGGCAAGTTACTTAACTTCCCCAGTCTGTGTTTCCTCACTTGTAACAGGGGATAAGATCAGCTATTCCACAGGGTCACTGAGAGAAGTCATCTTATCAAAATACAATGATGTCTAATATTTATTGGGTTCTTCATATGCGCCAGTCACTGCACCAATCACTCTACAAGCACTTCTTCCTTTAGTCCCCATGACAGCCCCGCCAGCTGGTGCTGTGACAGCCCTGGTTTACTAATGAGTTTCCTAACTGAGACTTAGAGAGATTAGGTCATGTGTTTAGGGTCACACAGCCAGAGCCCAGACCCAAACTCAGAACTGGTATGCTTTTTTAAAAAATTTATATTTCTAATAGATAAATAAAGGGTGTATGCATTTACTTCATAAAACATGTTGTTCGAAATATGTATACAATGTGGAATGGCTAAATTGAGCTAATCAGCATATGCATTACTTTACATACTTATCCTTTTTTGTGGTAAGAACACTCAAAATCTACTTTCAGCAATTTTCAAGAATACAATACATGGTTATTAACTATAATCACCGAGCAGTACAATACATCTCTTGAATTTATTCCTCGTATCTACAGAAATTTTGTATTCTTTGACAAATATCTCCCCAACCTCTCTGCACCTGGCCCCTGCCCCTGGCCAGTCCCTGGTAACCACTATTCGACTCTCTACTTCTATGAGTTTAGCTTTTTTTGATTCCACATATAAGTGTGATCATGCAGTATTTTCTTTCCATGCCTGGTTTATTTCACTTAACATAACGTTTATCCATGTTGTTGCCAATGACAGGATTTCCTTCTTTTAAAAGGCTGTATAATGTTCCAGTGTGTTTATAAGGCACATTTTCTTTATCCATTCATTCACGGATAGGCCCTTGGGTTGATTCCATATCTTGGCTATTGTGAACAATGCTGCAATAAATATGGTAGTGTAAATATCTCTGCCATACTAATTTGATTTCCTTTGGATATACCCAGTAGTGGGGTTGCTGGGTAATATGAGAGTTCTATTTTTAACTTTTTGAGGAACCTCCATACCGTTTTACATAATGGCTGTACTAATTTACATTCCCACCAACAGGTTACCTGGCTTCCCTTTTCTCCACACCCTCTCCAGCACTTATCTTTCATCTTTTTGATCACAGCCATTCTAACAGGTGTGAGGTGATCGCTCACAGAGGTTTTCATTTGCATTTGCCTGATGATTAGTGATGCTGAGTGCATTTTTGCGTGTACCTTTTGGCCATTTGTACATCTTCTATTTTTTTTTTTAACTGGGTGTCCCTCTATCACCCAGGCTGGAGTGCAGTGTTGCTAACAGAGCTCACTGCAGCCTTGATCTCCTGGGTTCAAGCAATCTTCCCACCTCAGACTTCCAAGTAGCTGGGACCACAGTCGAATACCACCAGGTCTGGCTTTTTTTTTTTTTTTTTCCAGAGATGGGGTCTCATCATGTTGCCCAGACTGGTCTCAAACTCTGAGCTCAAGCAATCCTCCAGCCTTGGCCTCCCAAAATGCTGGGATTACAAGCACGAGCTGCCACGCCTTGCCCGTCTTCTTTTCAGAACTGGTGCTCTTCACCACCACACTTAGAACTGCCTTTAAGTGCCTCACTGAGTGCTCAGCCAGTCCTAACTGTTACTCATATTACTATCCTGCCACTGTCCTCAGAGCAGAGAGCAAAGTCTGAGGCAAGAGGATACAGTCATGGGCTCAGAAGTAAGGAGTACATGTCCTGGCCCCAGGAGACTGAAGCAGGAGGTCACTGTGGCCTAGTTATTGGCATGAAAAATACAAGATTGGTGCTTGGAAAAAAAATAAAAAAATAAAAGTGTGGTCCCTGCTTTCACCAAATACTCTTCCTGCCTTGTTTTGTCCTGATTTGGTGGGATTCTATTTCCAATTCCACTGTGAAGAGTAATCAAGTGGCTTAGGTGAAAGCCTGGCCACATTTTAACCACCAGGTGTGGACAGGCTGGCTCAGCCTGTCTCAGGTAATACAAGCAAGTGTGAAACTGGCAGAAGTCTGAGAAATCCAGGCTGTCCCTAACTGCTGCACACTCATTACTTCAATTAAGGTGCAGGGCTGTAGGTTGAAGGAGCACATGACACGGTGGAAGCAGGCGAGTAAACAGGATCTTTAATTAATTTGCGATTTGGTCCTCTGTTACTGATATCAGCTGTTGGGTGTTTAGCTTGTGATGAATGCACTTCCGGAGAGGAGCTTTGTCCTAAAGGAGACTCCTGAGTGGAGTGGAGGTCTTGGGAAGGCTGTTTGGAGAAGCTGTGCCTTGCATGTGGCCATGGAAGACAGGAGGGGCTGGCAGAGAAGAAAGGAAGGAGAAAATTATTTCAGCACTGACTGTGCTCCAGGTGCATTCTCGTTTAGGACTCTGGGTCTCCCCTGAGATAGGTATGATGCTCCTCATTTTGCAGAGGAAGGAACTAAGGCTGAGCGTCATCTCCAAATTTGGCCCAAGGTCACAGGGCAGAATAAACAGCAGAGACAAAATTAAAAAGATGTGATTGTTGAGTATATCCCATGTCTGCCATGTGCATTACTATTCCTGTGCTTGCCTTAATACTTCAGAAAACTGTGCAGCAGAGATGTGTTTATTTTACAGAAGAAGGAACTTCAACTGCCAGATCCAGGCAGTTGAAGTGGCTGGGAAGTAATCTATCTCACAACAAAATTCACTCTCTTTCCGCAGTCCCTATGAGTCTCAGATTGCAAGGAATCCATGAATCTGTGGGGTAAGCAGCAGTGAGGGAATAAACACTACCCCTTTTATGTTCATATACTGCTTTTCAAAAATTTGTAAACTGTTGTTCTGTTGGATAAAATATACATTAAAGCATAATCAATTTTAAAGGGTAACTGATTCATAGTTGCTTTTTCTCACTGTGCTCCTCCCCACACCTAGTCCCAATCAATGGCTACAAAAATATAACCACTGAACCTTAGGGGGCAGAGACAACATTTGATGCTATAAATGGGCTTTCACAATGGAAAAAGTTGGAGAGCTTGTTCTGCTCTCCTTGCGGGAAGCATGTCTGGCAAGGAAGCAGGTACCCTTCAAAGGGCATGAATTTGACAACAAAGTGCCTGGATAAGAGGCCAGGAGATGCTTTTCCAACAGGGCATGGAGGTGGCGGGGAGGGGAGGGTGTGCTGACTTTTCTGTGATGATGCCTTATGACAAACAACTCTACATCTCAGTGTCTTACACCAATGAGCTCATGAGCCTGCAGGTTGGCTGTGGTGACTGCTCCTGGCTCTGCCCCACGGGTGTCTCATCCCAGATCCAGGTGTGAGGAACAGTGACTTCCCTGGGGCACAGCCTCTCCTCAGAGTGCAGGACTGGAGCCCAAGAGCCCCAGCTTTCCACACGAACTCACTCAAGGCCTCTGCTTGGAGGAGCCCTTAGTCATGTGCCTGCCCTCCACATTCCATCAGCCCAAGCCGAGGTCTGTAGGATCAGGCAGTCCACTCAAGCTGCCCGGTGAGGAGGGGACAGTAAATATTTGCTAAACAATAACATAGTTGAGCACAGAGGGTGATCCTGCCTACAGCCCCCTGGGCAGAAAGGCCTGGAGGACCAGCTGCTCTAAAGGGGCAGGTCCCAAGAGGCAGAATTTAAAGACTACAATAGTCTTAGACTTCGACACCCCTGGCCATTGCCCAACAGGCATCTAGCATAAACGCCCTTTGGGATCCTTTGCGGAATGCGATTCTGCACCCACTCTGCCCAGGGCACATCCCTTTTGAGTTATGGTGGCTTCTGGCTTAAAGCCTCAGGACAGTTGACCCAGCCCCAGTTGTAAAACATTCCTTTCCCCTAATTCAAATATTTTCACCCTTTAGAAAACTTGTTAATATTGGATTTTAAGAAGCATTATAAAATATCACTCTCTGCTCTGGCTAAAGCAGTGTTTCATCAATTATTGATTTCTGCTGGTGGGAGATGAGGGTTCTCTTTCTTGAACAGTAGCCACTGCCCTGGCTGGGATCTTAGAAGGGATGGCAAGTTGTGCAGTGGTGCAGAAAGAGCATCGTCACCCACCCCGGGCAAAGGAAGGAAGAAACAGGGCCACCAACCAATGGGGTTCCAATTCCTGGCTTTCTTTACTGTGGTTTAGGCCCCTGATATGGTGAAGTGGGAAGAGCAATAGGCCTGGCAGAATCCCTGCTCTGCCTCTGGCCGGCTGTGTGACCCTGGGCCAACTGCTTGGCCTCCCCAAGTTGCAGTCTCTGTGCCTGTAAATAGAATAGTACTGCCTGCAGCACAGTGCCATTGGGAGGTGAGGAATGAATGAGATGATCCCTGAAGAGGTCACTGTCCTCCGCCAGGTACTATCAGTGGTCATTTTCTTCCTTCTTCCTCTGGCTTCAGGTTCCATCAGAATGGTGGACCCTGCACTGCAGCCACCACATTCAGACTGAAATCAGTGCTGGTTTGGGCCTAGGGCAAGAAGAATTCCCAGCCTGGGCTCAGCAGGGAGGCCCTCTGTGCTGCCTAGAGGCCCCCACAGGGCAATCCAGCAGTGCCCCTGAGCCTGGCTTGTCCACCCAGAGGTAGGAATGACCTTGATCGGGGTCTCAGTGGTGCCAGAGCTGCAGTGCTCAGTGCTCTGGTGGGAGCTGCCTGGCACAGTCTGTCTTCCCCATGCCAGGTTCCACTCCAGCCTGCCATTCCCAGGGGATCTACTAGCATCTCAAGACTCAAGTAAGGCTTGGTAAAGCAGACTCCGTCTGTGGCAGTATTCACTGGAGACGCAGAGAAAGGGAGGTGGAGATCTGGAGAAAGCCAGCTCAGAGATCCAGGGAAAATGGCTGGGGAGCGCTCGGAGCATGATCTGCCCAAGCCCACCGGAGGAAACAGGCATTTGACTTGCTTTCCCAGCTACCACCTGCTGGGAGAGGTGCAGCAGGTAGAGTGAGGGGCCACAGTGACCCCTGATCAGTGAGGGGCATGGAGGCTGGACACCCAGGCTTGCCCAGCTCTGCCTCCTGCCTCAGTGGATGAGACCAGACCTCAGGGTACACTCAGACGCCCAGCATCCTGGCATCTTAGCACCTCAGTGGGGAACCCAGGAAAGCTAAAGATTCTCAAGACAGTGAGGTGCCCCGTAGGTAATTCATTCCCAAACACTGAGTGCGAAAGCTTTGGAATTTGTTATGTAAATTAGAACAGAGGCAAGGGTATCTCTGCAATGCAATTCTCAGGGTTCTCTGTTCTGATGATCTTTCTGGAGAAGGAATAAGGGTTTGCATTACAGCCCCTATAGGGGTCCTGGAGGTGGCCCGGGCCCATGGGAAGGGCTAACATGCGCCCACTGTGGTTAGGAAAAATGATCTGGAAGTCACTGATCTGGTCTAAAGTTCACACTCGAGTGAAGAAACCCAGAAAAGATAAAAGGTTCGGATAAAATCACACAGCAGGTTAGGGTGGAGCCTGGACCAGAGGCCCAGACCCCAATCCAACTCCTTTTCTGCTTCCTCATTCTCTCTGTACTCAGTCACTGTGGGTCTCACTCTTCCCTTCAGTACAATGGGGACGATCACACATTCCTTCCCACCCTCGAGGTGGGAGCTCTTCACAGGAAGCAGATAAAGCAGGGTGAGATCAAGCAGGATCGCAGCTGTGCCCTCGCCTTGAGGCTGGGATGATCACCAGGCCCTGCAGCTCAATCCTGAGTCCTCCCTGGAGGCTGGGAAAAGCCCAGCCGCACTCGGCCTGCTATTTGTCCAGCTTAACCTGCATATCTTCCTTGTAGAGCAGCAGAACCCTGATAAAAAACATTTCATTGAGACTTGTGCTCCCCAGATCCCTGGGCTGGCTTTTATTTGGTCCACCTGCCAATCAGGAAATGCGCACCTTGGCAGTGGCCATGGTGAAGTTGTAAAGCTCCTCTGCCACCACTCCCCCTCTCCTTCCAAGGGGGACCCAGCCAGAGCTCCCTGCCAGCCTGTGCCCTTGAGCCCATCTCTTAGGGGTTTGCGTTTTAAAAGAGGAAACTGAGTGGGGAAATGGCTGTTTCCAAAGGAACAGATGGCTCCTGGCAGAATATGAGGCTCTGGGCCCCTGCAAGGAGGCAGGGGATGCGTCCACCCAGGTGGGCAGCCACTCATTCTCTGATGCATGAGACCTCCCCGACTGCCACTGGCCACCTTGGCTCTGGTGTACTTTGCAACACTATGGTACCAACTTCACAGCCAGAGCTGCTTCTCGTAGTTCTTGCCTGGGTAAACAGCCAAGAGACCTGAATTCCACGCTGACCTTGACTATGTGATTTGGGGCAAAATACTCCTCTTCTCTAGACTTCTGTTTCCTCATCTCTCAGATTTGACCTGATGGTGGTTAAGGCCTTCTTGCCCCAAAGGCAAATGGCTGCGCATGTCTACAAGGATCTTTATGTGCCCAGGAAAGACCTGAGGAGGTGTGTGATGTTTGTCCTGCTGACCAATTGGAAAGCAAGGCATGAAAAATTACCAGAAATAAGTGGCAATACAAGACCACCCGACAAAGGCCATCTATCACCAGACAGTTTACATGAAGGGTCAGGGAAGCTGAAAATAACCTGGAAGAGACGTAAGAATGAGAGGAAGAGGGCAGGGGAGATGGAGGGGCTGGAGTGATCAAGGCAGCATCCCGGCAGGAGATGGGGCAGAGCTGAGCTTGGAAGGATGGATAGGATTTGAATCAATGGAAAGGAGTTGGCCAGGGAGAGGACATGGGCAGAAGTAGGCACTGGTGAGTGGGTGAGTTGGGCTGCAGTGAAGAGACCACAAAGATAAAGCTTATAAGATGACAGCAAGAGGGAGGGGGGAAAAGAGAAAAAGAAATTAAAAAAAATAAGATACAGCTTAAAGTTCAGGCAGGGTCACTGTGGAAACAGCCCTTTTATTTTTCTCCCTGAATCCACACTGGGAGCCCTGGTCTACAGGATGGTCTTAGGACTTGTGCCTAAGTCCCAGCCATTTGGCCTTCCCTGCCCAATTGCCTTCCTAGATCAATACTCCTTTCTCCTGGCACTGAAGAGGGAAGCCCTCCCCTCATGTACCATGTGACTTTGTCCCCTCTAGGCTACAGGAGATGGATGAGAGGTGGGCAAGTGACTCTCCCATCCACAGGCTGATTCAAGGGCATTAGAAATGTTTTCTCTTTTGAGAACATTAAGACACATAGAAATCCATAGTCAGGAATGGAGACTGAAATCAAACAGGGGGAAAAGACAGCGGCTGCTAAGTTGGACCTTATGAAAAGTGAGTAGGCTGAGGGGACCGAAGAGAAGGGCTCCCTGTTCATTCAGCTCCAGCCTCCAAAAGCCCATTCCATGGCCTTGAGGCTGCCTGTTTGTCACCTTTGCCAATCAGCAACACCCCTTCACTCAAGGCAGCGCGGTGGGTCACAGTTCCCTGTAACAAGCACGGCTTGAGCAGACTATAGCTCACACCAGGGCAACTAGCCTGAGAATTGTGGCCACAAAAGGCAGAAGCTTCCCTAGTCCCTGGTGCCTCTGAATTAGCATCAGAACAATCTCCACAGAGGCCCTGCCTGTCTCCCACCCCAAACTCCTTGTTCCTCTGGACCTTTGACAGTGTGGTTCCCTGCATATCTAGAGCCCATCCCAAGATGCACTTCCCCCACAAAACCTTCTCTACTAACCCCAACCCCATCCCATCACACTGCAACTCAGGGTCAGCCCAGACACCACAGTGGAGTCAGGATGGGGGCCATGAAGGCAGCTCTTTATAATTTACAAAGCGATGATACTTCCATTACCCAGAGGAGGCAGGGTGGGCTGGCTTATCTCCACTCTGCTGCTGGAGAGGGCCAGGGCTGGGGCTTGCACTCAGCTCTCCTGAATCCCAGTCTAAGCCTTTCTTTGTCCACTCCATCCTCTGCAGTGGGTAACCCCTGCCTCGGCATATAACCTTTCCTACTAGCACTCAGAATATTCTTGGTAAATTCACTAAATCTTCAACTGAGATTAATGGGAACCTTCTTTGTGCCAGGCACTGTTCTGGGGATTGGAGATACTGCAATGAACAAAACAGACCGAATGCCTATCCTCACGAAGCCTGCATTCTTATAGGAGGAGGTATAAAATAAACATAGTAAATGAGTAACAGTACATTAGTTGGTGAGAAGGCATATGGGAAAAAAAAATAAGGCAGGAAAGGAAGACGGAAAATGCTGTGGGTAGGGCGGCATTTTAAATACTGTGGTCAGGGAAGCCTCACCAAAAATGTGACATCTGAACAAAGGCCTAAAGGAAGTGAGGGCACTGGCCATGCAGGTGTATGGGGAGGAGCCTTCCACGTGAAGGGAAGGGGGAGAGCATGTGCAAAGGCCCTGAGGCAGGTGGCTGCCAGTGCCATGAGGCTTGTGGCAGCGTTCCCCTGCTCTTCTTCCTTGTATAGCTTGGACCACTTTACTCTCCTGCTCCTAACAAGCTGCTGGCCAAAGAAGGAAGGCAGCAGCCCTTAGCATCTAGGACACTGCCCCTCTTCCCATATTCCAAAAAGAGAGACATATGCAGAGCATCACCATGTTCAGTGCCTAAGTCAGATGCTTAAGAGCCTTTCCCTCTGGCAGACTCTGTTCTGAAACTCAGATCAGGACACTGGTCCCAGCTCCATGCTCCTCTGGTGGATGCGGACCCAGCAGCTGGGACGCTGGCTGAGGATTCCTTGAGGCCTCTGTTCACCAACCTCCCTGGCAAAGAAGGACTAAAGGGATCAAGATACAAGGAGGCACCAAAGAATGCAGAAGAGACAAGCTCAGGAAGACCACCCCATACATATTGGTAACCCAGAGAGAACCTGAAGACAGCAACACCATTGGGCCAACATGGCATCAGTAAGCACCAGCTGGGCCTGCTCCAAGTCCCGAGTTTCCACATTCCCTTGGGCAGGTAAAAATTTGAAAACCCCTTGTGTTCACCCACATTGTATTCCCTTCACTGAGTCATACTCTCCCTGTCATCTGCTCCCACTCGGAGTGACTCACTCATGTCAACAGGCCCAACATACTTTCCCCACCCTTCCTGCAGGTCCCAAGACTGGCCCCTGATGCAGATGGGGCAGCAGTGGTAAATCCCAGGTTTGGCTCCTGTGTTGCTGCAGGTGGAGGGGGAGCCAGTGGGAGACTGGAAGGGGAGCTCTTGGAGGCCCTGAAGACAAATGCTTGTGGATTTCTACTAAAAGCAACTATCACATTTGGAAAGTAGGGCAGAAAATGGGACTGGAGGCAAGAGTGAGAGATGACTGGCCCTGAGTGGCTGGTGCAGTCTTGCTGCACATTCAAACGTGGCTAAACCTCCAAGAAGCATTCCAGACTCTTCTCCAGATACCCCTCCCAGCATTTCCGCTCCTGTCCCAAGTCGTGCCAGATGTGAGAGAATTTTCAGGGATGTGTGGAGCATGTGGGTCCACTGGGACAGCAATTGAGAATAACAAAATCGATGGACTGAAAAGCAAAAACATCCATTTCTCTTCCCCAACCCAATATTTGCCAGGCATGTAAGCTTCATTCTCCTTTGTCCTCACAGGGAAGCAATCACGCAGCCTGACAGTCACTGGAGCCTCGGCTTGAGTTACCACTGACTAGTAATGTGGACTTCATACTCTTGACCAAATTAATATAAATTTGGATCAAGCCAGAATGGCTCAAATGAAACTCCATCTCCATTACATTTCCCATGCATGTTCACATACTTACACAAACTTATGTCTGAGCCCTACATTCTCCCCAAGTCTGGGAGTCCTAGGACAAACACCCAACCCACAGAGATCCAGCATCAGGATCAACGTCCTTCTTGCTTCTATTGCAGAAAATAGACTCCAGCATGCAAGGCCCTCATCATTTGCCCGCCCCACAATCCTGCATCTCTCCAAATGCATCTCACTCTCTTCCTGCAGCCCGCTGGAGCCCACTGGAACTCTCCTACTCCCCAAATACAAGTGACTTGCCAATTACTGCTTCTGTCTTTACAACACATGCCTGTGTCTTCTCCCTATATCTCTACAGATCCTCAATCAATGCCTGTTCTGAAAGCTTCTCTGAGAAACCTTCTTGGGTAATCTTTATCACCCACTGAATTGAGGTTTATGTCTTTTTCCCACACCCTTCCCCACTGTGTGCCAGCCTCCTCCTGGGATCACCCAGTTCTTTCCTGAAGCCTTTGAAGTGAGGGATTTGTCTGGAAGAGTGAAAATTGACTCCTTCTGCTCTCTCCTTGTTTATCTTCCCAAGGTGGTGAGGCTGTGGGGCAGGACGTGCCCTCTGCCCTTCCTCTTGGTAGTTAGAATTAAAAGAGAGCTCAAAAGAGAGGCTGGCTCTAGTGAAGGTCTCAGGAGAGATAAGTGAAGGGTTCCTTTAGGATGCATGTTTTCTACCCCAGTTCCATCGGTAGGAAATCAAATGGAATAGAGAGCAACAGTCCCAGATGACAGAAAAAAAAGAAGTGTTCTCACGGACAGAGAATTCCCTGAGTATTGGCTCTCAGGGAGGTAAGACTTCAGGGAGTAGGGTGGATGGATAGGGTACATATTTATCTAAGGTAAAGAAGGACTCATCCCACTCCTTCTGATTCAGAGACTGTTAGGATGAATCAGCAGAAACCCTGTTTGATCATCCAGTCAGCTCCTCTTGTTTTAAAGGAGAAACTGAGATCAATAGATGTGTGACCTGCCCCTCAGACATCAAGTTGGTCAGGGATCAGGGTATTTGTCTTATGAATATTAATTTTTCCAATTCCGAAGATAGACCTAAAGCAGTTCCTTTTGTCTGTGAATGAGAAGACCTCCACAAAGATACAGAGGCTGGATGAAGATGCACGCAAGCTCCTTCCTCCTGAGACCCAGCGGGGGAGGCAAGGGAGGTTCCCTAGCTAAAGAGGGAGCTCAAAGTTGCAGCCTTTCCTCATGCAAGGCAAGGGAGGGCACCTTCTGGGAGCAGAGCAGGGAGGCCATGCGTTGTCCCTACATACTAAGATCCTCACAATGCTGAGGGCAGAGCAGCGCCTGGGGAGGGAGTGCACTCCCATCAGCAGTGGGTGTGGCAGACACGCTGCTGTGTACATGTCCCAGGGCCTCAGGCTGCCCTGGAAAGTGAGGCTTTGGAGCCTCTTGCTTATAGGGTCAGCTCTGTGTGACTACGACAAGCAAGGGTTGAGAGACCGTGGCCATATGGCCTGGAGCTGGGGCACCCAGACAAAAATGACTCACCAATCCTTTTTTAAAGACATAACTAAAAGCCAATGGTATGCTTACATTTCAAACATAGCATTAGCACCTAAATTTAAACTGCTGCACTGCTGCATTTAGATAAACTAGTTTTATATCCAAGACCTTTAGGTTTTAAATACTGCAGGGAATGGTATGGTGACTAAAGAAAGAGCATTTCATTACAAGGTGGTTTTTTCTTCAAAGGGCCTAGAGCCTAAAATGGGGTTTGCCTCAAGGTCCCCTTTATCAAGGCAGCCAGAACTCTCTTGAGTGCAGTTTTCTGAGACCCATCATTATTTGGACTGTTCAGAATTATTCCTGTGTGTTCTCACGTAGGTGTTTTATTGTGTCCAACTTGCCTAAAGGACCTTTTATGGCAGGAACTGGGGTCCCATGTCCTTTGGGTTCCTCACAATGTACAGCTGAGCGCTGAGCCGCAGGTGGAAGGCCAGCAAATAATCACAGTATTCCTGGGATTGTTTTTTCAGAACCATGGACAGAACCCCTTCCTCCCAGGCTGTTTTCCATTTTGCGTCTCTCCTTCCTGATTTCCTTTCAGACAAAGTCTCCAGTGCCTCACTGCGGATTCAGCTCTGCTCAAGTCTGCCTCTTTCCTGGGGATACTGGACTGGAAGCCAGAAGCCAAACTATGCCAGGTGGGAGTAAAGATGCAGAACCCTGGAAAGGAGGTGACCTAACAGCATTTCCTGCTGTTATTAGAATAAGAGGACCATCTCAGTCATGTGCCCCAGTCATAGTCACAATCCCCAACTCCTTTTAGAGCTCCAGATCCCCCTCTAAACACTACACAGTTAGTCTGAGGTCACAGGGCTTATAGGCCAGCAGAGCACCTGACCATCTGGGGCAGTGCTGAGGTAAAGCCTGGGACAGGCTGGGCTGGGGAGACCCCTGGCATGGCAGAAGACAGATGTGATGAAGAATGTGTCTGGATTATAAATGAGTGGGGAGTCAAAGGCTGAGGGTTGGGAGGGAAACATCAGTCATCAGGGTCAAGGAGAGCCTGCAAGGCCCTGGTCAGGGGGTAGGGCAAGAGGCTGACAGCTGAGGCCTCAGGGACAATTCAGAGAAGATTCAAAGAGGGTGAAGCGATTGATAGGTTCAGAACAAAGGCTGCAAATAACACTACGGAGGTAGGAGCTTTCCCTTGTTGATGGTGGCTGTGAGATGGAGACAGATTACCTCTTTAAAGGTAGGATGTGAGGACAGGTTGCCATTGGGACATAACACATGGCAGGAGCAAGACAGAATTTCCCACAGGCAATAATCCTGCACCCACTAAAGATCAGATAGGGTCACTCCAGAGCTGGAATTAGTAATTCGGCACTCCAGGATAATTTCAGACATCTAGTTGGTCACTCCATGTGTGCACTCCAAAACACACAATGATTCCACTAAATTCATTGCCTCTCCTCCTCCTTCCACACTCTGCCCACTCTGAGGCCCACTTGGAATCCTTCCTCACCCAGCACGTCTTCTAGGGCTAGAGTTAACATAGGTGCCAAACACTCGTTTGCTGAATGGATGAACGGCTCCTGCCGATCATTGGATCTGGTGAGTCTCAATTTTTTGTGTGTGCTGCCTTGGGTTGGGTTTCCTGGGAAACAGACTCTGAAATGGATATTTTCATGCAGGAAATTTATTGAGGGTGCTTTTGGCATCAACAACTTGGGGTGGGGAGTGGGGAGGAGAGGGAAGGGGGTGTGGAGGAGAGGGAAGGAAATGGGATTAGGCAGAGAGAGAAGCTGAGCTGGGATGAAGGGTCTCAGCCAAGCCTACGGGGAGTTCTGGAGCTAGGATGGCCTTCCAGGTTGTCCTGTCCTGAAGCAAAATGAATGGGTATTTACACCCCCACACCCATATTTTGATGCAGGCTGCCCCAAGGAAGTGACCTTGGCTCTCCTTGGCTGAGGCAATTCCTAGAGAGGGACCTAGCTGAGAGACATCATCTACCAATACTCCTAGCTGCAACTGGAGAAGCGAGGACCTCAATCCTGAAGGAGGGACCAGGTTGACATTCTACAGCATCCACTACATGTACCAAGAGACTTGGATGAAATTGGGAGAAGGGCAAATATCAGAATTCCTGTAGGGACTATATTTTTAAAAGTTGTCCAAAATGGTTCTATTGCATCCCCTTTTCCCCAATCCGCAGACTATTATGATTAGGAATTGCAGATCTACTCCAAGATAGAGAGTTATTTGCCCAAGGGACACATAGTAGGCAAGTAGCTAGTTTGACTGGAGCCCCCACATTTGTGGGCTGATCTCCATTGCAGAGGGAGCCATATATCCCAAGCAAGCACCCATACCTCACCGGCCATCATATCCCCTGTAACAAACAAAGAGGCTAGCACACACCTAACTGCGAGAGGCTGTAAGTGTGTTGGGGGCGGTTGGGGGGGAGGTGAGCGTGTCAACAAATGCTGAATTGAACCGGTTTCTTTAAAGCAGTTATCATGTATAGACATGCCCTTTGTGCTGTGTATACATGACTTAACCTGATGAGCAAATCCTCTGATTCTTAATTAACCTTTTCATTTGAACCTCTTGACCAAAAAGCAAATGGAGGCTGGTGAATTGGAAATGACAGCTTCGCCTCCCCCCATGTCCCGACCTGGCCCAGCCACCTAGGCTGGTAATTACCTTTGCCAAAGCTGGGAACTTTTTACAGGGTGATGAACAAATAATCTCCCACTAATAGCTGTGATAACCATAGAGCCCAGTTCTCTCCTTGTCTCTTTCCTGATTACCTTCTGTGAAGCCAGGGAGCATGTTGTGACAATATTTCTAATATTTCCCTCCCTCTCTCTCAGCCTCTCTCCCCCTCTCCTTTAATAAAAAGGAGACCATGTAGACTGGGAATCAGGATAAGGGGCAGTAAGGAGGGAGAGGCGATTGCCTGCAGAAGCCTCTCCCCTCAGGAAAAGCCAGGTGCTCTCACCATGCCCTTTAGCAGATCTGCTGAACAGCTGATATTCCTGGAACATGCTCCTCGGTGGATGTCAAAGCAATTTGGAAGGCTGGTTCTTGGCCCATAGTCACATGGGGGGTGGTGGGGAGTGTTAGCACAGTCTTCAGCCTCCAGGGCTCAATAGAACTGAGCAAGGAGCAGTAGGGAAGAAAGGGAAAATGGATGGAACAAAGAAAGGGAGAGGAAGAGGACGATGGGGAAGGATACAGGAGAGGAAGCAAAAGACTAGGTCCAGGGCATCTAGGGGGTCTGGGCCCAGAAAGGAGGTCCTGACAGTGGCCTGGGTCCCTGCACTTCCCCTTGAGATGGCTCATTGCTTCTGCCTAGACCACCTCCCTGTACCCACCCACCTCAAAATGTAATGGTAATGGCAGAATCCCTTTCAGAGTGCTTACTTTGGGCCAGGCCTGAACTATAGTTCATGTGAACCTCATGCGACCCTAGGAGGTGGGCACCATTCTTCACAAGTTACAGGTGAAGGGGCTAAAGCATCGAGAGTTAAGAAACTCACCTACGGTTCACACACAGCGAGATGGAGAAAGGCTTTGGAGCCAGACAGTCGGACTCCAGAATCCAGCCCTTAACCATTCTGCCAAATTCTACCTTCCCCTTGAGCTCTGGGTACCTTTCCTGTGTGTACTTGATGTAGCAGAAACAGCACTGGATTTGAATCCCAGCTCTGCCTTGTCCCAGCTGTAGAATCCTGAGTAAGTTAACCTGTGCTGAGTTCTCTCATTTATGAAATGAGCATAAGCATGCCTGTCCTGCTTATTTTACAGAACAGGTGTGGGGATGGAGGGAGATAGTATTTGTCAAGGCCATTTGTCAGCTCCAGAGGACTCTGTACACATCAGCTGGCATCCTCTTCCCTCTTCCCTTCCACGTTATGAGCTCTCACAAGGACCATGATGGTCCACCTTGTTTGTCCAAGCCCCTCTCACATGTGGTGGGTGCTCAGAAATTGTATGTTTCTGTTGAGCAAATGAAATAGAGGGACCAGGCTGGGCGCAGTGGCTTATGCCTGTAATCTCAGCACTTTGGGAGGCCAAGGTGGGCGGATCACCTCAGGTCAGGAATTCAAGACCAGCCTGGCCAAAATGGTGAAACCCCGTCTCTACGAAAAAAAAAAAAAAAGAAAAAGAAAAGAAAAAAAGAGGAGAGGAGAGGAGAGGAAAGAAAAGAGAGGAACCAAATCTCCTCGCTTTCTTCCTTCCCCTTCTTCTTCCCCTGTCCTTCTCTTGTCCCCTCTCCTTCCTCTCTTCCCCTGTATCTTCCTTCCTTCCTCTTCCTCCTCATTCTCTTCCCCATATCCAGTCTCCCTCCACTGCTTCCCAGGACTCACGCTCTAATGGAAAGACACCTGGCCCTCTCTTTCCAATCCTTCCCACACTGTACTTGGAGATAAAGTTTCCAAAACCACAACTGAGACCACATCACATATGCTTAGAATCCTTTGATGGTTCCCTGCACTTAGAGGAGAAGGTCAGAGCTTCTCAATCCCGCACTAAAGCCTCTGCCATCTGCCTCTACCTCTCCTTCCTGGCCTCATTTCTCATGGCTTCTTTCTGGAATCGTCCGGTCCTCACCTGCCTTCCCACCATCATCAGTCTCTTTACCTGTAAAGACTTCATTGGTAGTGGGTTAGTGGTGCCTGACACATAGTTAGAAGTCAATAAATGGAATATATTTAAGAGGACATTCATCAGGGCCTTGCCTTGTTGTTCTAGAATCTCATCTGAGGTCCCAAGGCGGAGAACTTCAGGTGTGAATTGCCCACACACTGTGCAGGGAGATGCCAAACCATCCAGGTGGGACTTGCTTAGAATGGTCCCTCACTGGTTCTGCATCCCCTGCCCCATTACACCTTAGCCCATGCCAAAGAGAAGTCTAGAGGTTCATTGAGGCGATTAGAGGGAGGTGGGGATTTTTAGACTTCTCAGCTAGTAGTGAGGCCTGGGATGACCCAGGGCCTCCCCATCTACATCTCCCCAAGCTGAGTGTGGGTGTTCCACTGGCCAGATGCCGTCAAGGAGCTGGAATGAGAGATATAGGGAAGAACCTGACCTGCAACCCGCAGAGCGGGGAGAACACAGAAACTAGGGCCCAACCAGTCACCTCCCAAAGAGTCTCAAGTCAAGAGAACTGGAGCAGCCTGTATCTGCAGCTGAGAGAAAGAGAGTACTGAGCAGGAAACAATCCTCACTTGTAGAGTTTAGTGCAGCAAAGATACAAGTCTCTCCAAGGACTGGGAGATGCAGGGGAAGGTGGATGCGCTTGAGCTGCATTGAGGGACCTACCCAGGAAGACCTGAGGACCACCTCCTGGGAAGTGGCAGCCCTGGCAGAAGAAGGCTGTGTGGGTGACATATTGAAGGAAGGGGAAGAGGAGGGGGAGGAAGAGAGGAGCTTCTGAGGAGTCACAAAGTCATCAAGGGGTGGTACATCACCCAAGGTGGTAGGGTCCCCAACTTGTTATAGTATTATTTTAATTAGTATCTTTTCCAGCATTAATTCTGAAACCTCCTTTACAAGAGTAGTCTAGACTAGACTAGTTTGCCCGCTATCTCCCTCCAGACCTCCAACGCATTTCCCCGAGCCATGCTGTCTCACTCTCTTAATAAAGCCTTCCCTGACTTTTTCCTTTCTATGAACTTGTTACCTATGATAGCCATAGCGAATTGCTTATCCCAGGGTTCATTATCCTCCTCTTTAAAAACAGAACCTTGTAGTTTTACCTGGGCACATGGCCACCCACAATAAAGACTGGTTTTTACAGTCTCTTTTGTTGCTAAGTATAGCAAATTAGATATAAGGAGCAGTATTTGGAGCCAGCTTCCAGTACATTTTTGTGAAAGGCTCCTGGCATATGTCCTTTAGCCCTTTCTTCTTTGTTCCTTCCTCCTTTCACATGCCTGGAATGCAGATGTAATGGCTGGAGGTCAAGCAGCCATTTTGGCCTATGAGATGTCTTTGTTGAATGGGAGCTACATGCAAGGATAATGGAGCAAAGGAGAAGGAACCTGGGTTCTTGACACTGTGGGGATGCTCTCCACGTTCTCGATTGCATACCTCCACTTCAAATGAGAGCATCCCCTCCCCTTCCCCCTCCCCTCCCTCCCTCTCTCTCTTTCTTTTTCTCTTTCTTTCTTTTTTGAGACAGAGTCTCACTCTGTCACCCAGGCTGGAGTGCAGTGGCACAATTATAAGCTCACTGTGGTCTTGAACTCCTGGATTCAGGCGATCTTCCTGCCTCAGCCTACTGAGTAGCTGGGACCACAGGTGTGCACTACCATGCCTGGCTATTTAAAAAATTTTTAAAAATAGTGACAAGGTCTCACTTTATTGCCCAGGCTAAGAGTTATAGTTTTGTCTTGGTTAGACCATTTTTACTTTGGGCTTCCTGTAGGAAGCAGCCAAACCCAATTCTAATGGGTACACTGCCTAAATCACTCACAGGCTAACACAGGTGAGAGTACCTGGCATAGGGAGTCCTATATGACAGTGTGTCAATCTCTTTTCTCTCTTAACACCTCTGACATCACAGCTTTATACAGTCTTCTTATTGTCAGTCAACTATTCATAGGCATGTGTAACCTCAACTCTCTAAATACAGCTCCTATTATGTAGTGCTTTTCAAAATAACTTTACTCCTGAGCTTATTTAATCAGGTAAAGGATGCATTATTTTCCCCATTTACAGATGTGGCTCTGCAGGTTCTTCAGGGACTGAGGTAGGCTTGGTATCCAAGTCTTCTGGCTCTAGGTCTGCTGCTGTTTCCCCTACATTACACCCACAGCAGCTACAGCAAAGCTTCTTCATTCATTTATCTTTGTGTTCTTTCTATTGCAACTGGTATGAAGCTATGCGTACAGTAGGTGTTCAATAGATACATTATATAATATTCCAGAAAGTTAAGCAATTCATCCAAGTTAGTTTCCAAAAGATATCTAGACCAGGAGTTGGTCAATTATGGCCATCAGGCAAATCTGACCCACAGTCTGTTTTCTGTAGAGCCCTCCAGCTAAGAATTTTTTTTAAATTTTTTTGCATTTTTAAATGGTTCTGGAAGAAAAGGAAAGAGAAGGAAATGAGGAAGGGGAAGGAGGAAGACACGAATGTGTGATGGGGACCATAGGTGTCCTGCAAAGCCTACAATTATCTGACTCTTTATAGAAAAATGTGTTGCCCTGGTCTACACCACCATCATGCAGCTGAATGTTTGATCTACCAGCAGAGTCACCAATTGCTATCCCCTGAGAGACGCAATGCCCTAGAGAGCTTGGTGATCCTGCTGCAGACAGCCTGTGGGATTAATTTCCACTCCTTTTGTCCCAGAACCCCCGGCAGGGGCCTCCCTCACTCTACCTTCTTGAAGAGAGATGGGTATACATTTTCCATCTTCACCTCCACCTCCTTCCTAAGACTTGGAAGACTTTCTGATTCACTGGTCAAATACTCAAGCTCAATTTGATTAAAAATTCATTGGGTTTTTTTTTTTTTTCCTGTAAAAAGGAATAAATGAGTACACATCATGGCTCAGACTGTAAACTGAAGTGTGAAAACCCCAAACAGGCTGAAACCATTACAGGAAAAATCATTAGCTCCAAAGCATTTCTATTTCCAAAAATACCAGCCTTCCAGAGGGAAAGCTGAGCCTGGTTCCTATTTCCAGCACCCCTGACGGCACGTTCCATCATAAGCATCCCTTGGTTACTCACTCAGTAGACGTTCGAGTGGTTAAGAGAATAGGGTTTAAAGTCTGATTGAATGTTACCAACTGTATTCCTTGGCCAAAGCACTTAATATCTCTGAGCCTCAGTTTCCGGTCTATAAAATAAGAATATTAACAATGTACCTTGCAGGGTATGCAAAGCGCTCAGCACAGATCCTGCCCCTCAGAGAGGCCTGCTAAATGGAAGCTGTATATTTGCATAATTACACAGATTAGCCCTTGTTCTTTCTCCCCTCCTCCTTCTGACTCCTTCATTTTTCCCTCTTAATTGCTCCTCAGTTTCTTGCTAAACCCCATCCCTGAAAGCAGTTCCAACCTACCTCTCTAACGTGGTCCTCCTCTTCCTGGCTGTGGCCCTCAGCATTGGTACCCAATCTTTCTGGAACTGGCTCAGGCCATCGCCCTTCAACTCTCCTGCTGGGGGTCCCTCGCCATTCTTCTTTCTCACTTCTCCTCCCAGGTCAGCTTTCTGCTCTTTTCTGGCACAGTGTAAATCTAGAGACTAAAAATTCATCTTTCATTTGATGAGACACATTAAAAGCAATGAGTCCATTTTTGAGAGTGGGCTCTGTGCCTTCCTTAATCTAATTACAGCTCCTGAGCTCGGCACACAGTAGGCGTTCAATGAACATTGGCCAGCAGACTGGCTGGGAGAGTGAACGGTGACCAGGCGGTCAGCTTCAGGTGGGCAGACCATGGCCCGGTCCTGTAACCGATGTGAATCCTAAGAACCACTTTGGACTCAGGGACTGGGCCAGGCACAGACAAAAATCGTTCAGCTGGAGGGCTGCCTGATGTAAGGGGAAAAAAAAAAATGGATGTGGAAGTGAGATGTGTCTGGTTTGAATTCTGGCTTTGCCCCTGGCTATCTGAGTGTACTTGGCCAAGTTGCTTTGCCTCTTGAGCCTTAATTTCCTCATCTATAAGGAGTGAACCTACAATGACATACCAGTTCACACCCAATAAATAGGATGGCTGTAATCAAAAGGACAGATACAGGTTAACTACCCCTTACATGAAATGTTGGGACCAAAAATTTTCAGATTTTGGAAAATTAGCATACATATAAAGAGATATCTTGGGTATGGGACCCAAGTTTAAACATGAAATTTATTTGTTTCATACACACCTAATACAAATAGTCTGAAGGTGATTTTCCACAATATTTTAAATAATCTTGTGCATAAAACAAGGTTTTGACTGCAGGCGGTCACATGGGAGTTTCCCACTGATGGCATCATGTCAACACTCAAAAAGTTTCAGATTTTAGAGCATTTGGGATTTGGGATTTTTGGATTGGGGTGCTCAACCTGTAATAAGTATTCGCAAGAACATGGAAAAACAGGAATTCTTATGCCCTTTTGTTGAGATTATAAATGGTGCAGCCACCATGGAAATCAATCTGGTGGTTCCTCAAAGGTTTAAACATAAGAGTTACCTTATGACTCAACAATTCCACTCCTAGGTTTATACCCAAGACAAATGAAAACGTGCATCCATATAAAAACTTGTATGCGAATGTTCATAGCAGCATTATCCATAATAGCCAAAAAGTTGAAACAACCCAAATGTCCATCAACAGATGCATGGATAAACAAAATGTCATATGTCCATATAACAGAATATTACTTAACCATAAAAAGGAATAAAGTACTAAAAAGAAAAGGAACAAAAATACTGACACATGGTACGACATGTATGAACCTCGAAAACATTGTGCTGAGTGAAGGAATCCAGACACAAATGTCCACATATTGCATGAATCCATTTGTATATGAAATGTCCAGAGTGGGCAAATCCATAGAGACAGAGAAGACATTCGTGGTTGTCAAGGGCTGGAAGGAGGGGGAAATGGGAGTGATTAAAATGTTCTTTTTAGGGGGTGATGAAATGTTCTAAAATTGACTAGAGGAGACGGCTGCACAACTCCGTGAATATACTACAAGCCATTGAATTGTATACTTCAAAAGGATGAATTTCATGGTATGTAAATTTTATCTCCAAAAAGCTGTTATTTTTGTAAATGGGTGGGCAAGGCCTCCCCACCCACTTCCTGGGGTCATTGTAAGACTCTAAGGAAGGCATGTGTGCCAGGTTTTGAACACCACATTATACTCTTAGAAGGCTGGGATATGGGCCGGGTGCAGTGGCTCATGCCTATAATCCCAGCACTTTGGGAGGCCGAGGCGGGTGGGTCACTTGAGGTCAGGAGTTTGAGACCAGCCTGGACGACATGGTGAAACCCCATCTGTACTAAAAACACAAAAATTAGTCAGGCATGGTGGTGCACGCCTGTAGTCCCAGCTACTCAAGAGGCTGAGGTGAGAGAATCACTTGAACCTGGGAGGCAGAAGTTGCAGTGAGCTGAGTTCGTGCCACCGCACTCCAGCCTGGGAGACAGAGTGAGTCCCTGTCTCAAAAAAAAAAAATAAATATATAAAAACAAAACAAAAAACCAGAAGACTGGGGTATGGCAACTGCCACAGACGGAGCTGTTTTCTGCTCTTCCCTCTTTCCTGCCCTGGCTCAGGCCTCCCTCTGGGAGAGACTTGCTGAGGAGTGGCACGGCCATCTGGCAGTAGCAAAAGGATGTTCTGGGCCTCCAATATGTCCATCCCAGGGCTGGGGAGGCAAGAAGTGTTTCCTCTCCGAGCCAAAGACTGGGAGGGGTCTGACGCTGCCAGGGACACTCCCTTGTTCATCCCAACACTGCCCCTCCACTCAGAGCACCTCAGGGTCCATCTTCCTCCTGGAGAAGGGCTCAGGCAATTAAACTTCAGGTTTTGGAGGAACAGGAGGCAAGCTGAGGGGAACAGAGGAGGGCCATGGATGACAGACCACACTTTTAAGAATGGAGACTTCAGCTTTGTCAAACCCTTAGCAAGCCTCAAATGCTAAAATAATGATGATAGTGATGACTTATATTTATGAGTGTTTACTATCTGCCAGACTCCATGCTAAGCATTTATATGTTTGACTTAATTTAATTTTCCCAAATATCTTGTGAGGTAGGGACCTTGTTAACCCCATATTATGGATGAAAAGTTTGAGGCACAGAGATTTCAAGTGACTGGCCCAAGGTTGCACAGCTAGAAATGACAGGACCAAGATTTGCACCCTGGCAGCCTGGCACTACCACCTGTGTACTTAACTGCTCTGCTGGACCAAGTAAACCCTACAGGCTACACACAATGGAAGGCCAAGTTTATTACCAGGACTGTTCAATCACTCCCACCAACCGCAAGGAAATGAGTCTCAAACTTCACAGAGCATCAGAATCAGCTGGGTGGGGGGCATGTGAAAAATACAGAATAGGGTCCTGGGCCCACCCCAGGGATAGCAAGTCACTAAGCCTGGGGGGTTCAGGAATCTGCATTCTTGACCAGCAACCCCAGGCGACCCTGCTGCAGGCTGTTCAGGACATATTTGAAGAGACTTGGCCTCCCAGCATCAAGACCCAACTTATGGGCCTGGCTGGATCTGCCCCTTGGAGTAAACACTTTCTGCTGTAAGCCACACCACATTCACCCCCCAACCTCAAGTCCATCCCACCTTTAAAGGCCCTGGTCAAGTTCCATGGAGCCCCCTAGGCCCTCCACAGGAATAGTAGCCCAGCCTGGCTTCCCCTTTTCTGAATACCTAAACCCATGTAGAAGAATCTGCACTGACTGCTTCAGAACTCATTACAAACTGCCCGTTATTCTTACATCAGCGTCCCGTGGCTGCAGGCCTTTTCTGATGAACTAGATCACAAAAGCCTTAAACAGAGATGCTTTCTTTCTTATTCCTTATGTCTCCCACACATCACTCAATAGACTGGTGGGTTTGCTTTCAGACCTAATGCACCAACACTCCTGTTTCAATGATCAACATGGTTCGTGTGCAATTGGCCAGTTCATTATCTACCCGCCCACGGGCAGAGTCCAAGCATCCGGATTCTTCTTCTACAGAATCCAGGTGCTTCCTCTATGCCATCCACTGTTCTAACACTGAGACTCCAGAGGCCACACTGCCTCTGAGGCTGACACCCCCAACTGCTCTCGCTCGGTGTCTTTGGGCGTGATTTGAGGGATATCTGGCCACGGCTGGAGATTGTTTTGGTAGTTACAACCGCGACAGTGGGGCTGCTGGCATCTAGTGGGTAGAGGAAAAGGGGGCTGCTAAAGCTACAATGCATAGGACAGCCCCTCCCTGCCCTCTAACAAAGCAGTATCTGGCCCAAAATAGTAGTGCAAGGTTGAGAAATCTTGCTCTAATGAAATATGCCAAGACGTACGGCAGAGGTAGCAAGACAGGAAGCCAAAGGAAGGAATGATTACCCCCCACGGAGGAGGAGGGTTGGAAAAGAATTCCCAGAGGAGATGCTTAATACAATGAACTGATTGATGAATGATGGGCGGGAAGGATTTCCCACAGCAGAGGCAGGGGAGGAAAGAGGAGCTTCTGGCAGCGAGGTGCGAGAGTGCTTGGCAGGTTTGGGAAGCTTTTACTGGGTATGATGCGGCTGGAGGGCCCGGCACTCCTTCTTTCCATTCATTCTACACATCCACCGTCATCTTATTTTCAGTACTTATTTGCTCAGCAAACCTTGTCACCAAGCAGCATGGAATGGTCAGCTCTGGCCCTGGCTGGATCATCCTCGATTCTGAATCTGTGGTCTCTGCAAAGGCAGGATGGGGTTGAGCAAAAGGCGCCCATGGAGCTGCACAGAGGGGTGTGGCCACGTGAAAACACTACAGCACTGTGCAAACACAACAGTACTTTAAGGTTTTCAGCGGCATCATCTGAAAAGGTTACAGCACGAGGTGTGAGATCTCCCTGCCGGAAACTGTTAACGAGGAGTTCTCTGGGTGGCAAATGAGGAGAATGGATTTTTAAGAATGCCTGCACCTCTCAAAGTTGGACAGGAATGCAAACACATTAAAAAGTAATGCGGGGAAAAAGAACGTAACTCTGATAATGTTTCCTTCTTTAAAAACAAAAACAAGCCTCGGTTGTGGTGTTGGTTATTTTTAAATAGCTGTATTGCTTGCCGAGCCCGTCTTCGCCTGTCTCCCTCTCGTCCCTCTTTGTGTCTGTTTCTCTTACTCTAGCCTTCCATCTCCGTCTCTCTTCCTATCAAGTGGCTGGGTTGTGATGTGTGCATGCTTCTCCTTTTTTGTCTGTATTTTTGTGTTGCTTTGCACGCGACTGTCATTCATGCCCTCTCTTTTACGGAGTTTTGATTTTTTTTTCCTTCTTTCTAGTCACCTGTTTCTGGCTGCTTCTCTCCCCCTGCCCTACTTCTTGAGCCCCTTCCTCCTCCTTCCCCTTCAGCCTCTCTCCAGGAACTGGCCACAGCATACAACTAAAGAGCATTTTTATTACTGGTTGTATTTATTGGAGAGAGTTACACGCTCCCCATTCTTGATTTTTAAAAGCAAAGAGGCATTTTCTATTTTTCTCTCCCAAAAGCTCCCGGAATGAAGCTGCATTTTACTTTCATCTTCCTCCATTGAATTATTTTTTCATTCTGTAGGTCATTCTCTTGATAGGAAAAAAGATAAGTTCTCTACTCGAACTTTACAGTAATTTACAGAATAGGTGGCCCAGGTGATGTGGGAGGTGCCACGGAGCGGGGATGAGGGGGAGGTTGCAGCGTGGCTCTGGGCTGGGGATGCCCCAGGGCTCCACATTGAGGGCTTTTCATGTTGAATTTGATTTCAGTGGAGCCAAGACCTGCTTTGGGTTTAACAGATGCAGCTCTGGAGAAATATCTATAGATGCCTAATTCATCATCGTGGATTCCCTCGCCTTCAATGCAGGCTGTAGTGGCTGAACAGAGACAGAAAATGATTGAAGATGAGTGTCAGGGAGCAAATCTTTTATATCTTAAAAGGAGAGAGATTTTCAGCCTGGCAGGAACATTAAAGTGGCTCCAGGAAACCTGGTACTTTACCGTGTCTTCTATGCAGGATACATTTTAGCTTGGTTAACAGCTCCAGCTTTCTGACTTCTGGCTGGAGTTGACTCTCCGTCTTTTTGCCCTGGTACCTATCAGAGGTCCTGAACTGGGAACTCACAGAGGAAAGGTCCAACGAAACATTAGTCCAGTTATTTCTAAGATCTCCTCTTCCAGAAAGCTTTCCTGGACTACCCCCCAAAACTGATTTGGGAGGGAGGATTGGTTCTCTGCCACTCCTGGCCCCTGCCTGGGGACATTATAAAGTCATAGGACCTGGATCATCAGGGCTGGAAGGGTCCAATCAAATTGCCTTCATCTGATAGAGGAGCAAATGAGTCTTAGAGGGTGGGCATGATTTACTAAAAGCACAGTGTGGCAGATGTCCCCAGTCCCCTGCCAGGCCTGGCCACACATCTATTAAAGGTGATGCTACCTGGCCGGGGTCTGTGAGCTAGATCTCCCGCCCTTCTGACAGCTCCAGGATCTGGGGCACGTGGCCAGCCTGTCACATAGATGGGTCCATATGGCATCCCTTGGGGACCATCCCAAAGCACATGTGACATCCACCCCCAGAGATCTCAGATGACCTCCTAAAGGAAAAGTGAGGCGCTGAAGCAATTACACCGGCGTCCACATTTGATCTCATTCAATTCAATACCACTTACTGATCGACTAGTACAAGCCAGACCCTTTGCTAGAACCTGGAGTATAGCATGAAGTATAGCGCCCTAGGGTATAATGCTGTGGTGTGTGTTTGTTGATAAAGGGTCAGAGATCCAGTCCCCCCTCCCAACTCAGCCTGGGGCGATAGCCCAGGAAGGGTTCCTGGAGGAGGTGATGTCACTAGAAATAACTGGACTAATGTTCCTTCAGGCCTTTCCGCTGTGAGTTCCCAGTCCAGGGCCTCTGACGAATATTGTGAGAATAAAAGCCATTCAGCTACATTGGGAATTCAGACCAAAGCACTTCTCGTTTCCATCGCAGCCTCAACACTCGCCAGCTGTGTGACTATATGCATGTCACGTGACCCCGTAGTCTCTGGAGCCTGGGTTGAGTATTCAGTGAGATGTGATCTGTGAACGCGTTTTGTACATTTCAAAGTGCTCCAACATCGTGGGCTGTTACAGCCCCCAGGACTCCGTTTAAATCCCCTGACCTTGGAGTGCAGTGAAATCAAAGCTGTCCCCGCTCCTTTGAGGCTGCAAAGAAGCAAACTCTGTGCTCAGGCTTGACCTGGAGCCTGTCTGGGCCTCAGTTTCCTCACCTGTGGAATGAGAGTGTTGGCTTCTTTCTCTGAGCTCTGCCCCTCTCTGCAGCCCTGTAAGTTTAGGACAGCAGCCAAGAGGCTGACGCTAGGTCCTTGAAGGTCCACGCTGTAGTGCATGGGTGCCACCTTTGCCTGGCCGAGCTCACCCCAGGCAGGGGCTTGGCCTTAGAGGCCAAGCCCAGGCCCTTGTACAACCTCTCACCCAGCCTCCCACCTCAAGCTAACCCCTGACTCTGACACTCTGGAGTGGCACCAGCAGGGGAGAGGACCCAGCTCTATACATAAAGAACCAGGATGCTGGAAATGAGCTCCATCCCCAAAAAGAGGGAGCTAAGGAAAAAAAAAATCTGCCATTTTCCTCAAAATAAAAACAGAGGCAGATGGCTGGGAGGGTTTCCATGGTTAATGAAATATGCTTTAGTCTCTAAGTTAATTATGAAATGAGTCCTGCAGGGGGCGCTCTGCTTTGTATGGAGCAGGTTCAGGTGAGTAGTGGGGATCTGCCTGGGGAGGCTCAGCAGCCCCCTTTCCATCTCTCCCCAGCAGGAATAAAGATTGTGTGGTCCAGGCCTTTAGGAGGCCTTAGTGGCAGGAAACGCTACCCACACAGGGTAACAGGAGCCACTCTGCCTTTCTGAGCATCCATAGGAGAGAGGTAACACCCAGAAGAATTGAGACTCCATAATTTCCCTTCTTGGAATCTCTTCTAAGGAAATTATCAGAAACCCAGATAAAGATTTCCTGGACAAGAATATTTGCTGCAGCATCATTTATAATCATGAAAAATAAGAAACCGCCTAGACGCCTGCAAATAGAGAACTGGCTAAATAAATCCTGGTAC
Source organism: Hylobates moloch (assembly GCF_009828535.3). Lineage (NCBI taxonomy): Eukaryota > Metazoa > Chordata > Mammalia > Primates > Hylobatidae > Hylobates > Hylobates moloch. Next base: position 29,682,179 of record NW_026652285.1, on the reverse strand, counting down.
AACCAGACAATGAAATATTATGTAGTCATTAAAACGGTGTTTTTGAAGAGTAGACGATGACATGGAAGAATGTTCTGGTCGTTTAAGGTGAAAAAAGCAAGATGAAAAATTATAGATAAAGTACCATGTAATTTTATAAATTGCTGTGCACAGAAAAAGGAGTGGCACATTAAATGCTAATAATGGTTATTTCTGAGAGGTAACATCTTGGGAGATTTTATTTCTATGTACCTTTTTGTATTTTCTTAATTATTTGCAATGAGCATGTATTACTCTCACAATCAGCAAAATGATTTTTCAAAATGCCAGCACCTCTTACAATGGATTTCCAAGTGGGCTTGAACAATTTTATTGCACCTTCTTTGAAATAAATAAATTTTACTAAGGTCTGAGCTTCCAGGATTGATGAAAGTGGGCAACAGTTTTCTTTTTCTTTTTTTTTGAGATGGAGTCTTGCTCTGTCACCCAGGCTGGAGTGCAGTGGTGTGATCTCGGCTCACTGCAACCTTCGCCTCCCAGGTTCTAGCAATTCTCCGGCCTTGGCCTCCTGAGTAGCTAGGATTTCAGGCATGTGCCACCATGCCCAGCTAATTTTTGTATTCTTAGTAGAGACGGGGTTTCACCATGTTGGTCAGGCTGGTCTCAAACTCCTGACCTCGTGAGCCTCCCACCTCGGCCTCCCAAAGTGCTGGGATTATAGGCATAAGCCATCACGCCCAGCCTGGTTTATTTTCTAGAATTCTCCACTTAAGGTGCTTTCAAAGGGAAGCATTGCATATGTTAACTGGCCATTCTCACTGTGGAACATGATCTGCTGTCACCTCTGACAATGGCACAGGAGAAAGGAGATAGGTGTGAGTTCGTGGAACCACCTCATCTGAAAACTGCATGAGAACTTGAGGCTCATGAGAGCTGCAAGGATAGAGCTGAGGCCCCCGGAAGCAGGAGGAACCCTTGTGGTTTGGAGAAGCACACAGCACTGTGACAAAGTCAATGGTGAAATTTCAGTTCTGGCCAGGACCACAAGACTGGACTCTCCTTGGTCTCTGGGACTTCCTTAGAGTCCCCAAAATCATGTAGGGACAGTGGCAGCCAGGCTGACTGTAGAAGCTTAGAAGGCCGTGTTGGCCTCACACGCCTAGTGGCATGAGAAGATTAGGGGATAGAAATAGAAGAAACATTCAGAAATGTTTCTATGGTTCAATGCCACTTGGACATTACCACCGGCACCATTCCCTATCAATTCAGCAAACCCCCATCACCAAAAGAACTCACATCCCAGGATTAAATAGGGAGGACCATTACTAAGAGAGGGGAAGGAAGGAACTTGATGTTTTGTCTTATGAAGTTCTATCTGGTGATGGCATCCCCCGCTCCGCCCGCCGCAGGGACCCTTGTGTGTATGTAGCCATCTCGTCAACGTGTGAAGGCCTCGGGTGGCATCAGGGCTCTCACGATGTTTCGGTGCCAGACATACTGCTCAGACTTACACACGTCTTCCCCAGCTTCCAGAATGTAGCCATCAAAGAAGGGAGCATACCAAGACTGCATAAACCCTAACTGTCAGGAAAGTAAAGAACTCCACCTCTAGCTATCTAAACCCCAATCGCAAAAGGACACAACGAAATGTGGCGAAAAAGAACTGAAGGCCAGGTGCGGGGGCTCACACCTGTAATCCCAGCACTTTGGGAGGCCAAGGCAGGAGGACTGCTTGATCCCAGGAGATGGAGACCAACCTGGACAACATAAAGGGACCCTGTCTCCACAAAAATGAAAATAAAAATAAATTAGCTGGGCCTGGTGGCTCATGCCTGCAGTCTCAAGTACTTGGGAGACTGAGGCTAGAGCATCATTTGAGCCTATGAGATTACAGCTGCAATAAGCCATGACTGCACCATTGCACTCCAGCCTGGGCAACAAAACAAACCTGTCTTCAGAAAAAGAAAAGAAAAGAAAAAAAGAAATGGAGACATTAGTAAGTGTTATCAACTATAATGTAAGACACTCTCCAGGAGAATAAAAGGGGGAGGGATCAGGCCACACTGAGGAGGTAGCCTGGAGTATCAGCTGCTCCTTGTAAACTTAGGCAGAGTCTGCCATAAATTTCACCATAATTCCATTTAAGAAGCTCCCGTTGAAGCTTCTGCTACAGGAAGGAACAGCAATTACTAAAAGTACTTTCAAATCTCTCTCACCATAATCCCAGCATGACAAAGACCTGGCCCTATCCACAAAAACTTTTCAAAGCTCTCCATTTTCCTTTAGAAGACCGTCTTAGTTTTATAATGGAATTAAAAAAAATGTGACTCACAGTATGAATAGTTTCTCTATAGCCAGCTCTCTCAGAATGGGTCTGTTATCAAAGTGAAGACTATCTGTCTCCTGCTTCATGGTAACAAATTGCCCTTCCAACAAGATCACCGACATGAACCCAGACATACGTCCCAGCCTCAAGGATTTTTGGCTTTTGAACCATCACCACTGTTAGAGGTTTGGACTTTGACATTCCTAAATTGATTTTTCTTCACCAACTCTGGACTTTTTCACATCCACCGGCAAACATGTTGGGATGTCATGAGGTGACACCAACTACCAGCCAGCAGCCCCATTTTTGAAGTATCTCCATTCCACTTGGCTCATATTGTATAGCCTGTTGATGCAATTGTTTGAATATGTTGTTGTGTTTATTGATAGTAAAAATAAGCAAATGTGGGAAATTAAAAGTGTAGGTACTAGGTAATAAACAAGAAAGGGTCTCACAAAGTTAATATAATTAAAACTAAAGTGAGGCCAGGCGCAGTGGCTCATGCCTGTAATCCCAGCACTTTGGGATGCTGAGGCGGGAGGATCACCTCAGGTCAGGAGTTTGAGACCAGCCGGGCCAACATGGCAAAATCTGGCTTTTACTAAAAAATGCAGAAATTAACTGGGCATGGTGGCACATACCTGTGGTCTCAGTTACTTGGGAGGCTGAGGCAGGAGACTCTCTTGAACCTGAGAGGCAGAGGCTGCAGTGAGCTGAGATCGTGCCACTGCACTCCAGCCTGGCCAATACAGCAAGACTGTCTCAAAAAATTAATTAATTAATTAAAAATAAAAATAAAATGAAAGTTGTTTTCATTTTAGCCCAGTGTTCATTTAACTCAAGTTGGTGGACTGGATTCATTTGTGAGGGGGAAAAAAGTTGTTCTTTTTTAGGGTCTCACTGTCACCCAGGCTGGAGTGATGTGACATGATCATGGCCTATGCAGCCTTGACCTCCTGGGTTCCAGTGATCTTCTACCTCAGCCTCCCAAGTAGCTGGGACTTACAGGCTTGTGCCACCACACCTGGCTAATTTTTTAATTTTTTTTTTTTTTTTGTAGAGATGGGGGTCTCACTATTTTGCCCAGGCTGGTCTCAAACTTCTGGGCTCAAGCAATCCTCCCACCTCAGCCTCCCAAAGTGCTGAGATTACAGGCTTGAGCTACTGCACTCAGCCAGAAAATAAGGCCTTAGAAATAAATTATCAGTGATCATGTTCTTAGAAGCAAAATATAATTAGGGAGTTGTCATTATTTTTAGCTGAGTATAGAATCCACCTTAAAACACAGAATAATAATTATTAACATATTCAGTGCATACGACCCTGTTCTGAGTGCTTTATATATATTACTTAATTTGCACAAGAACCCTATAAGGTGGTTTCTATAATCATTCCGTCTTTCAGAAAACTGAGGCACAGAGGGGTCTCAGCCACACACCTACGAAGTGGCAGGTTTATGCCCGTGTAGGTAGGTCACTGTCCACATTCTTAACCACCAGGCTCTACTCCTTCTTGCCCAGTGTAAGATTATTATCTAACTTTGATACATTTTATATTCTTAGACATTTTCAGGAACTTATTACACGTGAAAAAAAATGACTGGGTACAGTGGCTCATGCCTGTAATCCCAGCACTTTGGGAGGCCGAGGTGGGCAGATCACAAGGTCAGGAGTTCGAGACCAGCGTGGCCAACATGGTGAAACCCCATCTCTACTAAAAATACAAAAAAATAGCAGGGCGTGGTGGTGGGCACCTGTAATCCCAGCTACTCGGGAGGCTGAGACAGGAGAATCACTTGACCCCGGGAGGCAGAGGTTGCAGTGAGCTGAGACTGCGCCACCGCACTCCTGCCTGGGTGACAGAGCGAGACTCCATCTAAAATAATAATAATAATAATAAGACAAAGTTATACTGGGATAGGACAGTCCTTGGGGAAGCCATTTCTCTTTGCTACTTAGCTTTTGTGAACATGCTGCGGTCAGCTTTCAGACCTCAGGTTAAAGACGGATTGAGGAGGAATTTAGGTGAGATCAAGATAGAAGTCATCTTGCCATGATCAGAGTCATCAGCTTGTGAATAATCCTATTTATACTTAGGAGGCTGAGTTCTGTTCCAGGAAACACACTAAAACTCCTGCACAAGGCAGAAGCCCACGTGTTTGAAACAAAAGAAAACATCTTTGGAAAGGGGCTGCTCAGATGCAGGATGTTTGCATGGGGTGGAGATTTACCTGTCACTGGGAACATTGCCAGTAGCCTGGAGTGTAGCTGCAACCGGACACTGATCCACTTGGATGCAGGGAAACTGAGGTCAGCCTGGGAGGAGGGGAAGGATAGAGGATGTACCCACTGTGCCGATCTGATCTCAGATCTCCCCGAAGCAGGTTAGGTGTTAGAATTTCAAAGTGAAGAGGCGAGTGCTTCATCAGGATGGATGCTGACAGCCCTTAAGCTTGGAAACCAGATTTGCTGGGAGTAAACATCCAGGTGGGCCTAGACTGGAAAGCTGGTACCCAGTTAGTTAGACCATTTTATGGGTCACAAAACCTTTGAAAAGCTGCAAACACTCCAGAAAAAAATAAAAAAGTACTTGTGCATATAGTGCAGATTTAACACAGGCACTGTATCTCCTACCCTCAAACAAATCCATGCCCCTCCCCAGGTTAAGAGCGCCTGCAGAGCGTGAGGGTATTTGGGATGTGAGCCATGAGCCAGGAAGGCTAAAAGGGCCGAGCAACATGGGTCACATGATCCATCCTCTGGTTCAATGCCAGGTCCGGAAGGTTACAAAAGGTCTCCGCACCAGGCTATGCCTGTCAGAACCCCTCACAAGCTGTTCTCATTCACACTCACAGCATCTCTGCGAGAGGCATGGGGTGGCAACCTCATTCCTCCCATGGCCATTCAGGAAAAGGGAGAGCCGGATGCCCTGTCCATCTGTCCATCCTGGGGCCTGCCCTCCCTGCCTGTCCCCACACCTTGCCCCTCAGGCTGGGCAGACACCCCAGCCATCTGCCTTTCCTCTACTTCTAGTGTGGGAGGTGGGTGGAGGGGAGTCAGGGTGTCTACAGACAGGGTTTCAGCTCGAGGAGGCCTGGGGACCCAAAATTCAAACCACTTAGGAAGAGGCTGTTGTGAAAAGGGATGGTGCGGTGTAGGGCCCAGCAAAGAGCTCGGAGGGCCTTGAATAGCAGGATGCAGGATGAGGGGGCCAGGTTCCTCACAAATGGGACCAAGGAGGCTGTGGAGGTTCTTCAGGGAGAGGGTGGAGCAGGATGAGGGTGGAGCTGCAGGAGGCTCCGGGCAGCCCCTCGACTGTCCTGCAAGCACAGGCTGATGGAGGCTGTTGGCCGTGGCTATGGTAGAAGCTGTGGTTGGGAGAGAGGTGGCAGGGGAGTGTCCCATCAAAGCATGGAGCTGTGGAGGAGGCATCCCAGAGTGGGCTCTGCCCCCGCCTGCAGAAGGGGGTGTGGAGGAAAGGCTTCAGATGCAAAATGCAATGCCCCAGGCCCCAGGAGAGGGGCAGGAACTTCTGATGCCGCTGAGCAGTAGCTTCCTGAAGCTGCCCCAGGTGCTTGTGTCCAGCCCTGTGCGCTCCTAGAGTCAACATGCATCACCCCAAGCACGTTTCTTTTTTTTTTTTTTGAGACAGGGTCTCGCTCTGTTACCCAGGCTGAAGTGTAGCGGCATGATTACGGTTCATAGCAGCCTCAATCTCATCAAGTCAAGCAATCCTCCTGCCTCAGCCTCCCAGGTAGCTGGGACCATAGGCATGGCACTATGTGCAGCTTCTTTTTTTTTTTTTTTTTTTTAGTAGAGACAAGGACCCCCATGTTGCCCAGGCTGGTCTTGAACTCCTGGCTTCAAGCAATCCTCCCTCCTCAGCTTCCCAAAAAGCTAGGATTACAGGCATGAGCCACTGCACCTGACCTTGAGCACATGTTTCTTGGACAAGTGCCAGCTGTTGGCATCTGTGTGGCTAGAGAGTGGGAATCAGGACGGAGGTGAAGAGAGGGGCAAGGTCAAGGGCAGGGGGTGATATTGGTGTCATTGCAAACAGACCTGGGCACACATGTCTGTGAGGGAGAATCAGGAGATGATATTGCTGAAGGAAGCTACATGTTTGCACAGGGGCTCTCAAAGCCAAGCTGTCACATCCTCATCCTTGGCTCACTAGATCTTTAGCAGACAGAGCTGGCCTACCCTGGGGCACCCTACAGGGCAAAGGCTATGAGATCAGGGTTCACACACCTTACTTAGAGAATCCAGGGCCAGAGAGCACCAGGTTCAACCTTCTCATCAATATGCATGCAGTTGGCTCAAGTTCTATGCAAGCCCCAAAAGCGGTGGGTCTTGCCCAGAAATCACTGAGATCATCAAGAGTGGGAAAGTATGGACCACAGCAGACAGACTGGGCTCAAATCCTGGCTGCGCCACCGATGAGCTCGGCAATCTTGGTCACACAACCTGACCTATCTGAGCCCCAGTTTCCTGACATGGACAATAGGGGTAATAGCACTAACAGTAAATGGAAGGACACACATCCAAGCACTGCACTCCATCCTGACAAATGCTGGTTCTCTGTCCAGGTCTTTGGGTACCACACCTGCCTCAGTCCTCTCACCTACCCACTCAGCTTGTCGACGAAGGCTGTGGCTCCTGACTTGTGTATTAGCTTCCCATCACTGCATTTAAAAAATGACCCACAACTTAGTAGCTTAAAACAACAAATGTTTAGTATCTCACAGCTTCTGTGAATCAGAGATTCAGAAGCAGCTTGGCTGGGTGGTTCTGGCTCAGGGTCTCCAATGAGGTTGCAGACAAAACATTGGCCTGGGCTGCAGTTCTCCGAAGGCTTGACTGGGGATGGTGGGTCGGCTTCCAAGATGGCTTATTCCCACAGCTCTTGGCAAAAGGCCTCGTTTCTTTGCCAGCTATTGGCAGGAGGCTTCAGTTTCTCACCATCTCTCCACTGGGTTGCTTGAGTGTCCTCACAGCATGGCAGCTGGCTTTCCCTTGCAGTGAGTAATCCAGGAGAGAGAAGGAAGCCATGGTGCCTTTCATGACCTAGTCTCAGAAGTCACATACTCTTGTTTCTACTTTCTGCATTAGAAGGAAGTCACTGAGTCCACCCACACTCAAGGAGAGGAAAATTAGGCTCTGCCACTTCAGGAAGGAGGCTCAACGAATTTTTAGACATATTATGAAACCACCACGACTTAAAACAAATGTCCTCTCCTCTCCAGTGACTTTTGGCTTTTCTTACATAGAACAGAAACAAATGGGCTAGGGACCCTTGGCAAATGGGGAGCCCTGAGTGTTGGCGTGTCTGGCTGAAGTGAGGCTAAGATAGCCATAGATCTCAGGACCCTGCCAAGGTCTCCATGATCCTCGGCGAACAGCCCCTGGAGGATAAAGCAGGACTGGCCAGGGGTAGGGGTGGGCGGGGTGGGGGGGGTGATGCAGGCACACCACACCATCCTGCAGCCCCATTCTAATGGCCTGAGTTGGGCTCGGAGGGGAATGAGCCGCCAAACCCACACGACTCATCCAAGAGCCAGGGGGCAATTGTAACAATTTGGGGCACAGCTAAGACAGTCAGTCGGGGTTTGTACCTTAAGTCGGGGAGAGTCCTGGCACCCTTTGGGAGGTCTCTGTGTGCCAGTATTTCCCATTATCCCAGATTATGAGAGTCACCTGCAGTGCTTGTTAAAGGGCCCCAGCTCTTTTTTGTTTGTTTTTTTTGAGATGGAGTGTCACTCTGTCACCCAGGTTGGAGTGCAGTGATGCAATCTTGGCTCACTGCAACCTCTGCCTCCCAGGTTCAAGTGATTCTCCTGCTTCAGCCTCCCGAGTACCTGGGATTACAGGTGCCCACCACCACGCCCAGCTAATTTTTGTATTTTTAGTAGAGATGGGGTTTCACCATGTTGGCCATGCTGGTCTTCAACTCCTGATCTCAGGTGATTCACCTGCCTCAGCCTTCCAAAGTGCTGAGATTACAGGCGTGAGCCACTGCATCTGGTAAAGGGCCCCAGCTCTAACCGACTGCTTCCTAATTTTTTACAGCAGAGGACAGGTGATCCAGAAAGTTAGCAAGTGCCCTGGGATTCTTATGCTCATTTGATAGGAGAAATGATTTGATAGGAGAAAGGACATTTGGGAAGTATCGTAGGGCTAACGGGAAGGAGGACAAGCCAGTGAGAACCACAGCTGGCTTCTATGATCTGTAAAATGGGAACAACCAGGATTACCTTGATTGCCTAAAAGCAAAAGCCTCAAACAAATGGCTTCTTGGGGTTCCTTTCAGCTTTGGACCAGGGCAGAGAAATGAAGATTTCAGCAACTGGAATTTTAGCCCCAGGAAACTCCCTTAGGGAAAGAGATGGCAGTTAAGGCAGAGGAAGCAAGCATCCCCATCTTTCCCCTGGGTGCTGAGACACATCTGAGGAGTTGGTGTCTTGGGGCCCTCTAGAGCCCCCCGGGGCTGCTCACCCACTCAGTAGCCTTGGCAGAAGAAAATGTGTCAGCTGGGCTTGGCAGCTCTCCCAGCACCAGCCCAAGATGCTCTGAACAGAAATAAAATCTGCCTTCTCACTCCAGAGGATGGGCTCTCCTGCTCCCTATGAGTCAGCCCCACACGTGCAAACCCAGAATAAGTTGGGTGGACAGATGGAGGGAAGAAGGGAGGGGAACCTGATGCAGGCTGTGGGGCAAGCTGGCAAATCCAAGGGCTTTGTTGGCAGGGAGATCTGGGTTCGAGTCCTGCCTCCACCACCTCCTGGCTCTGTGATCTTGAGCAAGTTGCATGGCCCCAGTTTCTTCATCTGTAAAATGGGAATAAAAATACCACCATGGGCCCAGGCGCAGTGGCTCACGTCTGTAATCCCTGCACTTTGGGAGGCCAAGGTGGGTGGATCACCTGAGGTCCGGAGTTCGAGACCAGCCTGACCAACACAGAGAAACCTCTTCTTTACTGAAAAAAAAAAAAAATTAGCGAGGCATGGTGGCACGTGCCTGTAATCTCAGCTACTTGGGAGGCTGAGGCAAGAGAATCGCTTGCACCCGGGAGGCAGAGGTTGTGGTGAGCCAAGATTACACCACTGCACTGCAGGCTGGGCAACAAGAGCAAAACTCCGTCTCAAAAAAAAAAAAAAAAAAAAAAAAAGCCACCATTGCAGTTATGAAGAGAAGACAGCAGAGCTTAGCTCTGGAGCCAGACTTCCTGAGTTGACTCCTGGCTCAACTACTTACCACCTGTGTAACCATGTGCGGGTCACCTACCTTCTTAAAGCCTGTCTCCCCATCTGTAAAATGGAGGTCATTATAGCGCCTACCCTACGGGTTGCTGTGAGGATTTAATGCATTAATTCATATAAAGCATTTAGGATACTAAAGGACCTGAGCACCTGAGAATCCTGGTATTCATGGGGGGTCCTGGAACAAATTTCCCACAGATACTGGGGGACAACTGTACTGCCAGGCACACTGTCAACGCTAAGTGCTCACTGTATAAAGGAAGGCTTGGCAGTAGCCAGGGACTGCTCTTTGTCACCCTATAGCATTCCCTTCCCTCCAGAAGGCTGTGCACCTGCCAGGTGCTGGATGGAGCTGGGGTGGAAAAGGTGGGGAAGGCAACTGGCCTTCACTGAATCTTGGTGACAGGCCACTGTGCCAGATGCTTCCACATCCAAGTCCTCCTCCTGCTCTGTCCCCTCCCTCCTTCCTCTCCTAGTTTGTTTCCATTCCATACTCCTTCACCCACACAGGTCATCCCCCAACCCCGTACTGCAACACTCCTAACCAGAGATCAGTTAGTTGACAAACTTGAACTGAGGTCCTCCCTAATCACAAAGCTCCATACAGAGTTCCCAGGAAGAAGCCAGGGTGCCAGGGGGTTGGGGGATAAGACAAAGGAAAAAACCAAAACCCAGATCTCAGGGAGCACTGGGTGCCCCACCTTGGAGAAGCAGGTGTGGCTGGAGGCCAGGTGGCAAGCCAGCTCTCACCACACCAGTGATAACGCCGCTCTAGGCCAGTGCTTTGCAATACTCTGGAATCAGCAGGCAGCTTTAAAAGTTCTGGTTCCAGCCCCAGAGAGTCCAAGGTAATGGAGATATGGTCCAGGCAGTAGGAGTTTTTAAAACTCTCCAGGTGATGTTCAGATGCAGCCAGGGCCGAAAGGTAGGACTCAGAACAGTGATGATGCTTAAACTGCGGCATGCATATGAATCATGTGGCGGACTTGTTAAAACACACATCACTGGGTCCCAACCCCAGAGTTTCTAATTCAGTAGGGCCTTGGGACTCACCCCAAAAGCTGCACTTCTAATATGTTTCCAAATGATGCTGATAATGCTAGTTCCCTGGGACTATACTTTGAGAACCACCCTCCTAGGATGGTGATCAACAAACTACAGCCCTTGAACCAGAAATCCAGCCTGTTTTGTAAATAAAGTTTTATTAAAACACAGCCATGCCCACTGATTTACATATTGTCTATGTCTACTGTCACAATACAAGAGTTGAGTAGTCAGGACAGAGACCACGTGCCTTGCATAGTCTAAAATACAATCGAGCTCTTTACAGAAAACGATTGCTGACCCCAGTTCCAGAAACCTGTGAAGCCACAGATAGCAGGATCCTGGGTCCCTGAGTGACTGCCTGGAGCAGAGCTTTCCTACTGACCTGGAGGTGTTTTATGAGGAAGAAATAACTGTCAACATTCTTTAAAGCACTGTATTTTGAGGCCTCTTTATTACAGTGGCTCAGCCTCTGCTACATTCCCAATCCTGGCTCCAGCATATCCTGGCTATCCTTATAACCTCTTGAGCCTCAGTTTGCCCATGTGAAAAATGTGAATAATAATGACCCTATGGGTTATTGGAAGGATTAAATAAAATATAAAACCCTGGCAATAGATCTTAGTTTTCTTACTGCTGCTCCCTTTGAGGGTGGGAGAAGGAAATCATTTCTGTTCCCCAAGAAGTCCCAGTTGGCTGGGGGAAAGCAGGTGACCATCTTTGTCACCCTACAGCATTCACTTCTGACCCTATGACATGTCGCAGTCTGACATGCCAGAGAAAGTTGCTAAACCTCTAGATGCTTGTTTTGCTCCTAAGCCAAAACACACTCCACTTCCCCACTCCCATCCCCTGTTCCAAATTAATCCAGTTTTCTTTTATTTGGAGGCTGCCATAGCTGTTCACTTACACAAGTGTCCTTTTCGACTCCATGAGCCAATCTTGGAGCTACTTTAAAATAACAGTTTCTCTAGGTGGGGAAGCCTCTGGCTGGGCTAGAGGGTGAGGCAACTGGCTTAAGTGGCCGCCCACGGCTGGGGAGGGAAGGAGCTACAGGAGAGCACTCTAAACCAAGGTCAGTAATTATATGGTTTCTAGTTGGCTCGCTTAGTGCCAGCTGTGGAGTGAGGTTGCCACTCCCCCCTACTGGTAGAGAGTGGGTCGCTTGCTTTAAAAGTATATCTTTGTCATCTGCTGAATGTCAAATACTGTGTTAAGGAGCTGGGGAGGAAGGCAGGGGAAGGGACACATAAGAAACAGACCTAGAAATGTCACCATCACCAGCACTTTACAGGACGCAGCTAGAAAGAGGCCAAGAAGGCCAGGTGCGGTGGCTCATGCCTGTAATCCCAGCACTTTGGGAGGCCGAGGCGTGTTGATCACCTGAGGTCAGGAGTTCGAGACCAGCCTGGCCAACATGGTGAAACCCTGTCTCTACTAAAAATACAAAAATTAGCCAGGCATGGTGGTGTGCACCTGTAATCCCAGCTACTTGGGAGGCTGAGGCAGGAGAATCGTTTGAACCCAGGAGGTGGAGGTTGTAGTGAGCTGAGATTGTGCCACTGCACTCCAGCCTGGGTGACAGAGCAAGACTGCATCAAAAAAAAAAAAAAAAAAAAAGAGAGAGAGAGAAAAAGGAGAGGAGAGGAGAGGCCAAGAAGCCACCAGGTCTAAAGACTCAGGGGTGCCAGGGTCCCTGCATTAGAGCCCCTTCCACACCTGGCTGATCACCCAGTCACCTGGAGAGTTTATAAAATATGCAGGTTCCCAGGTCTACCCAGGCCCATAGAAGCAGATTCTCCACAGTTGTAAGCAAGCTCTTTGGGTGATTCTCATGGTGCCCGGCACTGACCTTAGAATAGACTCTGAGGCAACACTACATGAAATGTAATAAGAAGAAGGACTTTGACATTCACAGATCTGGGTTTAGATTCCAGGTCCAGGGCACAAAAAGGACCAATCATAAAAGTAAAAATGGATAAGTTGTACTATATCAAGATAAAAAAAAACTCTGCTCTTCAAGACATACCATTAAGAAAATGAAGACAGGCTATAGACTGATACAAACTATCTGCAAAAACTAGAGATCCCATTTGACCCAGCAATCCCATTACTGGGTATATGCACAAAGGATTATAAATCATGCTACTATAAAGACACATGCACATATACGTTTATTGCAGCACTATTCACAATAGCAAATACTTGGAACCAACCCAAATGTCCATCAATGATAGACTGGATTAAGAAAAATGTGGCACATATACACCATGGAATACTATGCAGCCATAAAAAAGGATGAGTTCCTGTCCTTTGTAGGGACACGGATGTAGTTGGAAACCATCATTCTCAGCAAACTATTGCAAGGACAGAAAACCAAACATGGCATGTTCTCACTCATAGGTGGGAATTGAACAATGAGAACACTTGGACACAGGGTGGGGAACATCACACACCGGGGCCTGTCATGGGGTAGGGGGAGGGGGGATAGCATTAGGAGATATACCTAATGTAAATGACAAGTTAATGGGTGCAGCACACCAACATGGCACATGTATACATATGTAACAAACCTGCACGTTGTGCACATGTTCCCTAGAACTTAAAGTATAATAAAAAAAGAATATTAAAAAAAAGAAACTATCTGCAAAACATATATCTGATAAAGGACCAGTATCCAGAAAATAAAAAAAAAAACTCTCAAAACTCAATAGCAAGCCAATAAAAAAGAACCAACCCAATAAACAACCAATTTTTTTAATGGACAAAAAATCTGAACAAGTATGAACTAAACAAGAGCTACAGATGGCAAATAAGGACGCAGAAGATGCCCAACAATATTAGACATTAGGAAAATATAAATTAAAGCTACAAGATACCACCTAACACCTATGAGAACGGCTTAAATCAAACCCCGGGTCTACTGATTACTATCTGTAAAACCTCAGGCAAAGTACTCGACCACGCTGTGCCTCAGTTTACACAGTTGTAAGACAGGGATAATGCCTACTCCGTGGGGTTATTCTCAAAAATTTTTAAAGTAATGTATCAAGAGTGTACATCACTAGGTGCCTTCGGTTTCCACTTTTCCTTTGCCCCACCTTTTCTCCTATACAAGGGACCTGAATCATTTACTCAAGTTTTTTTACTCTGTAATACTTTACAATCTAAAGCCTAATTATCTTGTTTCTATTTCATAGGAAAAGAGACTGTTGAAGGTAGGCACGGTGATGGCAGGGAGAAAGAACAGCAAAAGATACCCGCAACGTACCCACTCTCTCGTTCGCTCCTTTGTTCATTCACTCATTCATTCATCATGACGTACCTGATGCCTTCAGACACTGCACTAGGATCATAGAGATGAAGGAGCCCCAATCCCTTCAGTCAGGGAGCCCTCGTTCCTGCAGGGGAGACAGAAACATCCTCTCAGCCTGGCCTCTCTCAGTTGAGTAACAGACCCAGTTCACCCCAGCTCCGGGAAAGTTAGGCCTCATGTGGCTGGAAAAGCTGGGGCTCACAGACCCAAGGAAGCAACCAGAGCCTCAGGCGCTCAAAACCCCAAGACGCTCCCCCAGTCTCTCACGTCTGCTTGTCTCTTCTTTCGCGGGGGTCTCGCCCTCTCTCTCACATCCCAGATCCCGCCGCCTCCACGTGCTGGGCCCCACCTGCAGCCTACGCTGTGCCTACACGTGAGCAGCTCGTGTTTGCCCAGGGGAGGATTCTGATTGGCCCTGCTTGGGGGACACACTCTATCTTTTGGCCAATCACCTTCACGGGGACGGCAGTCACGTGCGAGCTGAGCGTGCAGCTCCCAGGAAGCAGGGCCAGAGACAACTTGGATGCAGGTGGTTAACCGGGAGGCAACCATGTGAAGCAATGAGGGGGTGAGGAGGGTGAATGAGGCGGTTCTTAAGTGGGCCTGAAGCGGTGTAGAGTACACATCAGAATTGACTCCCTGAAGACCGGGAGGCTGAAGCACCTATCCCCCTCCTCTTACCTCCCACTTCCTTCTCCCACCATTACCATTCCAGGTTGCACCTGTGCAAGGACTCCGCAGAAAAGGCACAATGAGGAGCAGCCACTGGAGCTGGGGTTGGAAGAGGGCCAAGGGGTGAGATGCCAGGCACAAAAGCCTCTGCTCCTGTGGCCAGGAAAGCAAAATGATGAAGAAGAGGGTGGGAAAGCTGGGCGTGGTGGCACGTGCTTGTGGTCCCAGCCACTCGAGAGGCTGAGGCAGGAGGATTGCTTGAACCCATGAGTTCGAGACCAGCCTGGGCAACATAAGAAAACCCAGTCTCAAAAAAAAAAAAAGGGCAGGGACGGGAACACTTTCTGGGTACAACCCGGTTGTGGGGATGCTCCCACAATCTAGCAGCACCTCCACCAACAGTTATAATACAATGTCCTTAGGGAGCTGCCTGGCCCAGGCCAGGGTCAGCAGGGCCAAGATCAGTTTTCTTCAAACCACCCTATTCATTCCCTCCCCTACCCTCCAAGGGCTGCCTATGGTATTCTCACCTTCAGAAGTCCGGCAGGGCAAGGGGGCCACTCCACCCTGGCTCTTAGGCCCTGAGCAGTGATGGCAGAAAACCCATCCCAGTGCCACTCTTCCCATTCTCGCACAGAGAAATGTTAAAGAAACACATTCCTGCCAGATACTGAACTTTTCTCCTTTCCACTTTGCCACTGCCCCACAGCAGGGGAGATAAACTTCTCTGCCATTGCCAAGAGAAGCAGACACTCAGAATGGTGAAGCAGGGTCCCCATGGCCGAGTCTAGTTAGAGGTGAGGCCAGCTGGACTTTTGGGTAGAGGGGGACGTGGGGAACTTTCCTGTCTGAAAAGAGGATTGTAAAACCCACCAATTGGCCGGGCACGGCGGCTCACGCCTGTAATCTCAGCGCTTTGGGAGGCCGAGGCGGGCGGATCACGAGGTCAGGAGATCGAGACCATCCTGGCTAACACAGTGAAACCCCGTCTCTACTAAAAATACAAAAAATTAGCCGGGCATGGTGGCGGGTGCCGGTAGTCCCAGCTACTTGGGAGGCTGAGGCAGGAGAATGGCTTGAACCCAGTGGGCGGAGCTTGCAGTGAGCCAAGATTGCACCACTGCACTCCAGCCTGGGCGACAGAGCAAGATTCCATCTTAAAAAAAGAAAAACGCACCAATCAGCGCTCTGTAAAACGTGCCAATCAACGCTCTGTAAAATGCACCAATCAGCAGGATTCTAAAAGTAGCCAACTGCAGGGAGGATTGAAAAAAGGGCACTCTGATAGGACAGAAACAGAACATGGGAGGAGACAATCAGGGAATAAAGCTAGCCACCCCCTAAGCTCCCCCAACCTCAGCCAGCAGGCAACCCCCTGGGTTCCCGTTCTGTGCTGTGGAAGCTTTGTTGAAGGTTTGTTCTTTCGCTTTTCACAATAAATCTTGCTGTTGCTGGCTCTTTGGGTCCGTGCCATCTTTAAGAGCTATAACACTCACAGGAAGGTCCGCGGCTCCATTCTTGAAGTTGGTGAGACCATGAACCCACCAGAAGGAACCAACTCCATACACACTAGGGCTGCCTTCAGCCTGGTCCAAAAAGCCAAGGTGGGCTGTGTCTGTGTGACTTGAAGCCAACCTGGCAGGGGTGGACCTTAAAAGCATAGGATCCAGGAAGGAGGGGATGCTGCTTACCTACTTCTGCCCTCCTGGGCATCAGAATCTTGGCTCTCGAAGTCAGGTTCGGCCCCCTGGCTCAGGTAGCCGTAATATCTACACATGTTCTTGAACTTGGACTTTATGAAAAGTACAAATGATTGATATTTTAAATGACTTAGCCCTCCCAGACTCAAAATGAGAGCTCAATGTAATTAAACTATATGGAAAATATTTTGATTATCCTTTATCAGGCAATACTTAATAGTATCCACGATGTGCCAGACTTTCTAAGGACTTATTGAATCATTAGACCTTTTGAGGGTAGATAGAATTATCTCCGTTTTACAGATGGAGAAACTAAGGTCCAGCAAGGCTAGATAACTTGCCCGAGGAAACAGAGCTAGTAAATGGCAGAGCTCGTTACCAATGCCTTAAACTTCCTCGCAACTCAGGCATCATTAACAAGCACACAGCTAGTAAAAAAAAAAAAAAAAAACCTATAATCAGGAATGGCTAAGAGGATGCCCGGCTCTTTCCCTGATTGAATTAGAGTTTGTTCCTTATTTGGGGGAGCTTGGACCTCCTCAGGGGGCCCCAAGGTCTTTGTGCTGCACAGGAGGTTTGGGGTTTGGCACTGTCTCTAAGCCCTTTGTTGCTCATTCTCTGTCTGCAGTTGCTTCAAGTCCACCTGAGCACTGGTTCTTTAGCAACAGCATTCCCAAGGAGGTTTTTGCCCTCTGAGATGTAGTATGCAGGATGCCAGCTTCTGATGGATGCCAGGGCATGGCCTCCTTCCTGATGTACAGGCTCAGCGCCCTGACCCGGGCACTCTGTAATTATGCTACCCTCCTGATGCCCTGTGCCTGTCCTCCCTGTTCTCACGAGGTGAGCATGGGAGGGGACTGACCCACTTTTCTGGACAATAAGAGTAGCTTCCTAATTCAAACAGATTCTCTACTGGACAAAAAATGTGAATGTCTTGACCCCTTCTGGGGAACATCATTGATTATCCCCGGAGTTTCCAGCCCAGGAGTGATCGTGTTTAACCTTGATTTTTAGCCAAGACCCCGTGGGTTTCGTACCTGATGAGGAGTGCCATCCGGAGGATGGGGGGTGTGGGCAAATCGGAAGCCTCTGGAGCCTTCCAGACTGCATGAGCATCAGCCGGCTGGGAGCCATCCAAAGCGGGGAATCAGGAACTCGAACTGAGCAAATGCATTGTACCTATGGAGGGGCAGTTTGGAGCTACCACCTCCAGGAGACTTCTCTGAGCCTAGCCCCATGAAGAAGAGGGAAGGAAGTGGAGGGAGGGAAACCCAAACTCACAGCAGCAGCAGCAGCAGCAGTGGCTGATATTTCCCACCCAAGGGCCTGGGATACGTTCGATGATGCCCAGATGTTACAGGGCACCTGCTGTGTCTATGTCCTTTTCCAGACAGAAGAACACCACCCAGCTGGGAAATAGGACATGTACACAACGTAAGAGCTGAGGACTCAGGACAGCATCACCTGGAGGGGCTGCAGGGAAGAGGTAAGCTGCAAAAAAAAAAAATGACACACCTTGACTGGCCAAGAGGAAGGTAAACATGTTCCAGACAGAGAGAACAACATTTGTTCATTCATTTGTTCATTAATTCTATAAGCATTTTTTGCTCTCCTACTCTGGTCGGGCACTGTTTCAGGCCCAAGCTCAAAGATGAATAGAAAGTGACCTCCCTCCTAAGCAGGGCTGTGTGTAGGGTGACCTAGGAAGGGGACCTGGGATGCAAAATAAGGAGGCAGTCATTATCAGGTGCCGGCGTGCACTGGTGCGGCTGAGAGTGAGGGTCTCCGTAAATTTTGCGCCTTGCTTGTCCTGCTCCTGAGGGGGCACAGTCTATGATGAGCAAAGGCCTGGAGGTGAAAAGCCATGACCTCTCAGTGTGACATTCAAGACCTTCAGGGTTTGGCTCCACCTCTCAGTGTGACATTCAAGGCCTTCAGGGTTTGGCTCCACCCAGCATTTGAGGACATCTCCTGCCCTTTTACCCTCAAGCCCTTGCCAGGTCAAACCATGTATATTCTACCGAATATGGTGCCCACCTCCATCTCCTACCTGGAACTCCCTGCACTCCACCCCCTCATCTGCCTGGCAAACCCCTGCCCACCCATCAAGACTCAGGCAAAGCATCACCTGCTCCCTGGTGCACCCTGAGCCACCAGAACTATAATTGGCAACTTCGATGCCCAGGACAAGGACGACAAAGGTGTCCTCACATCAGCTCGGGAGTGCCTGGTTGTGGCTGCAGAGACAGTGAGGAGCAGGATAGTATTAAGTGCACTGCCTGGGAGCTTCCTATTGTAAATAGCCATTCCTGCTAGGCACTTGCTGCATGGGAGAGCATGTCCCATCCTGTAAGTGTAACATTCCCCATCACACCATCTAATCATTTCCCGCAAATGTCATAGCCTCTGTATTTGGCTGGCCTGGGGCAAAACTCCAATTGTCTGACTTCCAGCTCTGCCAATCACTGTGCTTCTAAGAGATGAGGGTTTCCCTCTTTGAGCTCCCAAACTCTACTGTGCATTGTGCCATGAGCACAGGCATCTCATGTTAATGTCTTGCCTTCCCTCCCACCCACACAGTCAGCTACCTGAGGGTGAGTGGGTGGAGCGGTGAGAACACCTCCAGGTGTTCATCCCTGGAGCTCCAGGACATGGTATGAGTGAGAGTATCAGCTGAGCTGGTGGATGTGCTGGAGCTCAGAGGTCACCATTGAGGGGACCATCAGGCTCGGACAGTGCAAGAAACAAGAGGTGACCGAGGCACAGGCAGGTGCCATCCATGGCAGAGACAGCTGGAGGCCACGTGTGAGTCAGCCAGAGAGGGAGGCAGAGAAGGTTGTAGAGGAGGAGGACAGAGGTAGAGAAGGAGGACAGGCCCCAGATCGGCTCCTCTGATTCAGAGCAAAGCCCAGGACCTCTGGGAGGCAGATGCAGTGATGAGGCCTTGTCACACCCATGCAAGTGGCTCCATAGACGTGCCCTGTCTGCTCCGATGAGAATCCCCTCACAGCATGCCAA
This sequence comes from Hylobates moloch, assembly GCF_009828535.3. Lineage (NCBI taxonomy): Eukaryota > Metazoa > Chordata > Mammalia > Primates > Hylobatidae > Hylobates > Hylobates moloch. The sequence goes on along the minus strand of NW_026652285.1, from coordinate 29,662,866 downwards.
CAGATGCCTCATCAAGGAGAGAAATTGCAGAGAAATTACAACCCCTTGTTGTGAGTTCTCCCACGGAACTAAAAACAGCACATCAATCCCACGCTCTCTGTCTCCAGATGGATTCTGCAGCCTCCCCACCCTGAGTGGGACTAAGGAGGAAGGGACACTGGCCTGGGGAGAGGGTCCTTGGAGGAGAAGGACAATCCTTGAAGCTAAGATAATGGGGTGCCTCCCCAGGCTGGGTTTGCAACCCTGGAGAAAAAACACCTAGTGTGCTCTCTGTGCCATTCCCCATGACAGCCAATCTCCAGGCAAGTCTTGGGGAGCCAGGAGACAGGGGCTCTTCTGTCCCCTTTATCTCAGTGGGGTCGGTCGGGCATGGTAGGCTAAGGCACATCGGCACCAGCTGAAAAATCAACCGTTTCCCCCACGTGACCCACCCGAAAAAGAGCTCTGAACCCTGAGAAAGGAAACGGAGGTTAAGAGCATGGCTTGAGAAGCTGGAGTGAGGCAAGTCACAGTAAAGCACCTGTGAACATGAAGCTGCCATGTTAGTACAGCTGGGTGGGGTGGCATCAGGATTCTGAATGCAGTTGCAGTCACCTGGAGCCTAATTGGGTGGACCCCAAATCAACTATCCAGTCCCCTTCCAGGCCCACTGGTCTGTTCCCTTCTCCCCGGCTCCCTGGTCTATGGGAAGGCTGCCCAGGCGTCAGGTAGGGTGGCTGCAGTGGGCTCAGACACCTTGGGCCCGGCCTTAGCAGTGAGGAGGGGGTGGATTGCAAGTTCTGGAGGAGGGGCTGCCGCAGCCAGAGCACATGGGAGGATGTGACAGTGATGGGCAGGGAAGACTTTCTGTCCCAGCCCAGGGCCAAGGCACTGTCCTCCCAGAGCAAATGGCCCTGGGTCAGAGCAGCACTGGGTCCCTTAGGGGTACATGGGGAGCTCCAGCCAAGTACAGCTTCTCGCTTCCCATGGCGTCAAACGGAAGCTCCTTGGCCATCCTGCCACAGCTTTTCCCTGCTGTGCCTCTCTTATTTTAATGTTTATTAGAAGCTGCTTCCTTTTCAGCTTGACTGGCTATGCCTATTGTGTGCCACACAAGGTACAAGGCCCCTTGGAGGCCACCAACACACAGGGCACGCCTGCCCTCACCAGGGGCAGTTTCCCCAATCCAGCAGGGTGCAGTAAAGACCCTGACCGCAGCGGAACAGAAGCTCAGGAGTTGGGGGAGAGGACGAGCAGGTTCCAGGTGGCAGTCTGGACACAGGCAGGTTTGGTGACATTTGAATGGGTCCCCAGAGCTGGTTCTCATCACAGCTTGCTCACCCCCACCTCATGGCCTTTCTTTGGCCATTGCCCATGCCTGGACTGCCCTCTACCTTTCAGCTGGATTCCTGCTTCTGACTTTGCTAAGTGCACCCACAGCAATGGATCTAATACCAAGATAAAATAAAAATACTTGTAAATGCTGCTGTTTATTAGCACTGGTTGTGTGCCAGGAACAATGCTAAACATTTTAGATGGATAATCCCTTCTAATCCTTACAACACCCTCACAAGGCAGGCATTATGATCAGCCCTACTCTATAAATGGAGAAACAAAGTCTTGGATTAGGTAACCTGCCCATGTCACACAAAGCTAGTAAATTGAGTTGTTTCTCTCTAACACCTACCTTTACAGAAAACTGCCCTCCATGTTCCCTCCCAAACTCTGTTCCCCGGTGGGCCCTCAGGGTGCCCCATTTTCATTTTAGTTCCCAGATCAGCCGATCTAAACTTTACATGGGAAAATCCACTAGTCAGGAGGAGAGAAAGATGACAGCCCCAGGAGGCAGCTCAAGTCACAGATCTGACCCAAATGACACTTTGCCGCTTTGGAGGAGTCCCTTAAATCAGACTGACTGTGAGAACGTAGACCTGCTTGCTCTCCCTGGGCTTCGGTTTCTGATGTATAAAATGATGCAGCTGGATTGGGGCAGTGGCTCTTAACCCCAGACTGCATGTCAGAACCACCTCGGGAACTTGAATAAATGCCCATGCTCGGGTCTGGCCCCCAGAAAGTTGACGAAATTGACATTCTGCATGGGGCCCAGACATGAGTAGTGTTTGAAAGTTTCTCAGGTGACTTTACTATGCAGGCAGGGCTAGAAATCACTGGTCTCTGAGGCCCTCCCAGTTCTGTCCTTCTCCAGGAGTCTACACTCACTGGGCCTGTTTTGTAAATAAGGTGTTATTAGAACACAGCCATGCCCATTCATTTACATGTTGTCTGTGGCTGCTTTTCAGTGGGGGTGGGAATGTTCCAGAGGAAGGGGGAACCTCATGTCAACACGGACCAGGGACCTATGCACTTGCTCAGATGCTGCAGGCAGTTGCCAGTTTCCTGTGAAAGCACCTTTGCTTCCTACGGACTCAAGTTCAAAGAGTCAGGAGAACAGCCTGTCACGGCCCCCTTGCCGTTAATAACCCAACTGTTTCCTGAAGATAGTTGTGAAGCTGCCCCTCATCCTGCTCTTCTCTAGCTCCTAACCCCGGTTCATTTCATCCTTCACTGTAGGTCCCGTGCTCCAGCCCCTTCGTCGCTGTTACATGCTAACATTTTCTCCCTTTCCCACACGCCTTTGCCTCTCCAAATACACAGCAGGACAGAAGCCCTTAATGCCACTTCTGACCAAGGAGGCAGCCCTGGGCTGATGTTCCCACCTGTCATCGGGTGCCTCTACTTCCTTCTATGCACTGAGATCCCAGCTCCTGTCTGGGCCTATGGGATAGGGGGCTTGTGCTCCAGCAAAGTCAGCCACAGAGTGAATTGCTGTCAACAGAATCTTTCCCCACAACGTCCGTTATGCAACCAGTGATTATTTTCAAGGATGGCAGAGAAAACCTTAACAAGCAGAGTTGTGAATGGTCCTGCATGGTGGGGCCCCAGCAGCCTTATAGGAAATGGATGGTATCACCACCACCTAGTAATTCTTCCCTCCTGTCCTTACTCTGCAATCGTCCTCTTTTTTTCTTTTTAGCTGCTTTGTTGAGATGTAATTCACATACCATAAAATTCACCCATTTAATTCAGTGGCTTTTAGTAGATTCACAGGCCTGTGCATCTGCTCCTTTGTTACCCAAGTTAACAGTGTCTCCCATTTGTGGGCTAAAGAAATGTTTATTGTGGTATGCCACTCAGGTTTTGTGGCTATTTGTTATACAGCATTATTGTGGCAATAAATAACAATGATCTCATTTGTTTTTTAGCACAATCTTGTGAGGTTGGTAGAGTAGAAAAAAAATCTGAAGTTAAGAGATTAAAATAGAGGAGAGGGAAGAAATTAGCATGTATTGAACACCTACACTAAACCAAGTTCTAGGCTTGGAATTTTTGCATATTTGTTATCTTATTTAATGCTCACAACAACCCTGTGAGATTGCTGTATTACAGGGAGGAATGCTTCAGGTGCAGGTAGTGGAATACCCAATTGCCAATGTCATATGGAATGAAGATTCTTCACTCTCAGATAAGAAGTCTGGGGACACACACAATCCCAGAGTCCATGCAGCAACTGACACTGCCCCCAGAGGGTTGACAAGGGTTGCATGCCAGGTTCTGGACAGAAATGTAGTTAGAATTCAGCACTAATCAGGCTGCACTTTGGCCCATTTCCTTGTTGCTAAAGGTCGGATAGTGCTAGATCCTGACTGTTTGCATCCCCATTGCTCCTATAGACAGGGTTTCTGACATCAGAATCCTAAAGCTTTTTTTTTTTTTTTCGAGACAGAGTTTCACTCTTGTCACCAGGCTGGAGTGCAGTGGCGCAAGGCACGATCTCAGTTCACTGCAATCTCCACCTCCCGAGTTCAAGCAATTCTCCTGACTCAGCGTCTCAAGTAGCTGTGATTACAGGCGCCCCCCACCACCACACCTGGCTAATTTTTGTATTTTTAGTAGAGACGGGGTTTCACCATGTTGGCCAGGCTGGTCTCGCACTCCTGACATCAAATGAGCCACCCCCCTCAGCTTCCCAAAGTGCTGTGATTACAGGTGTGAGCCACCGCGCCTGGCCGAATCCTGAACTTTTATGTAGTGTATCCATACAATGAAATAATATTCAGCCATAAAAATGAATAAAGTAGTGATACATGCTATAACATGGATAAACCTTGAAAACATTATGCTAAGTAAAAGAAGCCAGTCATAAATACTATATATTAGATTCCTTATGTGAAATGCCCAAAATAGGTATATCCATAGAGAGAAAAAGTGGATTAATGGTTGCTTAAAGCTGGGGGATGTAGGGGGTTGGGGAGTGATAGCAAAAGTGTAGGGAGTTTCTTTTTGAGGTGAAGAAAATATTCTAAAATTGGTTGTAGTGAAGTTTGCACAACTCTGTGAAGATACTAGGAATACTTTAAGTGGGTGAATTGTATGGTATGTGTAGTATATGTCTCAATAAAGCTGTTAACAGCCCCTCCAAAAAAAAATCATAAGGCTTTTGTTTAAGGATAACTTCGGATGTTTTTCACAGAGGAATGGGATCAGCAAGAGAATTCAGCTTCTTCATCTCCCTGTCCCATGACTTCACCCTGTACTCTTCAGCCAATCAACGATCTCCACACTTTGGCCCACTCCAAAATCCTTAAAAACACTAGCCCTAAACTCCTCAGGGAGATGAATTTGAAGTTCCTTCCCTTCTCTTCATCCAGTGACCCTATGATTAAACTTCTTTCTCTGCTGCAACCTAGTGTCTCAGCATATTGTCTTGCCTCACACATTGAGCAATGAACCTATTACAGTTCCACAGCTCGGCAAAATGCTCAAGGACCCAGCTTCTTTCTATTTTTCTGCATCACCATCCTTGCTGTGTTTTCTTTTCTTTCTTAGGCTTATCACCTCATGGTTGCAGAATGGCTGCCACAGCTCCAAGCATCACATCCTCACCCAACCACATTATGGTAGGAAGATGACAGTAGGACTCTTTGACATAATCAGAAAGAAAAATTTCATTGGTTAAAATTAGGTCACATGCCCTCTCCTAAACCAATCAATAGCTGAAAGAAAATGACATGATTACGCTTAGATTCTACCAATTGCAGTTTATCTTGCTGAAGCTGCAGGAGAGGCCCTTCTTCCCTAATGTTTCATCTAAACAAAATCAAAGGAGAAAGGGAGATTGGCTTGTGGATGAAAAACAAACAGTGACATCCTTGGGTATTATTCCTACTTTACAGCTAAGGAAAGAGATTTAGGAGTTTTCAGATAAGTTGCTCAAGGTCATCGAGCTGCCAATCGGTAGAGCTAGGATTCAAGCCCAAATTCTTCTGGCTGCAAAGCCCTTTCTACTCCATTGTCAGGGTCTTTGGGCAGATTTACAGAGCTAAGTGCCAGAGCATAGCTAGAACTATGGGAACTCCAGTGGGAGCTTCACCCTCACCCCAGGCGCCTGGGTACTCCCTTTACACATACAATGCTGTTGCACAGTTCCCATCTTCCTTCCTCCCTTTGAATATTTCCAATGCCTCTGGAGTAGCCACGGTGCCACAATTTATGGTGCATCACTGGAGGAGCTCCCGCCACGTAACATATTCCAGCCTGAGAAGCCTCCAGTCAGGGCTTCAGGGTCTGCAAAATGATTTAGAGTCCTGCCTCTCCCTCACCATAAATCCAGAAGCCTTTACATCACATTTCCCGCAATAAGGATACGTGTACCTGAGCCTGATAAATAGATAGTCCCCCATCTACCCACCTCAGCCCTCTGCCTGCTCTTCTCCAGAAGAAACAGCCTCAGCTCTTTCAACTCAGCATATTTTACCCTCTTCCTACCACCCTTCTGGCTCCCAGAGAAGCATCCCAGGGATGCTTGCGTCTGTCCTGATGATCGGGTATTGCAGGCTCATTCATCAGGCTGACGTGTGTCAGCTTCAGGCCCATGAGGTCAATTTGATAGCCAGAAAACATCCTTGTGGGTGGCTCCCACTTGACCTCCCTTCTCACCTTCCATTGGGCCTGGGAGTTCACTGGTGTTTCACACAGGACTGTCACAGGAACCGTGAAATGGGTTCCTACTCCTTCACGGGTGGCGTCTTCCAAGTGGAAAACACACACACACAAACACACCCAGGAAGGCTCATAGTGACCACTCCAATCTCCTTCCCCTACTCAGCCCCACTCTACCTGGCTTGAGGTGCCCTCCTAGACTTGCCAGAGGGCAGCAGCAGTCACCACCCGGCCAGCTGGCCACTGCCCTATCCCTGTAGTGGAAGAAACACGTGTTCCTGAGCATTGAGTTCTAGAAGCTCAAAGAAAATTCAAGACTGATGTTGCATGCAGGCTGGGACTTGGAAAAGATGTAATGGTCAAAGAACTATAGAACATAGAAGATGAAACCAGAGGGGAAAATGTTCAAGATCATCTAGGCTGTTGATTTTCAAACGACTTTTTAGCAGCAGAACTTTGTCTTCCAAATGAAATGTTTACATAGAACTTTAAGATACCAAATACAAATGAGGCCACTCTAATAAAGCAGAGGTGGTGAACTCGGGGTATACCTTGGCCTTCAGCGAATCCTCCGGTTCTGTGGAACATGGTTACAAAATCATTGCTCTCGTCGTTTCTTTAATTTGAACAATGGGGAAATTGAGGCCCACAGAAGGGAAGTGATTTGTATGCAAAATGGGGAAATCTGAGATGTTGGAAACTGCCAAAAACCAGAGGCCAAGAGTAGGCAAAGGTCTCCAAAGCTAGAGTTTGGGGGAAAGAGAAAGGGGCGGGTCAGAGGGAGCAGGAGTTGGGAGCTCTGAAGCAGAGGACTCTGTGGCTGGCTACCTTGGACAGAGCTTCAGTGGAAGGCTCTGGCGCCTGGATGAAAGGCCCTCCGCTCCAGAGGAGAGGCCAGGCTTTCATTGTTTTTCTCCCACACCAGGCTTTGGGGAGGTATTTCAGGGCAATCTTTCACCATATTCAACGCCTGTCAGCCATTTAACACACTGAATAAAATGCCAATCCCTCACCTAGAACAGCTCCAGAGTGAAAAGTCGATTGAAGCGGATCCAAAGCTAACTTGGAACTTTAATTCTTGTGCCGCTGTTGGCCCCAGCAAAGGCCCTGACTTGTTTGCAGAGACAGAACAGGGGACACTCATATTCCAGACGGAGCAGGACAGAGAGTCTGGGAATTGAGGAAGGGAAGGAATCCCTTCCCTGTCTTCCTCCCCGGAGCCTAACAAGACCTTGAGTTGCGGGGCTTCTGTTTTATGCAAATGTGGAAGGGAAAGAACTAAGCAGAAACCTCCTAGGGCAAAATATAAAATGTGATGCCTTCAAGCCTTGGTTCTCCAGTGATCCCCAGACCAGCAGCATCAGCACCTGCTGGAAAGTTGTTAGAAATGCCGATTCCAGGGCCCCACCCCAGGCCTGCTGATGTGGACCTTCATCTCAGCACCCCACTTCCTGGGCTACTGCAGCAGCAGTTGGGCTAAGGAGACTTGGGATGTGATGGGACCATTTGAGGTCGAGTTCTAAAGAGAACAGAAACCTCCTGAAGATGACCCAGTGGAGGCTGTTGCTAGAAAGAATAAGAAACCTGTTTTGGCTGGGTGCCGTGGCTCACGCCTGTAATCCCAGCACTGTGGGAGGCTGAGACAAGCAAATTACCTGAGGTTGGGAGTTCAAGACCAGCCTGACCAACATGGAGAAACCCCATCTCTAATAAAAATACAAAATTAGCCAGGCATGGTGGCGCATGCCTGTAATCCCAGCTACTCGGGAGGCTGAGGCATGAGAATCGCTTGAACTGGGGAGGCAGAGGTTGTGAGGAGCCGAGATCGTGCCATTGCACTCCAGCCTGGGCAACAAGAGCAAAACTCCTTCTCAACAAAAAAAAAAAAAGAAAAGAAAGAAAGAAAAGGAAAGAAATGTGTTCCAAAAATAACAAGAATTGGTCAGGATGGAGAAATCAGAACCCATACACGTTGCTGGTGAGAATGTAAAATGGTGCTCTCACTGGGGAAAGCAGTTTGGTGGTTCCTTAAAAAGCTAAACATAGAATTATCATTTGACCCAGCCATTCCACTCCTAGGTATGTACCTAAAGGAATCGAAAGCAGGAACCCAAGACTGGGCGCGGTGGCTCACGCCTGTAATCCCAGCACTTTGGGAGACCGAAGCAGGTGGATCACCTGAGGTCAGGAGTTCGAGACCAGCCTGACCAACATGGTGAAACCCCATCTCTACTAAAAATACCAAAATTAGCCAGGCGTAAGCCAGGCATAGTGGCAAATGCCCGTAATCCCAGCTACTTGGGAGGCTGAGGCAGGAGAATTGCTTGAAGCTGGGAGGCAGAGGTTGCTGTCAGCTGAGATCGTGCCACTGCACTCCAGCCTTGGTGACAAGAGCAAGACTGTGTCTCAAAAAAAAAAAAAAAGAAAAGAAAGAAAGAAAGAAAGCGGGAACTCAAACAAGATACTTGTACACAAATATTCACAGCAGCATTATTCACGATAGTCAAAAGATGGAAACTACCCAGTGTTATCAGTAGATGAATGGATACACAAAGTGTATATAGACAATGGAATATTATTCAGCCATAAAAAGGAATGACGTTCTGACACATGCTACAACATGGATGAACCTTGACATTGTGCTAAGTGAAAGAAGCCAGATATAGAGGGACAAATATTTCACTTATATGAGGTACCTAGAATAGGCAAATTAGTAGAGACAGAAACGTTGATTAGAGGTTACTAGGGGTTGGGTGGTGTGGGGGATGTGGAGATGTTGCTTAATGGGTTCAGAGTTTCTGTTTGGGGTAATGAAAAAGTTTTAGAAATAGATAGTGGTGATGATTGCACAACATCCTGAATGTGATTGATGCCCCTAAATTACCCCCTTAAAAATGATTAAAATGGGCCATGTGCGGTGGCTTATGCCTGTAATCTCAGCACTTTGGGAGGCCGAGGCAGGAGGATCGCTTGAGGTCAGGGTTCAAGACCGGCCTAGCCAACATGATGAAACCCCGTCTCTACTAAAAATACAAAAATTAGCTGGTATGGTGGCTCATGCCTGTATTCCCAGCTCCTCAGGAGGCTGAGGCAGGAGAATGGCTTGAACCCAGGAGGCAGAGGTTGCAGTGAGCCAAAATTGTGCCACTGCACTCCAGCCTGGGCAGCAGAGTGAGACTCAGTCTCAAAAACAAAACAAAAAACAAAAACAAACAAACAAAAAATGATTTAAAAGGTAAATGGTAAATTTTATGTTATGTCTATTTTCCCACACAAATTCTGCTGGTGGAAGATTAAGGCAGGGTCGACTTACAGGTGGCTGTGAAGTGAGAACAGGGGTCAGGGAGGAGACCCCTGTGAAGCCAGGCAAGAGCTGAGGCTCAACTGGGAAGGGCAAGGGACCATGATGGGGCCAGGCAGGCGTGAGGGACAGAGAAGGGGAGAAGGTATAAGTTCAGGGGCATCAGTAAGTCTATCTCAGGGTCGAAGACATGGGAATACAGTCAAGGGATTAGACAGAGGAAGACAGCTCAGGCTACTATGATTATGCTACTGCACTCCAACCTGGGATGGCTCTGGGTTTGAAGGATTTGGGGAAACCAGACTGCAATCCTAACTAAGCTAGTCTCAAAGATTTAGCTTCCCAGGCTGGCCACGGTACTGGCCTGGGCAGAGCCACAGCACTGCTCAGTGGCTATTTCTGGCCACCTGCACACATCTAAAGTTACTGTGCCTCTCTGAACCTCCCAGGTGTCTCCTGCACCTCCTGAGGCCTGAGCTACAGCCCTGGAGAGGTCTGAACCCCCACCTCGGCTGCTTGACCTGAGGGAAAAGGAGGTGGCCTGGGTCATCTAGGGACTTGACAGCCAGAAGAAGAGCGGAGTGCATGTGAGTACCAGGGAGATGTGGACACACACAGCTGAGCACTGACTTGACTGTTACTCTGAACCTCACCCGAGATCACATGGATAGTCAATGAAGGATAACCAGGCCTCCTGACTGGATTCACCAAGCACCTACACGGGTGCTCAGAGGCCCTTTCTCTGTACTCTAGAAAAGCAAGTCCCTTCCTTTTGTGGGCTTAATTTCCTCCTGTATAAAATGAGGAGCTGAGGCCAGGTGTGGTGGCTCATGCCTGTAATCCCAGCACTTTGGGAGGCCATGGCGGGAGGATTGCTTGAGCCCAGGAATTTGAGACCAGCCTGGGAAACATAGTGAGACCCTGTCTCTACAAAAATAAAAAAAAAAATAGCTGGGTGTGATGGCAGGCAACTGTAGTCCCAGCTACTTGGAAGGCTGAGGTGGGAGGATCACTTGGGCCGAGGAGGTCGAGGCTTCAGTGAGCTGTGATCACCCCATCACCACACTCCAGCCTGGACAAGAGAGTGAGACCCTGTCTCAAAAAAAAAAAAGGAACTGGACTAGGGATCTCCCAAGTCCCTTCTGGCTCTGAACTTCTAGGACTTTTAGGAGAGGATCATGACTTATGGGGAGGTAAGGGTGGGGAGGCCTGAGTAAGAATGGGAGGGGGAGGAATAAACTGAAATGAAAGGTGACAGGTGGCCCCTTGGCAAAGGGATTACCCAAGTCCCTTCCATTAGCGTGACCTAATGATTCCGTGAGTTAATCCGTAAATGCTATGTGCAGCCTGGCACATAGTAAGCCCTCAATCATTTTTAGCAGCGATTATTGTTGTGATTATCAGCAGCCTAGATTTATAAACACTCTGCTTACTTAATCGCTGGTACCCACAAATCTTCAAATGACCACATCATTGAATCAAGAATTGCTGAGTCATTGAACCTGAACGCTGCTGGACCATCAAAAATGAGTCTCTCCAAGTCACAGCATGGACCCATCGCTGAGTCAGCACAAAGTGCCCTGCCGAGCCATGCCTCTATCCATGTTGCCCCTGCTGCTTTTGGTGTCCTTGTAGATCTTTTCACAAGGCAAATTCCGCTTGAAAGTCCAATCCATGGATGCACTGTGTGGACACGACTTCATGTGACTCTCCCAACTCCATGAATAGTTGTTGCCATATGGTACTAATAAGGAAACTGAGGTCCTCAGAAGTCACACAGGCTGGTGTTTCACGCTAAGGCCCATGGGTGGCTGGTGTTTCACTCTAAGGTCCATGGGTGGCTTTCCAGCTTCCAGAATGAGCTGAGCTAACTTTTCCCTCGGTGCTGCCCGGTTATTTTACCTTCATGTGTAGCACACTCCACAGCACCCTGTAATTTCTCTGGGTGCCTGTTTCCCCAGCCTCCTAGACTAGGAGCGCCATACAGGCTGACAAGGGTCATGTCTGACCTTCCTCATGTTCCCCACAAGTGCCAGGTTCATCAGGGGTGCCAAACAGGTGCTTTGAATGGGATCATCCGTAGAAGGCTCTTGACTACTGGCCAGGTAGCATGGGGACAAACCTCGTGAGGGAAATGACATCCTGGGGCTTGAGTCTCCATCTTCCTTTGGGTACCCAGCCCACCCCGAAACTGGAGGTGGTCTGCATTCCCCACTCTTGCAGTGGCCCTGCTGGAATCATGTGCTGGCCCACCTTTTCCTGCCTTAGCATGGTCTACCATGATGGTTTCCATGGTGGGTGCTGAACCTATTGGAGAGCAGGTAACAGCTCAGGCCCTCTTCCCAGAAAAGAATTCTAAACCAGCCACATGAGATTTTTTTCACACCCATAAAGTTTTGCATATAATATCAATGGATTTTCTTTCTATTCTAGAGACAGGGTCTCGCTCTGTTGCCCAGGCTGGAGTGCAGTAGCATAATCTTGGCTCACTATAGCCTCAAATTCCTGGGCTCAATCGATCCTCCTGCCTCAGCCTCTCAAGTAGCTGGGACTACAGGCCACTATGCCTGGCTAATTTTTTAAAAAAAATTTTGTAGAGATGGGGGTCTCACTATGTTGCCCAGGCTGGTCTTGAACTCTTAGCCTCAAGCAATCCTCCCACCTTTGCCTGCCAAAGTGCTGAGGTTACAGGTGTGAGCTACCGCACCCGGCCCAATATCAATGGATTTTAAAGTTCATCAGTGGGGCCCCTAAATTGCACCCCAAATTAGAGAAAAGCCCAGGAAGCTTGGGAAGCAACTAGTATAAATAACAGAGATAGGGCATTGAGCTCTCTGGGTGGACATAGGGGTCACAGTGAACTTCAGAGGGGAGCCGAAACTATCCCTCCCTAAACCTTCTTGGGCCATCCTCACATCTCCCCCACCTCTTCCTTGGCCCACCTTCTCTGAGAAAGCCTCTGCTCTCCCCAGTATGGCTATACCACAGAGGTTTGTCTAATGTGTGAGTTGTTTTGTATTCGCTTCATTAGAAAGCCTTTTAAAATGCATTTTCAGGTCTGTGTTCAGTACAGTGTGTATCCAAATAAAAATTTTCTGGCAAATCACCTTAAGAAGTTTGGCTGTTTTTATTCCTTCCCAGCCAGCATTGTCACTACAAACCATGGGAGAATGTCATAAACCATAAAGCGAATTTGGGGCATCCAAGGGCCCTGACCTGCCTGATTATCTCCACCACTACATCTAACTGGTGGGGACCCGTGGCTATCACCTGTGCAGCTAGAACAGAAGATAGACTATGAGATGTCAGTAACCCCTTCCCACACCCAGACCCAGGTTGACCTTGACCAAAGTCATAAAACTAGCCCTTCATAGGGGTTCTCGTCTCAGTTTTACAGATGAGGAAAAAGGCTCGGGGAGATGACAGAGACCCAGTGGGTCCCTGGCAAGGCCTGGTCATCTGGCAAGGTGAAGAGGACCTCAGAAACCACTGCTGGCATGTGCTTTTCTGCTGGTTAAACATTCCAAGAGAAAAGAAAACACTCAGAGATTGTAGACAGGACCTAGAATTGGCCTGGAGTTTTCTAGACGCTGTAGTTCAATCAAGCTCAAAAAGGCCCAGACAGGGCTGGGGACAACTGTGGGGACAGGGCTGGCAGCTGGGCTCCAGACCAAGTGCAGGGCTGCTGACTCTGAGTGATGGCATTTAACTCCAGTCCCACAAGAGGGGTGATGTGTCTGACAGAGGGGCGGCAGGAAAACAGCTGAGCCTTCCACTCCAACTCAGGCTTCTGAGGTCTCTGTGCAGTTTCTGCGGCAACAATTCCTTTTAGAAGTGAGACAGGGTGGCCGGGCGCGGTGGCTCACGCTTGTAATCCCAGCACTTTGGGAGGCCGAGGCGGGCGGATCACGAGGTCAGGAGATCGAGACCACGGTGAAACCCTGTCTCTACTAAAAAATACAAAAAATTAGCCGGGCGCGGTGGCGGGCGCCTGTAGTCCCAGCTACTCGGAGGCTGAGGCAGGAGAATGGCGTGAACCCGGGAGGCGGAGCTTGCAGTGAGCCGAGATTGCGCCACTGCACTCCAGCCCGGGCGACAGAGCGAGACTCTGTCTCAAAAAAAAAAAAAAAAAAAAAAAAAAGAAGTGAGACAGAGGGCAGCATGGATTTCTCCTCTGAGTACAGGGGCCTGATGTCCTCAGAAGACCACCTGTGTCCTTAGATCAGATGTGGCCCTGCTTCCCATCTGGTTTTCTGTGCCTATCCTACTCTTCCTCTGCCTTGATGGTACCTGCACAGACTCAAGAGCATCTTGAGTCAGATGTGCTTCTCCCTGGGCAGGTGATAATCTCAGTCCTGCCACAGAGGCGGGTAATGAAGGGGCCCAACCCAATGCCTTGCACACAGTGGGCATTCAATAAGCTTTTGCTGAGTTAGAAATTTGGGGGGGGAGGTGGAAATCATGAGGGAGATGTAGAATCTGGAAGACCAAGTCTGTTGGGGGAAAATGCATTGACATCTACTGGCTCCAAAGGAATACTGTTCTGTCCTAGATAGAGGAGGCTTTATTGGGAGGCTAATAAGCTTATGTTTAAGGCCCACCACCGCAGAGTTCACAAGCCCCTTCCTAGGCCCCGTATCTAATTTGGCATCCATAATTTTGTATTATTTTTCTTATACAAAGCACCCAAAATTGTATAAGCTTCAGGTTTCACAAAACCTGCATCTGTCCCTGGTCCTGACGCTCTCTAGCTTTGCAAACTCTGAGTCCCTCGACCCACTTGAGGGTAGAATCCCAGAATTAGATGGGCTCTCAAAAGAGTATCTGGTTTGTCCCTCAAGCAGGTATTAAAGATCCATCAACTCCCAGGAACTCTTTTTTTAGGGATCTGCAAGGATAGATATCACCTTGTCTTGGTCCATTTTTTGCTGTTATAACAGAATGCCAGGGGTTGGGTAATTTATAAACAATAGAAGTTTATTTGGTTCACAGTTCCAGAGGCTGGGAAGTCTGAGATTAGGGGACAGCATTTAGTGAAGGCCTTTTGGCTCCATTGTAACAGGTGGAGGATGGCCAGGCGTGGTGGCTTATGCCTGTAATCCCAGCACTTTGGGAGGCTGAGGTGGGTGGATCACTTGAGGTCAGGAGTTCGAGACCAGCCTGGCCAACATGGTGAAACCTCATCTCTACTAAAATACAAAAAATTAGTCGAGCGTGGTGGCAGGCACCTGTAATCCCAGCTACTTGGGAGGCTAAGGCAGGAGAATTGCTTGAACCTGGGAGGTGGAGGTTACAGTGAGCCAAGATTGTGCCACTGCACTCCAGCCTGGGCAACAGAGTGAGACTCCATCTGACACATACGCGCACACACACACACACACACACACACACACACACACACACAAAGATAAGAGGAGACATTTCACCCATGATACCAAAACAAACAACTATACACAAAAGAATAATTTAAACTGGATTGTGGTGATGGTTACAGACCTCTGTAAATTTACTAAAAATCATTGAATTAGACACTTAAAATGAGTGAATTTTAGAGTATGTAAAGTGTACCTCCAATAAAACTTTTTTTAAAAAAAGAATAATCAGAAAAACAGTGCAAACTACTGAAAATTTGATCACATAAATAAAATAGTCAATAGAGCATTTGGAAGATAAAGTCAAGGAAATCTACCTGGAAGAGGAAAAAAATAAAGGTATGAAAAATCAGAGAGAAAATAGAAAAGCAGAAGTTCCATCTAGCAGGCCCAGCAAAAGAAATAGGGAGTAGAGGAAATGGAGGAGAGCCCATTATCAAAGAAATAATACAAAATTACTTCCTAGGACTGAATGACCTGCGTCTGCAGAGTTTACGAGCCCATTATGACCCAATACAATGAATGAAAAAAGGCCCATGCTAATTTCATAGTGATGTATATGAAGGTAAAATCTTAAAATTTAGGCCAGGCATAGTGGGTCATGCCTGTAATCCTAGCAGTTTGGGAGGCCAAGGCAAGCGGATCACTTGAGGTCAGGAGTTCAAGACCAGCCTGGCCAACATGGTGAAACCCCATCTCTGTTAAAAATACAAAAATTAGCTGGCCGTGGTGGCACATGCCTGTAATCCCAGCTACTTGGGAGGCTGAGGCACAACAATTGCTTGAACCTGAGAGGCAGAAGTTGCAGTGAGTTGAGATCGCATCACTGGACTCCAGCCTGGGTGACAGAGTGAGACTCCATCTCAAAAAAAAAAAAAAAGAAACACTTAAAATTTTCTGCAGAGAAAAATAAAAGATTATAAAAAAAGATCAAAACTAAGAATGGCATTGGACTTCTCCCTGGCAACTTCTTATTCTGGAAGTCAGAAAACAATAGAGAAATGTATTCAAATCGCTCTCTTACAGTGTAAAAACAACAAAAGACAAACTTTAATTTTACAAAGCAAGTTTTTCATAAGATTAAAATGTGTGTGTGTGTGGAGGGATGGTTCTGTGTTCATCTCTTCTCCACTCTCTCTCTTTGCGTCATCATCTCTGTGTCGTACTCTCCTTCCTTCCTATCCGCCCTTCCCGTTCTATCTTTTCTGTGCTCTCTCTTCCTTTACTGGCCATCACATAGAACTGGAGGGATTTTTTCTAATTACTTCCTTCATTTGTTGAATCATTTTATGTTCTCTGTTCTCCATTTTAAAAGCAAACAAGCGGAACACTTCATTTCTGCATTAAAAAATCTAAATTAAATTGTTTTTTTGTTTGTTCCCTCTGTGGCCTTTGAGGCATCTCCCTGGGTTCTCCCTGGGAAGCCCCGTCTCACTTTCCTCCAAGTGGGTACAGTTTAGCTTTCGTGAGTGCCTTCAGTTGGGAACAAGAGGCTCCGCTACCTCCAAACTCAAACTCATCCTGTACATTTAGAGACAATTCCAAACTGGTCTCTCCTAGTTTATTAGGAAAAAAGAGTTGAGATCTTTGGTCCTCAATAGGAAAAGACCTCCTCATTCTAGATCCTTGTATCCAGCGGGCCTTCCAAACCCCAACCCCTCACTAAAGCAGGTCGGTCACTTTAGGCCGGGCTTCCAGCAGGGGTGCGAGGCTGCTCCGTGTCAAGACTTGTGCAGAGGTGGATGGTGATGTCAGTAACGACAATCCATTTCTCAGCATGCATTTGCAGAGTGCCACTATGTGCTCAGCCCTGCAGAGAAAGCTGAGACTTGGCTGTTCTTGGCCTCAAGAACTCAAGGTCTAGGGTAAGGAGAAAAGACACCTAAACAAATAATGACCACCCAGTGCGACAGTGTGGTAGTAAAAGCATGTCCAAGGCATCAGGGCCACTCGGGGGAGGTAGGGACTCCTGCGATCCTGGAGCACTGCAGGCTCCCAGAGCTTCCTGGGGACTGAGGCCTGGGGACATGTGGGATGCTCAGATGGAGAAGGCCCGATCCAGGGGAGGGCAGGCTGGGCAGAGGGAGCAGCTGTGCCAAGGCACAGAGGTGTGTAAGAACATTTCTGTGTGACTCTGGGGATGCATGGCATGATTGAGGGGTGGGCAGATAGCCTAACTTTCCCCCGGAAGCTTCCCAGGCCCTCGTGACATCTATCACCCTGCCTAGGCAAAGGCAGCAATGTCTGGTTCAGCACAATCCAGAGGAGACCTGTGAGTGACATCCCTATCATTAGCAGGGCAGAGGGGCACTGTCCACGGATAAGCTTTCGAATGTGACAGCCAAGCTGTCAGCCAGCAGACCCATTCGCTCACAGCCAGAATCTTACCTCTGCTGCCCCCATCTTGTCTTGGGAAGGAGGATCTCCATCCCGCTGAATCACCCGGCTCTTCCTGGAGGCTGAGGCCAATAGCAGCTCTCTTTTCAGTGGGGGCTGGCCAGGCTCCGTTTTCAGGGCCTGGGTGTCTCCAGATTCTGGCTCCCCCGTGACAATGGTGAATCCTGCATCAGCATGGACTAACTGCTGTTCTGCCTAGCTGTGGGCACTCGGAGGGTCCTGTGCAAGGCTCACTGTTTATTCCATCTCTGTAGCCCCCCATCCTCCCCCTCCCCAGCGCCTGGCACAGGGCAGGCACTTCATCCGTGTTTGTTGAATAAATAATGTGCTAAGAAAGGGAAGATGAAAGGGAAAAAGATAGGGAGACAGAGAAGTGAGATTGATTTTTTAATGGGAGAAAAAGAGACCAGATATTGAGGCACCTAGGGCACCAGGCACACAGACGTGACCCCAAGACCTGGAACCGATGCACGATTGGCCACAGAGATGACAACAGCCCCAGATAACACCTGTGGGGCACTTGTTAAATGCCAGGCACTGTTGCCATCTCCTTACAAGCATGAACTTGGTGAACTCTCACGACTCCATTTTGCAGCCCAGAAAACTGAGGCAAAATGTGGCTAAGTAACTTGCCCAAGGTCACACAGCTAATGCATGAACCCAGGCAGCCTGGCCTCAGAACCTGCACTTCTAACCGTGCAGCGTGACAGGTAATCATAGCCATGGCAGGGAGCAGTCTTCATGGGATCCAGAGGAGATAGTATCCCCACGGGACAAGAGCACTGACCAGGAAGGAAGGGCCGTCACTACTCCCTGGCGATTTGCTCAGTGCACGCTCTGGGCCTCTGGCCTTGGCACTGGCTTCCTGGAGACGATCCTGCACTCACTGGCCGCTGCAGTGTGCTGGCTGGAAGATTGCTGATGAGAAGGTGATGGTCTCGAGGAGGACTTCTTTGGCCTCCAGTGCCAACTGTAGGTCAAAGGAGCCCAGCTCCCAAAGCGTTCGACACCATCTCTTTTTGTTGCAGAAACAGCCAGCCAGATGGTCAGCTCGCTTTGCCAGGTGCCCAGATGCCTGCCAGCTGCCGAAAAGGTCAGCAGAGTAAAGGTGTGTTCCCACAGCAGCTTTCGAGGGGTACCAAGAAGCCTTCCTCTGCAGAGCCCACTGTCTCTTCCCTGGCACGTCCTTCCCTCCCTAGCTTTCCTTGTTGTCTCCTCCCCGAGCTGATACCTCCTACCCCAATGTCTGCTCCTGATCTAATAGTCACCACTGTTTGAATATCCCCATGGGCCAGGCACTATACCAAGCCTATGGCACGCCGCTTCTCATTGAACCATCACCACTGCATCCTAGAAAGCAGTTACCATCTCTTCTTTTTATATGCAGGGAAGGGAGCCTTGGGGCATTCCTTAACAAGCCCCTGGTCACACAAATGCTAAATGGTGGAGCTTGGATTCCAAACAGGATGTGTTGGTGCCAAAGCCTAGCTCTTTAGCTGGGTCTGTGAAGACAGGCCTTTGCCTTCTAAGCTTTACACAGGGTCTTGGGGTCTTCTTTCTTTTAGCACTGGCTTTTTCAGTCTGCCTACCTTCATCTTGGATGGGAAACTAAGTCAGAACAAGGGTATTTCCAAGAGTGGAGCTGGCAGCCTCTGTCACAGGCGGATGGGAGCCCAAAGGTGTCATCTTCATCTAATGCTAAAATGCTTCACAGGGATTAAACACACTGCCTGCTGCAGTGGTTCCCAGCGGGCCAAGTGGGGGCTGGGTGGCTTAATTTGGGGAGGTGCAAATGTGATGGGGAGGGAACTTTTGTGAGGACGTGCAGGTAAAGGAAATCCAGACTGGATCCACCTATAGTGCCAAACACGCCCACGTCTAGTCTGGCTTGACTAGACTTGGACATGTTTAATCAAGCTGCCCTGATTTATTGCTGGCTCCATTCTCCAGGCCACAGCGCCATCTGCAGGGAAGCCCTGCACCAGCGGGGATGGGGGCGGAGGGGCGGGGGCGGGTCCTAGGGCCTGTCCCAAGACCCTGTGATGGTCAGCATTAAGGTAAAGGTTGTGAGCTACAAAGCCGGCACCGATTGCTGTCCTTTCAAGCTTAGGGCAGTCGTACAGGCACCACCCCTTCTCAACCAACCTCCTGAAATGATTTGGGGAGATATTATCATGCCCATTTTATAGATGAAGAAACTGGGCCTCAGAAAGCCACAGTCACCCTCCAGTGATGGAGCCAGGCAGGATTCCAACCAACTCAGGCTCTTTGACAAAAAACTCTGGGCTCTACATCTGCCTCTCCTGATGCAGAAGAAAGAGAAGAAGCGTGGAGGGTGAAGGGTGAAGGATGAAGCGAAAAGCTGCTGGCTGGACGGATTGAGAGCCAGGATTCATGGCTTGGTTCTGTTCACATTGTCTCTGCTGCCAAGCCCTACTCACCCCAGCCAGGAAGAGCAAACATTCCCAGACAAAACATCCTCTCGGGTCTGTCATCGGGTTGACGGAGAGAAAATCGAGCTCCTTACAGGAGACTGTCAGGGTGGGCTGGGGTGGAGTTTTTAAATGTCTCAATAACTGGGAAGATAATTGAAGACATTATATTTTTTACTCTTTTCAGTACCTGTCTCAGCAGCAAGCATTTGTCAGCCAGATCTTGGAGGCCGAAGGCTGTCTACCCTGACAAAAAGAAGACACTCAAGTTGTCTAAATTCATCGATTTTTCTGAAATTTGAAATCTGCAATTTCCCGAGCTGTGTTCTGTTGTTAAGTGGCTATCCAAATTCCTGAGCTCATGTTTAAGTGTCGCCGATAAAGAAACAATCCAATCAGGTTTACATTGGTGGTTCAATTAGGCACATATGAAGTAGTCACTCCAAAGCGGTTCACAGCAAATTTATTCCTGGGACAACCTTCTTTTACCACCCAACTTAAATCTCCCAGGAATTTGTTCCAAGAATAGAAGCTAACTGCTATAATATCCCGAGCTAATTGCAATATTATCCTGATTGGAGCCTAATTAGAAGGCAGATCTGCCTCACTAGCCAACACCACCTCTCCCTCTACACAGAGCCCTCAGAGATAGATTCTCTTGTCCTGGACAACTTTGTTATTTGATTATCTACACTGCAGCTCTTTCTTGCTAATTTACCATTTTTACATATTTATGTCCCCTAATTAGTCAACAAGTATGTATTGAACACCTACTGCATGCTCATCCCATGCATCCCAAGCAAACAGAAGGATGTTTGCTTCTGGTTCCAAAGAGAAATACATGCTTCTTTGGGGTGCTGGTCTCTTTTGGGGTCTTCAGTCAGATGAACAAGTAACATATATGAGCAGAAGCTCATGCCTGTAATCCCAGCACTTTGGGAGGCCAAGGTGGGCAGATTGCTAGAGCCCAGGAGTTCAAGACCAGCCTGGGCAACATAGTGAAACCCCATCTCTACTAAAAATACAAAAAATTAGCTGGGCATGGTGGTGTGTACCTGTCATCCCAGCTACTTGGGAGGCTGAGGTGGGGGGACCACCTGAGCTCAGAAAGTTAAGCCTGCAGTGAGCTGAGATGGCACCAATGCACTGGTGCATTGGACAATGCCTGGACCATGAACCTTGTCTCAAAAAGTAAAATAAAATCATATATATGCAGCAGTATTTGCACATAAAACACATGCCTGGAAACCCACATGTATGGGATATTTGCATATGCCTTGTGGAGAAATTAGGGTCGGTTAAAAGGAGAAAGAAACTAAATTATATTGTTCTGGAACTCTTCTCTACATCACCCAGCCAAGGAGCATAAGGAGAGTGCTTTCATTTCATTCATTAACTCACCAAATATTTGCTGAGCATTGACCCTGTGCTTGGCCTTGGAAGAGAATTTTGCAAAAACACAGTCCCTTATTTCAGATTTGACAACATAATGGGGAGACTATATCTTTTTTTAAATGCAAATCATAGAACAGAGGCAACATTCAGGACTGATGAGGAAATTTGGCTCTTGGGAAATGGTCACAACAGCTCATTCTGCTAACAGCAGAGCATCTTGAAAAGTTTTACCCTGCTCGTTGCCCCACTTAGCCCTCTGCAGGTCGAGGAAGCAGAGGAGGGAGCCACTCCTGTGGACTCAATTCTCACCCTCGCTGGTGAAAACAGAAATGATGGGTTCACATTGCTCACAGCTCCCCCTGGAACGACTTCCTTCTCTCCACTTCCAGACCCAAGCCCAGGCTTCCCAGGTTTCACCTTTGGACCTCTTCCCACTCCCCGCACCCAGGGCCCAGTGCTCAACCCACCTCTCCGCCCTTCACATCCTTCCGTGGTTAAATGTTGGCTTCTCTCTTCCTGTCGGTGGCTGTCTGTTACCCCAAGTCAAGGCCTTACATCATCTTGCTCGCCTCAGGGGACACATCCCTCCTGCAGCCTCGGAAGGCTGAACTCCTCCAGTGCCCAGTTTGTCCTGACCTCAGAAGTACAACCCACTCCACTTGGAGGAAGCAAAGAGGGGTTTTTAAAGAAATACAAGCAGCTTCACTGAGAGCTCATGGCTAAGCTCAGATTTTAAGAGGACAAGAACAAGAAAAACTAAAGGACAAATTGTAAGAATAGTTTCAGAAATGTTTACTAATGAGATGAATATGTGGAAGGCCTTTAGCACAGCGCCTAAAACACAGTAAGTAACCGACAAATTGTAGGTGGTATTAATACTATTATTATTAAATCCCAGAATGAGGGGATTACAAGAAAATGCACACGTAACAAAGGCAGCCTTAAAAAGCTAATTTTTTTTTTCAGGGCCAGAGCAACAGGAAAGAGATAGACCCATTATTCAAGACAGATGATGTAATGTGAATAAAAGAGTGAACATTTTAAAGTGTCTTTTCTCCTAATATTCTTCTATTTTCTTTAGAAGACAGAATAATCTTCAACCTGGAAAGGATAATAAACATGATTATGGGGAAATCGGGATCTAAGACAGATGACGCAGCACTCAAGGAGAGCCCTTCTGCTTTATGGGAGCCCAATACTCTTAACTCCAACTAAATATATCCAAACTAAACTCAAGGAGAGCCCTTCTGCTTTATGGGAGCCCAACGCTCTTAACTCCAACTAAATATATCCAAACTAAACTCAAGGAGAGCCCTTCTGCTTTATGGGAGTCCAACACTCTTAACTCCAACTAAATATATCCAAGACCTTTACTGTGTGATTGCAAACTCCTACTGTAAATATTGAGAAGTCAGGAAGCTGAGAAGGGTGGAGAAAAATTAGAGATGAGCAAATGTCGCCCAGGTTTGTGAGAGAGAGAAGGTGGATTCCAGAAACTACAGATGGGTATGTCTGAGGTTGATCTGCAATCAGATAGGCTTATAAAAGATGGCAGATGTTACTAGTGATCAAAGTGGCTTACTAAGAGTAATTATCAAATTAACCTTATTTCCATTGCGGAGGGATTGGTACATGAAGGCATTGCTACGCATATTGTATACTTAATTTTAGCAAAGCACCTGATAGAATCTTTCAGGATTCCTGGTGGATAAGATGGAGAAATAAGGGCTAGATTTAAAGTATGATTAGCCAAGTTACATAGATGGCTGAACATCCACATCTAATGAATAGAACAGTGTCCATTACAGAGCACATTATAGGTGCTTAGTAAATATCTGTTACTGTCACACAAATGAATCAAGCTGGAGGGAAGTTTCTGATGGTATGTCCCCATTTAATTATATATATATATATTTATATATATATTTATATATATGGAGAGAGAGAGAGAGAGAGAGAGACTTCCTCTGTCACCCAGGCTGGAGTGCAGTGGTGCCATCTTAGCTCAGTATAACCTCCACCTTCCAAGTTCGAGCAATTTTCATGCCTCAGCCTCCCAGGCATCTGAGACTACAGGTGCGTGCCACCACGCCCGGCTAATTTTTGTATTTTGGGTAGAGATGGGGTTTCACCATGTTGGCCAGGCTGGTCTCCAACTCCTAACCTCAAGTGATCACCTGCCTTGGCCTCCCAAAGTGCTGGGATTACAGGTGTAAGCCACCATGCCCAGCCTTAATCAATTTTTTTTTTATCATGACTCAGATGATGACTTATGAGTCATGGGTATCCAATTTATAGGAAGCAAAGCTTGGAGGGAGATCTGATGCATTCAATAACAAAATCCAAAATCCAAATGAAGCCAACAGGTTAGGATGATGGGCCAAAGCCTAGATGAAATGAAAAGAGACAAATGCAAATCATTCATTATGTTCCTAAAAGCAGGTGCACAAATGCAGAAAAGGGAGCCCCGGCCCCACTGCATTTCATGCAAAAGAGATCTGCAGGTCTGAAATGATCCCAAGCCCAGTGTGCTTCATTAGTATGAGGCGGCTGCCAAACACAGCTGCAAACTTAGGCTACACAAGAGGATGGAGAAAAAGAGGCCCAATATGCATTGCCTCAGCAATAATAGCTCGTATTTATTGAGTGCTTATTATACTAGATGGTGCTACTGCGCTGTGTTTACAGAAATGATCTCATTTATGTAAGTACCCGGGGGTGTAGTTTGTTTTCTTTTTTTTTTTTTTTTTTTGTCTGAGACAAGGTCTTGCTCTGTTGCCCAGGCTAGAGTACAGTGGTGAAATCTTGGCTCACTGTAGCCTCCGCCTCCTGGGTTCAAGTGATTCTCATTTCTTAGCCTCCCAAGTAGCTGGGACTACAGGTGCGCGCCACCACGCCTGGCTAAGTTTGTATTTTTAGTAGCGATGGGGTTTCACCATGTTGGCCAGGCTGATCTCGAACTCCTGACCTCAAGTAATCTACCTGCCTCGGCCTCCCAAAGTGCTGGGATTACAGGCATGAGCCACCACACCCAGCCTTGGGTGTAGTATCGATCCAAAATGATACCTGATGTACAGGAAGGGGGAAAGATCTGTTTTGTATGTAAGAGTAAGTTAGTAGAAATATAGTGAGGAGAGTCAGTGAA
This sequence comes from Hylobates moloch, assembly GCF_009828535.3. Classification (NCBI taxonomy): domain Eukaryota; kingdom Metazoa; phylum Chordata; class Mammalia; order Primates; family Hylobatidae; genus Hylobates; species Hylobates moloch. The sequence continues at coordinate 29,638,845 of NW_026652285.1, read as the reverse complement.
TGGAGGGCAACATCGAAAGAGACAATGCTGGCGGAAGGTTGCAGGATGTTTACACCCCTGGGACCCCGAAGAGGTCAGTGAGAAGAGAGTCAAGTTAGATTTCAATCAGATGGTACCATAGACCCGGCTAAGACTGAACTGGGTAGGCCTACCCTAGGCTGATCTAGTTCGGGAGCCCCCCTCCTTGGAGATCGTTTTGGGGAAAGGTTTGTGCGGTGGACAAAGGATGAGATCAAGAGGAGACTCTATTGAAAAAGAAATGCCAGCCAGGTGCGGTAGCTCATGCCTGTAATCCCAACCCTTTGGGAGGCCGAGGCGGGTGGATCCCCTGAGGTCAGGAGTTCGAGACCAGCCTGGCCAACATGACAAAACCCCATCTCTACTAAATATACAAAAATTAGCCGGGTGAGGTGGCACACGCCTGTAGTCCCAAATACTCAGGAGGCTGAGGCAGGAGAATCGCTTGAACTCAGGAGGCAGAGGTTGCAGTGAGCCAAGATCACGCCACTGCACTCAGCCAAGATCACGCCGTTGCACTCCAGCCTGGGTGACAGAGTGAGACTCTGTCTCAAACAAATAAAAATGTTGGGGAAAGGAAGAGAAAGCCAGCAACTTCCTGGGTATCCAAGTCAGGCACATCAGCAGGTGTTTGTGTGCTCCCCCCAGCAAGTTCCTCACCTCCTTTACCAGGGGTTACAGCTCCATGAAAGAAAAGCCTGATAGATAGAGATGGCAGAGCCCCTTCTCCTAATGGTGGCTGTGTCTCTGCTTGGCTTATCAGCAGTGTGACAGTTTGCTGTTTGGATCGCTCTCCCTTGCCCAACCATTGCCAACCCAGGTTGAGCCCACCTGAAGGGATTGGGCAGGTAGAAAGTGTGGGTCAGTAAAATCCTCACAATAACTTAGATGATGACATTAGAACTCAGAAAAGTAGATGTTTTTAACCATGGGCACACAGCTGGCCTACAGTGGAGCAAGGATTTGAACCCAGAGTCTTAAAGCTAGGATCCAAATTGTTAATCACACAGCACTGGGCTGCCATCTGCAGAATTTTAGGTTCCCCATGGGTCCCCACATTTTAAGAAGGATGTGGACAGATCAAAGGGGTAGCTCCTGGAGAGCTAGCAGGAGAATGGGAGAATGGGAGAGGCTGGAAATCTTGTCCTGTAAAAAACACAGGGAGACCTGAGTGCAATGGCTCACACCTGTAATTCCAGCACTTTGGGAGGCCAAGGAGGATGGATCACCTGAAACCAGGAGTTCGAGACTAGCCTAGCCAATGTGGTGAAACTCCACCTCTACTAAAAATACAAAAATTAGCCAGGTGTGGCGGCTCACACCTGTAATCCCAGCTATTTGGGAGGCTGAGGCAGGAGAATTGCTTGAATTCGGGATGTGGAGGCTGCAATGAGCCAAGATCATGCCACTGCACTCCAGCCTGGGCGACAGAGTGAGACTCCATCTCCAGAAAAAAAACAACAAAAAACCACAAAACAAAACAAAACAAAAAACCTACAGGTCATCAGGGAATTCTGTCTGAGATAAAAATGACTTGGGAAAATGCAATAACTGTCCTCAAGCTCTCAGAGAAATGTTATGTGGCAGAACAAAGACATTTATTTTTCACAGCAGTATAAGAATAATAATGATGTATTTCAACATTCTAAGGATTAGAGAGTTATCTTAAACCGGAGTGGGCTGCTTTGAGATACTGAGCTCCCGGGCACTGAAAGTATTCAAGCAGAAGCTGGATGCCATGGACCAGGCTTTCTTTCATTAAACCCGAGATGCCACTCTTGCTCTTCTCAAAGTGCCTACAGCACGGCTGAGACCACTTACCCAGCTCCCTTGTCACTATTGGTTTCATGACTATAAATGTCCATACAGCTTTACTGAGGGATAACCTATGTACTGTACAATTTACCCATTGTAAGTGAACAATTTGATGGTTCCTAGTACATCTATACAGTTCTGCAACCATTACTACAGTCCAGTTGCAGAAACTTTATGATTATAGTTTTTTTCCCCAAAGAACATTATTAGTATCAAGGGTAGATCCAGGTCCCATGGACCGTGGTCTCTGCTGACCTAACAGCAGGCCTCTGTGCTGTGGCTCTTTCCTCACATCCTCTCCTCATTCCTTCCTGGGTGTCACCTGATGCTGCCCTGCCACATGCTGCTTGGCCTTCCTGGGCCCTGGGCACCTCCACCCACCCAAGGTGTCTCGCTGGGCACCTTTGCTTCCTTCCCTCCTCCTCTGCCATGGCATGGGGACAGGGACTTGGAATCAGCAGATCCCAAGGCAGTAGAGTGTACTCAGAAGTATGTGGGCCCTGGCACCCCAGACCTGTATTTGGCTCATGGGCATGTGGCCTCCAGCAAGTCACCTTATTTTTTGTTATTTCTGCTTTGTTTTGAGACAGGGTCTCACTCTGTTGCCTAGGCTGAGTGCAATGGCTCAGTCTCATCTCACTGCAGCCTCTATCTCCTGGCCTCAAGTGATCCTTCCACATCAGCCTCCCGAAGAGCTGTGACTACAGGCACGCACCACCACACCCAGCTAATTTGATTTATTTTTTTGTAGAGACGAGGTCTCACTATGTTGCCCAGGCTGGTCTTGAACTCCAGGGTTCAAGCAATCCACCTGTCTCAGCCTCTTAAAGTGCTGCGATTACAGGCATGCGCCACCACGCCTGGCCACTTTATCTTCTTGAACCTTAATTTTTCCCCTTTTGTAATGCATACATAATACACATGCCTCACTCGGTGTAAAGATCAGAGATGATGTGTATCAAGTGACTAGCACAATATCTACTTTTTTTTTTTGAGACAGTCTTGCTCTGTCATGCAGGCTGGAGTGCAGTGGCGCGATCTCGGCTCACTACAGCCTCTGCCTCCCAGGTTCAAGTGATTCTCCTGCCTCAGCCTCCTGAGTAACTGAGACTACAGGCGTGCACCACCACACCTGGCTAATTTTTGTATTTTTAGTAGATAGTTTCACCATGTTGGCCAGGCTGGTCTCGCACTCCTGACCTCAAGTGATCCACCCACCTTGGTCTCCCAAAGTGCTCAGATTACAGGTGTAAGCCACCATCCACTATTTTTAGTAATGATAGCCATGATTACCGCTGCCACCTTCATTATTGACACTCAAATGTCCTCTGCTCTGAGTGCTTATTTTGCCTTTCTCTTCTAGGAATATCCCTGTTTTCTGGGTCTCTCCTGGTGTCCAGTCATTATCACAGGCACAGAGATGGATTCCTCTACACTTGGGAACCCCCAAGGCTGACCCCAGCCAGCGATGCATGTGGGTTAGCCGGGATGGAGCAGCAGCACCACCTAGTGGCAATGTGCAGCAGCACGCTAATTACTGGCCAAATGCAGGAACTGGTCTAATAGCTACTACATTAGGGCATCTTGGAAGTCACCTACTCCGGCAGTTCGTCCAGCGCTTGTGTGTCCACAGCATCCTCCTAGAGAGGGCTTCCCATGCCATGCACTACAGCAAAAGAGGATGGGGAGAATGAAAAACAAAATAGGAGAAAACTTCTCAGTGTAACGCTCCTCAGGGACCACAGGGTAGTAAAAAAAGTTTAAAAAGCATCTCCACCAGATCTAGAGACAGGAAGTAGGTCAGTGGTTAGTGGTTGCCCAGTGCTGCAGGTGATGGGGGAAATGAGGAGTGATTGCTAAAGGGTACAGGGTTTCTTTTCAGGGTGACAGAAATGTTTCAAAAGTGGCCAGGCGTGGTGGTTCACACCTGTAATCCCAGCACTTTGGGAGGCCAAGGTGGGCAGATCGCTTGAGGTCAGGAGTTCAAGACCAGCCTGGCCAACATAGTGCATCCCCATCTCTACCACTAATACAAAAATTAGCTAGGTGTGTTGGTGCACGCCTGTAATCCCAGCTACTCAGGCGGCTGAGGCAGGAGAATCACTTGAACCTGGGAGGCAGAAGTTGCAGTGAGCTGAGATTGTGCCACTGCACTCCAGCCTGGGTGACGGAGTGCAACTCTGTCTCAGTAATAATAATAATAATAATAATAATAATAATAATAATAATAATAATGTGTTTGTGGCCAGCACTGCTGTTCATACTTGGACAAGATATCTCCAGGGAAACACCAGAGCAAGACATTCAAAGGTAGGAGACATTTAATCCTCATAACCCTATGAGGCAGGTATGAGTATCCCCATTTAACAGTTAAGCAAACTGAGGCTCCGAGATACAGAGGCTAAGAGTCAGTGGCCTGAGGCTAGCAGCCAGTGAGGGACATGGCAAGGATGCAAACATGGCTTTGAGAGACCCAAGTCTTTCCTCAAAAGTACTGTACTGAAAAATGCTCCCCACTTCTACTTACTCTGACTCACCGGCTCCAGTGTCGCAGTGTGGGAAAGGTTGTAGTGGATGTGCCGTGAAAAGTCCCAGTGAGGCGTACTGCCAGGGCCTAAGGCCGGGACAACACATCTGAGTTTGTCTTCCATAAACACACCCTAGGAGTTTCAACAGAAACTCTGCTAAAATGGATGGGGAAAGAGATTTCAAGAAGTTCAAGACATTCAGAAGCACGTAGCTATCCTCTCCTCCTTCTAAAGCAAGTTCTTTATTGTCTGAGCAATCAATAAGTGTTTAACGAGGCCTGGCACTGTACTAGGTACGCTGTAGCATAAATACAAAAGTGTAAGACACAGTCCTGCCCATTTGAGGCATGCAATCTAAATATTTCTCAGAGGCCGGGTGCGGCGGCTCACACCTGTAATCCCAACACTTTGGGAGACTGAGGCAGGCAGATCATGAGGTCAGGAGTCCAAGACCAGCCTGGCCAACATGGTGAAACCCCGTCTCTACTAAAAATACAAAAATTCGCCAGGCATGGTGGAGGGCACCTGTAATCCCAGCTACTCAGGAGGTTGAGGGAGGAGAATCAACTGAACCCAGGAGGCAGAGATCACACCATTGCACTCCAGCCTGGGCAACAAGAGCAAGACTCTGTTTCAAAAAAATAAAATAAAATATAAAACAAATATTTCTCAGAAATTACTACATGGTTAAAAAGCAAATCTGGACTTAGTTGCCAGTATTGCAATGAACATGCTTTAAATTCAATATTTTAAAGAAAAACATGACACCACACATTTATCATGGAATGAAACTTTTTCCTAGTAATATCAACTTCATTGTTATGAATAAATAAGGTTTGCTTCGGTTAAAATTCACCTGGCATGGCCCTCCTATATAATTTTTTATTTAATTTTATTTTTAAAATGTTATTATATTAAAATTTGGGACAGGTTCTCGCCATGTTGCCCAGGCTGATCTCAAACTCTGGGCTCAAGCGACTCTCCCGCCTTGGCCTCCCAAAGTGCTGGGATTACAGGCATGAGCCACTGTGCCTGGCCAATCTTCTATAATTCGAATAAAGATTTCTCGAAAAAGTAGTTTTAGAAGATTAAATAGGCCAGGTGTGGTGGCTCACGCCTATAATCCCAGCACTTTGGGAGGCCGAGGCAGGTGGATCACTTGAGATCAGGAATTCAAGACCAGCCTTGAATTGATGATGAAACCGTGTCTCTACTAAAAATACAAAATTTAGCCAGGCGTGGTGGCAGGCGCCTGCAGTCCCAGCTACTCAGGAGGCTGAGGCAGGAGAATCACTTGAACCCGGGAGGCAGAGGTTGCTGTGAGCCGAGATCACGCCACTGTACTCCAGCCAGGGCAATAGAGCAAGACTCCGTCTCAAAAAGAAAAAAAAAAAAAAAAAGAAGAAGGTTAAATAGAAGTGCTTAGGTACTAATATGGCCAACAGTTGTCTGGACAAACGAGCTCTAGACTACTTAGTGAACCTCCTCTCCAGGATATTTTTATTAATATTTGGAGAACAACATAAAACACATTTCCAAGTGGTTCATGAGATGCCATGGCCATCCAAAAGAGGGAGCAATGCGCCAGAGCTTGGTCTTGACAAGAGATATTTTCCATAGCAAAATTTACCACTAACTCGGGGGCAATACCAGGTGGGCTGGGAATCTCACATATCCCAAATTAGCCTCTTGATTCTGTCACAAACTCTCAGAACTCATAGGCGTGTGGTTCTGGGAATGGAAACTAACCAAACATCATCTGGACTGAGACAGCCAAACCTGGGGACAGCGCCATCCCAAAAGTGAACCGTCTGCTTCACGGGAAGAACATTTATCTTGGAGCAGGGATGTGGGAGCTGCAGTCGCAGGGGACCGAGACCCAAGACGGTCATGCCCAGAGCGCAAACATGACCCTCCAGTACTGATATGCCAGTGAAAAAGCTCACTGATATATTTAAATAAAGCATCTTACATCAGGAACTCTGGGCTAAAATATAGCTTCAGGGAAAAGTTCCAATCCGAACCTCTTCGCGCCTGCAATAAGCAAGTACCTTTTCTTTCCTGAGGATCATTTGCTTTAAAGCACTGAAGAGTGAGCTGCTAGCTCCAGCAGTGATGGTAAAGAATGACAATTTCTGGGTAGCGCAGTGGCTCAGGCCTGTAATCCTAGCACTTTGGAAGGCTGAGGTGGGTGGATCCCTTGAGCTCAGGAGTTAGAGACCAGCCTGGGCAACATGGTGAGACCCCATCCCCACAAAAAATATAAAAATTAGCCAGGTGTGGTGGTGCACACCCGTAGTCTCAGCTACTCACAAGGCTGAGGTGGGAGGACTGCTTGAGCCCGAGAGGCGGAGGTTGCAGTGAGCTGAGATTGCACCGCTGCACTCCAGCTTGGGCGACAGAATGAGAAGCTGTTTCAAAAAAAATTTTTTTAATAAAAAATAAACAAACATGAAAAGGTGCAGTAAAAATATGGTTAAAAAAATGGCAATTCCTTCCTTTTTACGAAAGGACACCAAAGACTAACAGGACTCCAGACGCCAGACCAGGATTGCAACAGCTGAACTCAGTCCCCGCTCCAACTCACCTCCATGAAGCCCACTCTGGCCTTCGAGCACCAGCAAGCCCTCTGGACTTCTCCATCAATTGCAAAAATGATCATCAAAGCTACTGAAATGGAAGGTGGTGTTTGCAACTTAACACTGGGTTTCTTAAAATGTAACACTGCTTTTCTTATGGCATGGATAAGGCACCGTGAGAAAGCTGCCTCCACTCCCAGCACACATGTACATGTGCACACAGCAGAGGCTAGCTGATGTGGCCACAAGGCACAAAGAATAGATTCTTCTGGTCAGTTCTGGTTCTGGAACTGGTTGGCGAGCCAGTCCAGGCCTTCATAAAGCCCATGTCCAGTAGTGGCACAAGTAGCCTGAATGTGCCAGTTTCTGTAACGGAGGAATGGAGGCCGAGCTTGTCCGTTATCTCTGCCACGTTCATAGTATTAGGGAGATCCTTGAAAAAGAACATTCAAAAGTCAATGTATACTGTTGTATCTATATAGCGAAATATGTTCTTCCCTGCTAAACGTGCCCAAACCCATAGTCTTCTCTGTTGATGGCAACTCCAACCTTCCAGTTGCTCAGGCCAAAAAGCTTGAAATTATCCTTACTTTTTTTCTCTCAATGTCACAGCCAATCTGTCAGGAACTCCTAATGGCTCTACTATCAAAATTCATCCAGAATCTGACCACTTACTAACTCCACAGCTGTCACCCTGATCTGACGCCACATCGCTTCTCACCTGGATGACTGAAATAACTTTCTAACTGGCCTCCCTATTTCTCTGCTCTTGCTCCCGTGAAGCCTATTCTCAACCCAGCCATCGGTGAATCAGATTGACTCATTCTTCTATCAAAACTGCAACAGCTCCCCTTCTCTCAGGATACGAGTCAGAGTCCTTAGGGTCTACAAAGCCTTCTGGACCAGAAACCTCACCGAAGTGGTCTGTTCCATCTTTTCAATACGGCACTCACCATACATTACTATATCATGACATTTACTTATTTAAGTATATTTATTATTGACTATCTATCTGTCTCCCCTAACTAGAATGCAAGCTTTACAAGGGCAGGAATCTTGGTCTGTCTCATCCTCTGATGTATCCCAAGTGCCTTGAAATGTGCTTGGCACAGAATAAGCTCAAACTAAATTTGAATAAATCAGCATTAAAGAACAAAGTAAGGCCGGGCACAGTGGCTCACACCTGTAATCCCAGCACTTTGGGAGGCCGAGGTCGGCGGATCACCTGAGGTTGGGAGTTCTACACCAGCCTAACCAACATGGAGAAACCCTGTCTCTATTAAAAATACAAAATTAGCCAGAAGTGGTGGTGCATGCCTGTCATCCCAGCTACTTGGGAGGCTGAGGCAGGAGAATTGCTTGAGCCCGGGAGGCAGAAGTTGCAGTGAGCCAAGATAGCGCCATTGCACTCCAGCCTGGACAACAAGAGTGAAACTCCATCTCAATAAATAAATAAATAAAGTAGCTGTAGCTGTACTGATATGGAAGGACTTCCAAGATATGCTAAGTGAAAGAACACAATCATACAACTGCTTACACAGGCAGAGAAAGTTGGATCTCTGGAAAGAGAAAGAATAAATTTAACAATGAATAGTAGCACTAGAATATTTCACTTGAATATTCTGAACTGTATGTGTATTTATACCATGAGAACATTCTGTTTTTATCATTGAAAACAACAGAGGCACCAAGCACGGTAGCTTACACCTGTGATCCCAGCACTTTGCGGGGCTGAGGTGGGAGGACAGCTTGAGCATAGGTGTCTGAGACCAGCCTGGGCAACATAGCAAGATCTCAGCTCTACAAAAAAATCAAAAAATTAGCTGGGCATGGTGGCACGTGCCTGCAGTCCCAGCTACTTGGGAGGCTGAGGAAGAAGGATCACTTGAGCCCAGGAGTTCGAGACCGCAGTGAACTGTGATCCCACCACTCCACTCCAGCCTGGGCGACAGAGTAAGACCCTATCTCAAAACAAAACAAAACGAAAAAATCACACACATACACACACACACACCCTCCAGATTCATTTTCTTTCTTTAATAGTCATATGTTCACTAGTGCAAACTCTGGATTAACATTGAACCTGAACAGTGAGAGTAATGGTTGTACAAATGATGATCCCTCCACCGTTTAAAATCATGTCTACAAAGAGGTGGATAACAAGAGACAATGATTTTGATAAATCTAAAGTGAAAAAACAGGATGCAACATTGTCAAAACAGTATGATCACAATTACATAATGAATGCACTCATGGAAGAGAAAGCGAAGGAAGGATGTCAGAATGTGACGGTGGTCATCTCAGACTGGTACAATTCCACGTGGTTCTACCTTCTTTTTCATGCTTAGTTTAGCTCAGAGTCCTGAGGCTGGATAGTTCTACGCTTGGTTTTCCTCCCATGTTTCTTTTACTGTTTTACATTTATGTACAAGCCCTTTTCCTCCTCCAAAACAGGCCCTATATGATTCAATCTCATCTCCTCTCTCTCTCCCCAGCTCATTCTGTTCCAGCTGCGCTGGCTGCCATGCTGTTCCTAGAACCGTGTGGCTCCCTTCTTCCCGGGCTTCTGATCTCTGCTCAGATGTCATCTTATCAGAGAGGCATTCCCAGTCTTTCCCACACCCGCCCTGCCCCTTTACTATGCTTTTCCTTCTTCTACAACACTTAAAAACCATTTGACACGTATTATTATTTATTTTACTCTGTAACCCAGGATGGAGCATAATGGAATAATCTCGTCTCACTGCAGCCCCAAACTTCCAGGCTTAAGCGATCCTCTCACCTCAGCCTCCTGAATAGCTGGGACCACAGGTGCATGCTACCACATCCAGCTAATGTTTGTACTTTTTTGTAGAGATGGGGTTTCACTATGTTGCCCAGGCTGGTCTTGAACTCCTGGGCTCAAGCGATCCCCCCGCCTCAGCCTCCCAAAGTGTTGGGAGTACAGGCATGAGCCACCACACCTGGCACATTACATGTTATTTATTGGTTGACTCTCTTCCCACTAGCAACGTAAACTCCAAGAACACAAGGACTTTGTCTGTCTTGGTTTAAGACTAAAACCAAGTCTGGAACTTAGTAGACGCTCAGTGGCTCACACCTGTAATCCCAGCAATTTGGGAAGTCGAGGCGGGCAGATCACTTGAAGTCAGGTGTTCAAGACCAGCCTAGCCAACATGGTGAAACCCAGTCTCTATTAAAAATACAAAAAGTAGGTGGGCATGGCAGCGCATGCCTGCAATCCCAGTTACTTGGGAGGCTGAGGCAGGAGAATCACTTGAACCCAGGAGGTGGAGGTCACAGTGAGCTGAGATCACACCACTGTACTCCAGCCTCGGCAACAGAGTGAGACTCTGTCTCAATAAAAAAAAAGACATTCTAGCAAGGAGATGGTGGGAGACATTATGGTTGGTACTGGAGAGAGGGAGGCAGACATCTCATTTAAATGTCTGTATTTATAAGTGAGACATTTGGCAGTAAATTTCAGTTCCAGCATTCAGAAAGCCAATAACAACATACCTGTTTATTGGCAAATACCAATGAAACTGCATTTCTGAGCTCATCATCCTCTAACAAGTAAGTTAGCACTTCCCGGGCCTCATCAATCCACTCTCTGTCATTACTGTCAACCACAAAAATCAGACCTAGAAAGAAATCATGAGCGTGTTAGTGATCTGAGCCTGGAAAATGCAGCTGTTTATGTATCTTCACGACTTCTCCCTGCTTATGTGTGTGACTTCACAAAGGCAATCAATACGGAAGGACACATCATCTCTAGAGTTAGGAGGCCTGCTATACACTCAACTCACCTTCTGCAGAAGCATCACAGCCCTGCACCATATTAACAAGAAGAATATATCCTGAAAAAGTTAGTCTCATTTTTTAATCACTTAATTTCCACATCAGGGAAAAAAACATGTTTTTTTAAAATTTATTTATTTATTTATTTATTTTGAGATGGAGTCTCACTGCAGCCCAGGCTGGAATGCAGTGGCATGATCTCAGCTAACTGCAACCTCCACCTCCTAGGTTCAAGCAATTCTCCTGTCTCAGCCTCCCGATTAGCTGGGAATATAGGCACACCATCACACCCAGCTTATTTTTGTATTTTTAGTAGAGACGGGGTTTCACCATATTGGTCAGGCTGGTCTCGAACTCCTGACCTCAGGTGATCCGCCTGCCTTAGCCTCTCAAAGTGCTAGGATTATAGGCGTGAGCCACTGCTCCTGGCCAAAACATTGTTTTTTAAAACATGTAAAGTTTAGTACAATAAATAGCATTCTAGGGCTAGCCCTCTAAAGCAAAACTTGAGACAAAAGCTTAAGTGCAGGTACTTTCTTTGGGAAGTGATCCCAGAGAGCAGGCATGAGGGGCTGAGGGAGTAAAACAGGGCAGGAGGGACGGACAATAGAAGGACGAGTTATCAAGCTGGGCCTCCACTATGGGACCACTGCTCACTGTTGCTGGACATTCTAAGAAGCCATATCAAATGCCTGTCAGAACTGTCCACCCAGAGGACAAAAGAGGAAACAAGTATCCTTCAGTACCCATTCCCTGCTGCTCAAGAACAACTCAACAGGTGTTAGGCCACCCATACTTCTGGGTCACATTGGTATGAACACCAAGAGATTCCTATGGGCATCTGTATAGTAATGAATTTGGCTGGTCTTTGTCCCCAGTTTCTAGAAGGTAGCCTCTAAACCCTTGGACTTTTCAGAGTGATAGCAGTGTCTTTGTTATCGTGGCAGGCCCACACCTGTAAGTTTATGCTAACAAGGTGACTCAGGGTGGGCCCCTAGATAGTGGATGCTAACAAGATCACCTCTGGGGAAATGAGGGTGCTAAAGTTTGAGTCACACGGCCAATGATTCAATGAATCACGCCTACGCAAGGAAGCCCCAGTAAAAATGACAAATACTAAAGCTCAGGAGAACGTCCCTGGTTGTCAATACTCTATACATTGTCACGCATCGACGTGCTGGAAAAGTAACAGCCCCTGACTCCATGGGGAGAGAACAATGAAAGCTTTGCATTTGGTGTCCTCCCAGATCTATGTGTCTTTCCCTTTCACTGGTTCATTTGTATCCTTTTGCTTTATTGATCAATTAATAAAACTGTAATTGTACGCATAGCATGTCCCTGAATTCTGTGAATCATTCTAACAAGTGATCAAACCTGAGGGGGTAGTGGAAATCGCCAAATTTGCAGCCATCTGGCCAGGAGTGAGGGTGGGCTGAGGACCCCCAAACCTGCTGCCAGCTGGTGGCTGAAGTTGGGGATTCCTGTGGAGGATGCTGCCCTCAACCTGTGAAATAAAGTCCAACTCCAGGGGGTTGGTGCCGGAAGTCTCTGCAGCATTCCATACTATAGCATCAAATACATCCCAAGAAGTAAAAGATACCTGGGGCAGGCCAAAGAAAGGCACCACCCCATCACACCTGAGTGAAGGTGACCAAAACCTGCACAGACCCAGTCACTGCTGCATTGGCTGGAGGAAGCTGTGTGGCCAAAAGCATCTCCAGGGAGGGGCACAGGTGGGATCCAACACACCCTCCAAGCACAGGAAGGGGAGACGCCTTTGGCAGTAGTTCATGTGACATTAATGATAACAACAATCTGTCAGCCAGGTGTGGTGGCTCACGCCTGTAATCCCAGCACTTCAGGAGGCCAAGGTGGGCAGATCACTTGAGGTCAGGGGTTCGAAACCAGCCTGGCCAACTTGGCAAAACCCCATCTCTACTAAAAATACGAAAATTAGCCAGGTGTGGTGACGTGTACCTGTGGTCCCAGCTACTTGGGAGGCTGAGGTAAAAGAATTGCTTGAACCCGGGAGGCAGCAGTTGCAGTAAGCTGAGATTGTGCCACTGCACTCCAGCTTAGGTGACAGAGTGAGACCCTGTCTTGGAAAAAAAAAAAATTGTGTTTAGCTAACAGTAAGCCCTTAACACAAACATGTGAAGTGGCTGCCAAAAGAACAGTTTGATCCCAGGCTGCATCACCAGTAGTGATGGTCTCAGTTCCTAGGACATGGGTGATACCAGGCTGACTCTGCATCAGTCAGAACATCCTGGGAACGTTACATGGGCAGTGCTGGACCCCACACTCTGAGACATGGGCAAACTGAAGAAATTCAAAAAATGACCAGGAGAGCAAAGGCATTAGACACTAGGCCATATGAAGAACAGCTGCTATAACTGGAGATTTTACCTAGAGAAAAGACTCATGTAGCGGCTGATGGCTATCTTCAAGTAGCTGAAAGTCTATGGTGTAAAGAGGATTCAAGTGTTTTATAGAGCTCTGTGAGGTGGACTGAAGATCAGTGGTGAAAACTACAGAAGTCAGCCCGGCAGAGTGTCAGCAGATGAAGATGCAACGGGCTGCCTCAGAAGGCATTCCTGTCACTGGAGATACTTGTTTGTGCACAGCTTCAGCCACAATTCATGGCGACCCTGCAGAAGAGACCCTGGAAGGAAAATAGTAGCAGGATAAGATGACTTCTTGGTTTCCTTTGACCATGAGATTTCACGACTATGTCTAGGAGAGTAAACCAGTGCCAGCCCTCTTCCCTTTCCCTCTGTGCCTCCCAGGCCCACTCAACAGCTGCCTGAATCAACGGCTCCAGCGCAGCCTACTATGGCTGATAGAGAGCTCTTGCGGCTTCAGCATGTTTGGGGCTTGCACGTGAGTCAATGTCATGTCTGCTACATCATATCAGATTAAAAAATGAAAAACATTCAAAACTCACCCGAAGATTTCATATGCTATCAGCAAGTTCTGGTCTCTCGTCATAACTAAGCAAGCCAGATTATCCAGAAATTTGAGATCCTTAGTCACAATGCAGAACTGATAGGGAGGAAGCTGCTATATTATCCCTTTGCCATTCCTAAAAAAGCTTTGTAATATTAGGTACCATTTTATACTATCTTTATATAGGTCCTTACCTAAGAACCTAACATCAGACTGGTCCTACATCTGAACTAAGAGAATCTACAAAAAGCATATTTATGGCTGGGCGCAGTGGTTCATGCCTGTAATCCCAGCACTTTGAGACGCCGAGGTGGACGGGTCACCTGAGGTCAGGAGTTCAAGACCAGCCTGACCAACATGGAGAAACTCCATCTCTACTAAAAATACAAAATTATCCGGGTGTGGTGGCACATGCCTGTAATCCCAGCTACTCGGGAGGCTGAGGCAGGAGACTTGCTTGAACCTGGGAGGCAGAGGTTGCAGTGAGCCGAGATCACACCATTGCACTCCAGCCTGGGCAACAAGAGCAAAACTCCATCTCAAAAAAAAAAAAAGTATATTTACACATGAATAGTATACTATTAATGTGTTTTTTAAATGGGAATATATGTATATAGAGCTGCCAGTATATACATAAAATATGTCTGGACAGATATACAAGAAATAAAAATGTCTGTCAGCCAGGCATGGTGGCTCATGCCTATAATCCCAGAACTTTGGGAGGCTGAAGTGGGCAAATCACCTAAGGTCAGGAGTTTGAGACCAGCCTGGCCAACATGGTGAAACCCCATCTCTACTAAAAATACAAAAATGAGCTGAGCATGGTAGCACACACCTGTAGTCCCAGCTACTCGGGAGGCTGAGGCAGGAGAATCGCTTGAACTCAGGAGGCAGGGGTCACAATGAGCCGAGATCGAGCCATTGCACTCCAGCCTGGGCAACAAGAGCAAAACTCTGTCTCAAAAAAAAAAAAAAAAAGGTTGTCTATGGGAGGGGAACTGAATGGTTAAGGGACAGGAATGAGACAGCGACTTGTTACTATACAATTGGCCCTCCACATCCATGGGTTCCACATCCATGGATTCAACCAACCACAGATAGAAATTATTCAGAAAAAAAAAAAACTACATCTGTGCTGAACATGTACAGACTTTTTTCTTGTCATTATTCCCCGAACAATAGTTTCACAACTATTTATACAGCATTTATGCTGTATTCAGCATTATAAGTAATCTAGAGGTGATTTAAAGCAGGGGTCCCCAACCCTTGGGCCACAGACCAGTACTGTTAAGAATTGGGCCTGTTAGGAACGGGGCTGCACAGCAGGAGGTGAGCAGCAGGTGAGTGAGAGAAGCCTTATTGGTATTTACAGCCGCGTCCCATCCCCATCGCTCACATTACCAACTGAGCTCCACCTCCTGTCAGATCAGCTGCAGCATTAGATTCTCATAGGAGTGTGAATCCTATTGTGAACTGCACATGCGAGGGATCTAGGCTGCGTGCTCCTATGAGAATCTAATGCCTGATGATCTGTCACTGTCTCCCATCACCCCCAGATGGAACCATCTAGTTGCAGTAAAACAAGCTCAGGCTCCCACTGATTCTACATTATGGTGAGTTTGTATAATTATTTCATTATATATTACAATGTAATAATAATGGAAATAAAGTGCACAATAAATGCAATGTGCTGAATCATCCCAAAACTATCCCTGATCCCCCTCTCTGGTCCCCGGGTCTGTGGAAAAATTATATTTCAAGAAACTAGTCCCTGGTGCCAAAAAGGTTGGGGACCACTGATTTAGAGTATACAGGAGGATGTGCATAGATTATATGCCAATACTACACCATTTTATATCAAGGCCTTGAATATCCAAGGATTTTGGTATCTATGGGAGGTCCTGGAACTAATCCCCCACAGATACCAAAGGATGAGTATACACCTTTTCTTACTTCCGAATTTTGAACCAGACAGATATGCTGCAATTCAACAAATTAAAATAACTGAACCTAAAATCAAGGAGAAAAATATTTCTCCATAATAACTAATGTACCATCTTATGCCTTCTATAAAAATATCAATTAAGAAATCACGGCCGGGCGTGGTGGCTCACGTCTGTAATCCCAGCACTTTGGGAGGCCGAGGCGGGTGAATCACTTGAGGTCAGGAGTTTAAGACTAGCCTGGCAAACATGGTGAAACCCCATCTCTACTAAAAATATAAAAAATTAGCCAGGCATGGTGGCGGGCACCTGTAATCCCAGCTACTTGGGAGGCTGAGGCAGGAGAATTGCTTGACCCAGGAGGTAGAGGTTGCAGTGAGCTGAGACCACACCATTGCACTCCAGCCTGGGTGACAGAGCAAGACTCTGTCTCAAAAACAACAACAACAACAACAACAACAACAACAACAACAACAACAAAACGCGGTGATGCACGCCTATAATCCCAGCACTTTGGGAGGCCAAGGCGGGCGGATCACAAGGTCAAGAGATCCAAGACCATCCTGGCCAACATGGTAAAATCCTGTCTCTACTAAAAATACAAAAATTAGCTGGGCATGGCGCACACCTGTAGCCCGAACTACTTGGGCAGCTGAAGCAGAAGAATTGCTTGAACCTGGGAGGTGGAGGTTGCAGCGAGCCGAGATCGCGCCACTGCACTCCAGCCTGGCGACAGAGCGAGACTCTGTCTCAAAAAAATAAAAATAAAATAAAAAAGAAATCAGAAACTGTTCAAATTCCAATCTATACAAGTGAAACCTACACAGTTAAATGTCTTAATAGAGACCTAAAAGCATTAAGTTTTGTCATACTCAACATACTGATGAAAAACATTTAACTAAAAGACAGCCTGATCTTTAGAAACTGGCAGAAAAAATAGGGGCTGCATCCAAGACCACTCACAGCAAGTCCATTCTTCCAGCAGCTCCCAATTGCTATTTTATGAAAAGTCCAAATTTCCCACCCCAAGGTCCTAGAGTACAGCCAGCTCCCTACCATCAAAAACAATAGCTACCGAAACTCAGTAAAATTAGGCTTGTTGTGAAGAGAAGATTGAAGAAATAAAGGTATTTATTTAATCTTGTTATTTGAATGTGAAAACTCCCAGTAGGGTAAGAAAAAAGAATTCTGCCAGAGAAATGATGAAGTGAAACCTCAAACAATTTGGGCTTTTGAGTGCCTACTGTCATCCAGCCACTAAATGAAGCATTTTACATAAGTGATTTAAGCCCAATGATGCAGGCAGTAGGTATTATCTCCATTTTAAGATGAGGAAATTGAGACAGACGAGATTACCTAACTCTCTCAAGGTTTCACCACAGAGCTGTGGTTCAAATCCATGTGTTCTAGTTTTATTACAGTTAAGAAACTGCAAGGTTTGCCAAGTTGTCAAGTGCCAGTCCAAGATAAATGGACGCTCTGAGTATCAAAAAAATATATAATCTGCAGATCGAAACATGAAGATACAAACATCTAAGAGTCACCATGGAAGTTGTGGGGCATCCAGTGGTTTCTCTGAAAATCCATGAAGGAAAAGAATAAAGCATTTTTCCGGCCTTTCTTGTACAAAGTATATTTCAGGGAAACCAAATATTTGATGAGGGAATTCTTTGTTTAGAAGGATTTTAGCTAATAAATGCAGAGGAATAACAAGATTTAGGAGGGGGGAAAAATCACCATTTTGTAACTTCTAATAAAATAACGTGTCTAGGCAACAGTTTTCAATGGATGCTAAAACGATTAGGTGAAAAGTTGATGGAGAATTTTAATTCAGGGGAATTAGGCTGATACCATCTGAAACCATTTCGCATCACTAAAAATGTGACAACCTGGTGACTGCCAGGGAGTAGGGGGAGAGGGTGGGGGAAGAACAGAAGTTATAGTTTATGGGTATAAAGTTTCGGTTTTACAAGATGAAAATAGTTATAGAAATGAATGGTGGTGATGGTTGCAGAACATGATGACTGACTAGACACTTAAAAATGTTTAAGATAGAGCTGGGTGCAGTGGTGCACACCTGTAGTCCCAGTTATGCAGGAGGCTGAGGCAGGAGAACCACTTGAGCCCATGAGTTCGAGACCAGTCTGAGTAACATACAGAGACCTCATCTCACAAAAACATCACTACCACAAAACAAAACAAAACAAATTGTTAAGATGCTAAATTTTAAGTTATGTGTATTTTACCACAATTAAAAAAATGAAAATGAGGCCGGGTGCAGTGGCTCATGCCTGTAATCCCAGCACCTTGGGAGGCTGAGGTGGGTGGACCACAAGGTCAGGAGTTTGAGACTGGCCTGGCCAATATGGTGAAACCCTGTCTCTACTAAAAATACAAAAAAACTAGCCGGACGTGGTGACTCACGCCTATAGTCCCAGCTACTCGGGAGGCTAAGGCAGGAGAATCACTTGAACCCAGGAGGCCGGGGTTGCAGTGAGCCGAGATTGCACCACTACACTCCAGCCTGGCCAATAGAGTGAGACTCCGTCTCAAAAAAAAAAAAAAAAAAAATGAAAACATAGTTACCCAGCAATTCCACTTCTAGGCATATACCCAAAGAACTCAAAGCAGGGACTCAAACAGATACTTGGACATGAATGTTCGTAGCAACATTATTCATAATAGACAAAAAGCAGAAGCAACTCAAAAGTCCATCGATAGATGAATGGATAAACAAAATGTGGTATATCCATACAATAGAATATCATACAGCCATAAAAGGAATTAAGTTCTGATACATACTACAGCATAGATGAACCTTGAAAACATTGTACTAAATGAAAGAGGCCAGGCGGCTAAACTTCCAAAGACTAATATACAATTCCACTGAATAGGCAAATTCATAGACAGAGGGTAGAATAAAGGCTACTAAGGGGTGGGGGAGAAGGGAATGGGCAGTTATTGCTTAATGGATGCAACGCTTCTGTTGGGGATGATGAAAAAATTGTGGAACTGGACAGTGGTGATGGTTGTAAAATGGTGAATGTACTTAATGCCCCTGAATTGTACACTTAAGAATAAACTTGTAAATTTTATATTATATATACTTTGCCACAATAAAAATTTTTTTAAAAATGTCTAAGTGTGACAACCGAACTTCTGTGTTAGGATAGGAAGAATACTTATGAAGTATTCTTGCCCCTGAAATGAACCAAAATCTAATCAAGTCTCTAGAATAAACAGTCAGTTCACAGGAAATCCACAGATAGCCAAGCAAGTTAGATGGCACCATAATAAAGTAATCAGCCAAATCCAGAATGTAGAATAAACAGTTAACAAACAAACAAACAAAAAAGGGAGGCCAGACAAGGTGGCTCACACTATGGTCTCAGCACTTTGGGAGGCCAAGGTGGGCAGATGCTTGACCCCAGGAGTTTGAGACCAGATTGGGCAACATGGTGAAAACCCATCTCTACAAAAAGAACAAAAAAATTGCTAGGCGTGATGGTATGCACTTGTGGTCCCAGCTACCTGGGAGGCTGAAGTGAGAGTATCGCTTGACTCCAGGAGGCAGAGGTTACAGTGAGCCGAGATTGTGCCACTGCATGAGACCCTGTCTCGAAAAAAAAAAGGCATAGAAAAAGAACAACTGCTGTAGAATAAAAGACTAAAGAGGCAAAACAACAAAATGCACTGTGCGAACTTTGATCCAGATGCAAACAAAGCAGATGTAGAAAGGATACTTTTTTTTTCTCTCTTTTTTTTTTTTTTTGGAGATGGAGTCTTGCCCTGTCGCCCAGGCTGGGGTGCCATGGCGCGATCTCAGCTCACTGCAACCTCCGCCTCCTGGGTTCAAGAGAATCTCCTGTCTCAGCCTCCTGAGTAGCTGGGATTACACGCATGTACCACCACACCTGGCTAATTTTTTTTTGCGTATTTTTAGTAGAGACAGGGTTTCACCATGTTGGCCAGGCTGGTCTCCAACTCCTGACCTCAGGTGATCTACCAGCCTTGGCTTCCCAAAGTGCTGGGATTACAGGTGTAAGCCACCACACCCAGCCAGGATACATTTGATACAACTGGGGAAATTAGAATAAGGACTAGGTGCTAAATATTAAAGAAGTATTATTAATTTTGGAGACGTTATAATAGCATGGAGATTTTATATATATATATATATATATATATATATATATATAAGGCCTTATCAGTTGTAAATGAACACTAAAGGACATATGAATAAAAGACATCATGTCTGGGATGGGCAAAATGCTAATAACTGTTGAGGCTTGGTGATGGGTACATGGGGGTTCGTTATGTTATCCTCCCTGTCTTTGTATTTGTTTTAGATTATCCACTAAAAAAGTTAAAAAAATAAATGCACTACTTTGAGAAAAAACATTCTAAAATCTATAGCCTGGAAAAGACAACTGCAAATAGAGTTAATTGCCAAAGGTAACAGCTAAAACAATGATATAAAATATAAAGGGACAGTCGACTTGGGTATTTGGTCTGGAAAGACTGACGAATATGTAAGTCTTTACTATGAAGTACATGCAGGAGAATCTTCAAAACAAACAGACTCCAAATAAATTCTAAAATGAGTAATTTGTAGATTCCATGTGCTTAATATTTTACATGAAAATCAGGGTGTAAAAACTATAGTCAGCCCTCTGTATCCACGGATTCAACCCACCTTGAACCAAAAATATTAAAAAGTAATAATGCAGGCCGGGCGCGGTGGCTCATGCCTGTAATCCCAGAACTTTGGGAGGCCAAGGCAGGCAGATCACCTGAGGTCAGGAGTTCGAGACCAGCCTGACCAACATGGAGAAACCCCGTCTCTACTAAAAATACAAAATTAGCCAGGCATGGTGGTGCATGCCTGTAATCCCAGCTACTCGGGAGGCTGAGGCAGGAGAACCGCTTGAACCTGGGAGGCAGACGTTGTGGTGAGCCGAGATCGCGCCATTGCACTCCAGCCTGGGTAACAAGAGTGAAACTCCATCTCAAAAAATAAATAAATAAGTAAATAAATAAATAAATAAATAAAAATAATAACGCAACAGTAAAAAAAAATACAAATAAAAAACAACACAGTCTAACCATATAGCATTTACATGCTAGTAGACAATAGAAGTAATCTAGTAGTGATTTAAAGTAGACAGCAGGGCTGGGCACGGTGGCTCACGCCTATAATCCCAGCACTTTGGGAGGCCAAGGCAAGCGGATCACCTGAGATCAGAAGTTCGAGACCAGCCTGACCAACGTGGCAAAACCCCATCTCTACTAAAAATACAAAAATTGGCCAGGCGTGGTGGCACATGCCTGTAACCCCAGCTATTCTGGAGGCTGAGGCAGAAGAATCACTTGAACCTGGGAGGTGGAGGTTGCAGGGATCCAAGATCACACCACTGCACTCCAGCCTAGGCAACAGGGCAAGACTCTGTCTCACAAAAGAAACCTCCCCAGTAAGTGTAAGAAGACCCTAAGAGAGGAAATGGCTGACAGTGTAAATAGAGCAGAGCACCACAAGGTATCACTTCAAGCGTCCGTCTTTAGAGACATTTCACAGAAACAATATCGAGGCTACAGACTGAATAATCTTTACCTTTTGTGTTCTGGAAAAAATGCCGCCACAGGGGTCTGATTTTGAAGTGACTGCCAACATCCCAGACAGTGAAGGTGATATTTTTATATTCTACTGTCTCCGTACAGAAACCTAAATGAAATATGGGGAAAACATTTAATTATGATTTGTGCTGGTTCAACAATTCAAAATAATTTCAACATGCGGATAGTACTTTTAATTTACAAAGCAGCCTGCTAGTCAAAGATCTATAGCCTTCAAAGAGAATGTGCTGGTCCCCTTGCCCATTCATCAGGACAGGTGTCTCAAACCTTCTCTACTCTCCAATCTCTAGCCACACACCTGCCCTTTCTCTCAGCAGGAGACCATCACAGTGTACTTCAGAGCAGAGAAGCCACCAATGGGACTGACTTCCACTTCCACCATACAGTGTAAAAGCCAGTCTACATCTGTACCCATGCTTTTCTTCCTCCCTCTTGGAACAACAGAAGAAGGTAACTCTCTTCCACCAACTCCCTCCCACTATGAGCCAGATCCACTCCACCCAGACTGTCTGGAACTTTTTACTATTCCTATTCTCCCCCATATCTGAATATCTCCAATCTGTTCACCTTGGCATGCTTAAGCCTTTAAACAACAAAACAAACCTTTCCTTGATCCCCACATCTTCATCTGCACCCTCTTCCTTCACATCTTCAGCCTCTATTTGCTTTTTTTTTTTTTTTTTAAAGAGACAGCGCCTTGCTTTGTTGGCCAGGCTGGAGCACAGAGGTACAATCATAGCTCACTGCAGCCGCAAATTCCTGTGCTCAAGGGATCCTCCTGCCTCAGCCTCCCAAGTAGCTAGAACTATAAGCATGAGCCACCATACCTAGCTAAATTTTAAAAATTTTTTGTAGAGACAGGGTCTCACTATGTTGCTCAGATTGGTTTCAAACTCCTGAGGTCAAGCAACCTGTCCACCTCAGCCTCCCAAAGTGCTGGGATTATGGGTGTGAGCCACCACGCCTGGCCTATTTGCTTTTTTAAAGTCAAATGTCTCAAAGGAGTGTGGCTACATTCACTGAGCTTTCTTTGGTCCTCTCATGCAACAGCACCTTAGCTCTGCTCTACCATGTTGGGTGGCTGGTTTTCACTAAGGTCAGCAGTGATCACCAGGTCAATAAATCTAACACAGGCCTTTTCAGTTCTTCCATAATTTGATCTTCTATCTGACACTACTGCTCACTCCCTCCTTGACACCCTTCCCCAGCTTCCCTTTTCCTTCTATCTCTATGGCTGTACTGTCTCAGTCTCCTTAGTGAACTCAGCCACGTTTAACTGATCCTGCAATGATGGAGTCCCCCCGGCTCTCACTGGCCCCATACTTTCTCCTCTTTCTGCACCCTTCCCTAGGCAATCTCACTCACTCCCACGACTTCATTCCTATCTCTGTATTAACTCTGAGGTTTATATCCCCCAACCTAGCCCTCTCTCCTGAGCTTCAGGCTCATAATCTAACAGCTTTGGCAAATGTCTTCAAGGCCCCAAAACAAGGTGATCAGTCAAAAATGGAATTTAAGGTCCCTACCCCCAACCTCCTCCTCTGCTAGTTATCCCCTCATTGACTTCGTTTCACAAGCTGATAGCCTGAGAGGTGCCCTGGAAACATCCGATGCTCGCACCCCTAGAACCCTACTACCACATCGTATCAATTCAACCCCTTAAACAACTAATAGTCACCCTAACCCAACAGACCATCATTTCTAGCCTCAATTCCTGAAACCATATAACTAATTTCACCTCAGCCACTCTCCCTCTCTCCATCCGGTCACCATCTTCTAATCAAAGCAATTGCTTAAAAACATGTAGTGTGGTCACGTCATTTCTCTACACATTTATGTTTGATTGGAATATTTTCAAACTTAAAAAAGAAAGAATAACCTCCCCCAAAAAATAAAATTAAAAATTAAAAAAGAGAATAGGCCGAGCACAGTAGCTCACACCTGTAACCCCAGCACTTTGGGAGGCTGAGGTGGGCAGATTGCTTTGAGCTCAGGAGTTTGAGACCAGCCTGGGCAACATGGCGAAACCCTGTGTCTACAAAAAAACACAAAGATTAGACAGGCATTGGTGCCGTGTGCCATAGTCCCAGCTACTTGGGAGGCTGAGACAAGAGAACTGCTTGAACTCGGGAAGCAGACATTGCAGTGAGCTGAGATCATGCCACCGCACTCCAGCCTGGATGACAGGATAAGATCCAAGAAAGAAAAGAAAGAAAAGAGGAAGAGAGAGATAGAGAGAGAGAGACAGAGATGGGAGGGGAGGGGAGGGGAGGAAGGGAAGGACAGAAAAGGGAGGAAGGGAGGGAGGGAGGAAGGAAGGGGAAGGGGAAGGGGAAGGGAAGGGAGGAAAGATGTCCCCTTGGCGGCTTCCCACACCCAAATCCCAAACATGACTGTCAAGACCCAAGCAAGCTGGGCCTGCTCACCTTCCAAACCTCAATTCTAGTCATGCCTTATTTTAGTGAGAGACACTCATTACATTGCAACAATCTAAATTTTTCCTAAACAAATAAATACAATGCCATTCCAATCCTATAATGATGGTAGGGGCAGGGGCAGGAAACTTAGCAAAATTATCTAAAATTTAACCTGGAGAAATAAACAAGTAAGCATAACCAGGAAATCTCTGAAAATGAATAATGAATTATCTTTAAGGATATGCCAAGCCCTAGTAACACTTGAATAGAGTTCAAATATAAATGCAACAGGTGGTTGTCCAGAAAAAGACACACATACCAGCGAGAATGTAGTATGTGACAAAGAAGGCATTTCAAATCAGCATGGAAAAATTATTCAATAAATGACATTGAACAACTGTCTACCCCAGCACTGTCCAATACATAGTCACTAGCCATTTGTGACTATTTATGTTTTTGTTTTGTTTTGTTTTTCAGACAGTCTTGCTCTTGTCACCCAGGCTGGAGTGTATGGTGTGATCTCGGGCCACCACGCCCATTTTGCAATTTTAGTAGAGACGGCGTTTCACCATGTTGGCCAGGCTGGTCTCGAACTCCTGACCTTATGATCCACCTGCCTCGGTCTCCCAAAGTGCTGAGATTACAGGCATAAGCCACCACACCCAGCCTATTTATTTTTTGAGACACAGTCTTGCTCTGTAACCTAGGTTGAAGTGCAATGGTGCAATATCAGCTCACTGCAACCTCTGCCTCCTGGGCTCAAGTGATTCTCCTGCCTTAACCTCCCGGGTAGCTGGGATTACAGGTGCATGCCACTACTAATTTTTGTATTTTTAGTAGATATGGGGTTTCACCATGTTTGCCAGGCTGGTCTCGAACTCCTGGTCTCAAGTGATCTTCCCACCTCAACCTCCCAAAGTGCTGGGATTGTAGGCATGAGCCACTGCGCCTGGCAATGTGGCTATTTAAATTTAAAGTTAAAATCAAAAATCAATCAATAAATAAAAAATAAACTTAAAGTTAAATACAATTAAAAGTTCAGTTCTCGGCTACGCACAGTGGCTCATGCCTGTAATCCCAACACTCTGGGGGGCCAAGGTGGACGGATCACCTGAGGTCAGGAATTCGAGACCAGCCTGGCCAACAGGGTAAAACCCCGTCTCCACTAATAATACAAAAATTAGCTGGATGTGGTGGCGTGCGCCTGTAATCCCAGCTTCTCAGGATGCTGAGGCAGAAGAATGACTTGAACCCAGGAGGCGGATGTTGCAGTGATCTGAGATCGCGCCACTGCACTCCAGCCTGGGTGACAGAGCAAGATTCCATCTCAAAAAAAAAAAAAAAAAAAAGTTCAGTTCCTCAGTTGCATTAGCCACATTTCAAGCACATGAACAGTCACACGGCTATTGGCTACAACACTATACAGCACAGACACAGAACATTTCAAGCACTGCAGAAAGTGCCTCCTGGACAGCACTGGCTTATCCATTTGAAAAATTTAACCAAATTACTACCTTACACACAACCATCTCATAACTCGAACATCCTCCTCGGTTTCCCACTCCTCAATCGATGCAATCTTTGCAGCTACTGCCCAGGTTGAAAGTTGATCATTTGGAGACTGGATGCAGTGGCTCACGCCTATAATCCCAGCACTTAGCCAGGCAGATCATTTGAGGTCAGGAGTTCCAGACCAGCCTGGCCAACATGGTGAAACCCTGTCTCTACTACAAATACAAAAATTAGCCTTGCATGGTAGTGAACGTCTGTAATTCCAGCTACTCAGGAGGCTGAGGCATGAGAATTGCTTGAACCCAGGAGGCGGAGGTTGTAGTGAGCTGAGATCGCGCCACTGTACTTCAGCCTGGGGTGACAGAGCGAGACTCCATCTCAAAAACAAAACAAAACAAAACCAAAAGAAAGTTGATCATTTGAGTCCTGTGCCTAATTCAACATTCAGAACAGTAGTAATGTTCACATGCCATCCTGTGGGGTGTATCCTCAGTCAGAAGTTTGGATCTAGAGGCAGTTAACAAGGCAAAGATTCAGTTCTATCAAAACTCGCTTTGTAAATCTCTTCATAAGCCCATAAAACACAGTGCTGGTTCACAGTAAGAGCAATGCAGCCAGCTTGTCTATTTCTCTAGTTGGACATCATCTCAAGCAGTTGGTTTGAGCCAGAGTGAAGAAAAGAAATCACACTCCATCTCTAAGCACTGGGAGTGTACTTGGTGTAGAGAGATGAGATGCTGCCACTAAGGAAGGCCAGCTGGAACAGAGGCTGACTGAGGAGGCACCAGCAGATTCCCAGCTCCCACCTCAGCCTTCTGCTGGGACACTAGCTGCGAGGAGTGGGGGACAGAACTACCCTCCCTGTTTTGCCCATTATCTTTTTCTTTTTTGCCAAGCAGATGGGGTTAAATTTGCTTAGCCTCCGTGTGTTCACATGTCGCCCTTATGAACCTAAGAATGTGCAAGCCACTAGAAAAGGATACATAACCTGGCCAGGCGCTGAGGCTCACGCCTGTAATCCCAGCACATTGGGAGACCATGGCGGGAGGATTGCTTGAGCCCAGGAGTTCAAGACCAGCCTAGGCAACGTGACAAAACCCCATCTCTACCAAAAATACAAAAATTAGCTGGGCATGCTGGTGCATGCCTGTAGTTCCAGCTACTCAGGAGGGAGGTGGAAGGATCACTTGAGCCCAGTAAGTTGAGACTGCGGTGAGCAGAGATGCGCCACTGCACTCCAGCCTGGGTGACAGAGTCAAAAAAAGAAAAGGATATATAATATAACCTGGTTTTTGGCCTCTAAAAATGTATGCTCTTGGAGTAGACAAGATTTTTAAAAAGAATTATTCAATAACATAAGAAGCATGTAAAAATAAAACATATTTCTCTGGTGAAACAGAACCTAAAAAATATATATAACATACTAAATTGTAAACTGGAATTGCCACAGGTCTTTCATTAACTTACCTACTGTAGGGACGGTAGGCACAGTCTCCCCAGCTTCAATTTATACAAGATGTTGGTTTTTCCAGCTGTATCCAAACCCAATATAAGAATCCGCATCTCTTTTTTCCCAAGTAGACTTTTAAAGAGCTTTTCAAAAATGTTTCCCATTGTAATTTAATGGAATTCTGTAACATGACAAGAAAAGCAAGCCAAATAATTGTTCTTTCCAAAGATATAGAAGCAACATGCAGAAAATCCTCCTCAATTAGAAATGGCTCCCAGGAAAAATTCAACAATTTTAGGTACACTGTGGCCAATGAGTAGTGAGTCTTGTCTTCAAAGGGAAACTCACCTAAACCTTTCGATGCCTTACCAGAAAATTCTATTTCCCACCGCAGCATCCAAGTGGGATATGCAACATCGCCTCAGCACTGCTACGACAGTGGCAGCCTTTAGTCATTTAGTACAGAAGTATAAGGCCAGGTGCGGTAGCTCAGGCCTGTAATCCCAGCACTATGGGAGGCCAAGGCGGGTAGACCACCTGAGGTCATGGGTTCAAGACCAGCCTGGCCAACATGGTGAAACCCCGTCTCTACTGAAAACACAAAAATTAGCCGGGCACGGTGGCGCACACCTGTAATACCAGCTACTCAGGATGCTAAGGCATGAGAGTCGCTTGAACCTGGGGAGGCAGAGGTTGCAGTGAGCCAGGACCATGCCACTGCGCTCCAGTCTGGGCAACAGAGCAAGACTGTTTCAAAAAATAAATTAATTAATTAATTAAATTTTTTTAAAAAACAGAAGTACAGAAGCAATGATACAACAAATGCAACTATGCCTCACTCTAAACTCTACTGAAATGAGAATTTATGAAGCAGAGAAGCTGTTTATTTTATGCAATATAAAACAAAGTCTTTAAGGCAGGTTAAACAACAATATCCCTTGGAAATGTAGTAGTTCCCTATGGCTAGCAGACATCTTGGAAATAACCTAAGAAATTTCAGAGGCAAAGAAATTCAGCGTTGGGAAGCTTCACTGCCAAAAGAGATAACTTGGCAGAGTTGAGGAGGCACCACAGCATCCAGTTTTCATTTGAGTTTTTTGTTTTGAGACAGGGTCTCACTCTGTCACCCAGGCTGGATGGAGTGCAGTGGCGCAATCATGGCTCACTGCAACCTCAACCTCCCCATCTCGAGCAA
The DNA here is from genome assembly GCF_009828535.3 of Hylobates moloch. Taxonomy (NCBI): domain Eukaryota; kingdom Metazoa; phylum Chordata; class Mammalia; order Primates; family Hylobatidae; genus Hylobates; species Hylobates moloch. The sequence goes on along the minus strand of NW_026652285.1, from coordinate 29,611,007 downwards.
TCCTCCCACCTCAGCCTCCAGAGCAGCTGCGACCACAGGCATATGCCACCTCGCCCAGCTAATTTTTGTATTTTTTGTGGAAATGAGGTCTCACTATATTTCGAGGGCTAATCTCGAACCCCTGGGCTCAAGTGATCCTCCCACCTCAGCCTCCCAAAGTGCTGGGATTACAGGTGTGAGCTACCAGGCCCAGCCAGTATCCAGTGTTCTGTTGCTGTAACTATCACCTTACTCTCAACCAGTTCTTAGAACTTTTTATTTAAGTATAATTTACATACAGATATAAACATACATGATAACTGTAAAGTTCAATAAATTTTCATGAACCAAACACACCTATGTAACCAAATCAAGAAAAGATGATTTATCACGCTGGGCACAGTGACTCACACCTGTAATCCCAGCACTTTGAGAGACCAGGGTGGGCGGATCACCTGAGGTCAAGAGTTCGAGACCAGCCTGGCCAACATGGCGAAACCCCGTCTCTACTAAAAATACAAAAATTAGCTAGGCGTGGTGGCACACACCTGCAGTCCCAGCTACTCAGAAGGCGAACACACAAGAATCACTTGAACCTGAGAGGTGGAGGTTGAAGTGAGCCAAGATTGGGCCACTGCACTCCAGCCTGGGGCAACAAAGTGAGACTCTGTCTCAAAAAAAAAAAAAAAAAAAAAAAAGATTATCAGACCAATTCTCCTTGTGCCTCCTCCCAGTCATTACTCCATAAAAGGTAATCACTATATTGACTTCTAACAGCATAAATGTTCAATATTTTATTTTTCAGTAGAAATCATGGTAGGTTATATAAAGTAAGTCAACAGTAAAGTCAAACTAACTTACAGAAATTTACAGTCTCTTTGAGATCAACCTACTTGAAACGTGAGCTTGACATTCTAAGTAAAGACTTAAAAGCAGTGCTGGGTCTACACCTCTAACCAAGCTCTTGGAAGTCTATAAAGATCTTCAGACCAGGCAGGGTGGCTTACCCCTGTAATTCCAGCACTTTGGGAGGCTGAGGCAAGAGGATCACTTTATTTTTTGCTTACTGAGGTAACAGAAGACAAGGGAGGATTGCTTTAGGCCAGGAGTACAAGACCAGCCTGGGCAACATAGCGAGACCCTGCCTCTATTTTTAAAAATAATAATACAAAAAAAATTCAAAAAGAAAAAGACATACATCCTTGTTCCAGAGACTGTGATTTATTTTCTTTTTAAATTGCTAATCAAAGAAAGCTTTACTCCTGGGCAGGGGAGGGGGAAGATGCAAGGAGGATAGCCCATCTCCCATTCATTCGGACTCTGGTAACCACAGAGGGGAGGTAACCAAATTCCATAGGCCTCACCGCTGAAATTAAGCCAGCAGTAGCTTAATATCATGGATTACGCCCAAGTACATAACATTCCTTTCTAGGATGAGAGAAAGCGAGCACAGAATTTACCCTGTTCACTAACGTGGCGTAAGTGACCAAAGAATGATAAATGTTTTAATCATTCAAAGAAAGTCCATTATAGGTCTATAAAAGTCCAGTGCATGGCAGCACTCAAAATCTTGCTGGGCGACAAAACTAGAGATTCCTTTTCTTTGTTTCGAAAAAAAGCACATCTCACAGATGAGGAGACTTTTCAGGAACATGCTGGGGGAGGGAAGGTACTTCCCGCTCAGATGCCCCTTGAGGCAGCTAGTCCCAATTCCCCCGGCCAACCGCACAGACACACCCCCTTGACTTCCCTCGCCTTTCTCTTTCCTCTTATTGCTACTCATGTGCCCCAGGCGCCCGTGGTCCTGACACCCCTGCGCCGCTGGAGACCCCTCTGGGGTAAGATGGCTCCGACTACAGGGCCTTTTTGGCACGCTCACTCTCCCAGCCCCAAGCGCCAAAAGTGCATTAGGGAGAAACGTCGGCACGACGTCAAGGGCGCGAACGAGCGTGGTGGCCCAGGTGAGCGTGCGCGGCAGCCAGGCACGCCCGGCTCCCGGGGAAGGACGCCGAGTGCCTCTTTTGCCCGGGCCGCCAGGCCGCTCCTTCTCAACCTGTGCGCCCCTGGAAGAGCAGAGAGAGGGCCCTGCGTGGAACCTATGAAGCCTCCTTCGGTTCCTCGCTGCCCCGGCCCTAGAGAGGGCGAAGAAGGAACAGCGGAGCCCAATCCCTTTCCGAAAGCCACCGCCGCCCTCCAGTTTCTGGCCCGCAGACGAAGTGGAGATCCAGCCAGGTCTTGAGTGCTGCCGTCCCGTCCCTGCAGCCGGAGACCCACCTGTTGCCACTCAAGGCACCGCTACCTACATCACCGCCGACTCCGCGGCCTTTAGGATTTCGGCTCAGTTCAGCTAAACCACGACTGGCGTGGGGACAGGAACAGCAACCAACCAATCACCCACCGCCTCCGGGAGCTTTTGCACCAATGAGCTCGAAGTTTTGTGAGTGACGACATATCTGGCCAATGCAAAGAACAGTAAGCGCCTGGGAGGGAGGGAGCGCTGTAGGCGTCGCCACGAAGCTCTGACAATACCACGTTTCATCTTCAAATGACAGTTCAGCGAATTCCGGCGAGACACGCCTACGTCCCCCCACCCCCAATGCCACGTGCGACCAGTTAGAAAAGCAAAAGGATGTCTGTTTGCACGGCCAGTCAGCTGGGAAAATCGCCGAGGTTTGAGCTAACCCCGGAGCGTTCACACCAACCGGGAGCGGACACGTGGGCCGGGCCAAGTTAATAGTGCCATGGAAGGAAATTTACCCCGGTTGAGTTAAACGTAGACATTAGTTTGGGGCGGTGTTCCGCGTAGGAAATACCAGACACTGACACTGAAATTAGGCATAAGGAAGGTTTCCTATTCCGCCTGAGGCTAGACTGCCCTCCCACCTCTAAACAGATTTTCAACAGTTGGGGAAAAAACTGGCCACCCGCACCTCGTTAAGACGTGGCAAAACAGTCCTCGTTTCTGAGAAATACTTTCTATAATCAGTTCCCTAAATGCCCACCTTGTTAGCTAAAAAGATTACAAACGCCTGTAAATGGTACATAACTGAAATCATCAGAATAACAAACATCTATTAAACATATACTATGTGCCAGAAACTATATCAAGAACTTTAGCAGGCCTGGCGCGGTAGCTCACGCCTGGAAGGCCAAGGCTTTGAACTAGGAGTTCGAGACCAGCCTGAGCAACACGGCAAAACCCTATCTCTGCAAAAAAAATTTTTTTTTAATTAGCTGGGCGTGGTAGCGGCTGTAGTCCCAGCTATTCGGGAGGCTGAGGCAGGAGGATCACTTGAGCCCGGGAGGTCGAGGCTGCAGAGAGCCGTGATCATGCCACTGCACTCCAGCCTGGGCGACAAAGTGAGACCCTGTCTCAAAACAAACAAACAAACAAAGTTAGAAGATACTGCTAGAATTGACTAAATAAGAAAAAGAATGTTACCTGCAGGACCATAACGCCCAGTGAATTACAAACTATTATCCCTGGCCAGGCGTGGTGGCTCACACCTGTAATCCCAGCACATTGGGAGGCCGAGGTGGGCGGATCACCTGAGGTTGGAAGTTCGAGACCAGCCAGACCAACATGGAGAAACCCCATCTCTACTAAAAATATAAAATTAGCCGGGCGTGGTGGCACACGCCTGTAATCCCAGCTACTTAGGAGGCTGAGACAGGAGAATTGCCTGAACCTGAGAGGCAGAGGTTGCAGTGAGCCAACATCGTGCTACTGCACTCCATCCTAGGCGATAAAGCAAGACTCTGAAAAAAATATAGAGAAGAAAAAAATTATCCTGTTTTTACAGAAATTTAATACCTGGGTCTGTCCATCCTTATCTTTTTTTTTTGAGACAGGGTCTCACTCTGTCACCCAGGCTGGAGTGCAGTGGTGCGATCTCAGCTCGCTACAACCTCTGCTTCCCGGGTTCAAGTGATCCTCCTGCCTCAGCCTCACGAGTAGCTGGCATTACAGGCATGTGCCACTGCGCCTGGCTAATTTTTGTATTTTTAGTAGAGACAGGGTTTCACCATGTTGGCCAGGCTGGTCTTGAACTCCTGGCTTCAAGTGATCCACCCACCTCGGCCTCCCAAAGTACTGGGATTACAGGCATGAGCCACCGCGCCTGGCCACCTTAATCTTTTTAAGCAAATACAGAACTGAAACTCCCTCACAGGATTAAGGAGAGTTACAAGCCAGGCTTTAGGCAGTATTATATATAGTTTGCTGTTATCCAGGGTGCACAAGTGTACTTTGACCCACTTCCCTGCAGCTGCTAACTCACTGAACATCACTCCGCGTGCTAGACCACCTGCTACCTGTTTCTCCATGGTTCTTACCATGAGTAAGAATTTCTGACACTAGACTCATAACATCTTTTTGCTCAAGAACTGGTTGTTTTTCAGATCCTGAATTCTGACATCCCCCACCAAAGAACCCACTCAGCACAAGAATAAGGTTTCTTGGTCTCCCTGTCTCATGACTTCGCCCTTCACTTCTTGACCAATCATCGATCCCTACACTGCAGCCCCTGTCTAGAGGACTTAAAAACCCTACCCCCCAAACCTCTCAGGGAGGTGGATTTGAGGCTTCTTCCCATCTCCTCATTCAGATGCCTTATGATTATTAAACTCTTTGCTGCAGCTGGGTGTCTCTGTATGCTGACTCACTGTGCATTGAGCAAACAAAACTATTACAATTACAGTACTGTACTTACTCTTCTAATTACATTGCTTATATGTATGAGGGTTAATATAAATACATATGACTCCTTAAAAATTAAAGTATGTTTTTTCTGACTATAAAAATTATACATAACCGGGTGTGGTGGCTCACACCTGTAATCCCAGCACTTTGGGAGGCCGAGGTGGGCGGATCACAAGGTTAGATCAAGACCATCATGGCCAACATGGTGAAACCCCATCTCTACTAAAAATACAAAAATTAGCTGGGCGTGGTGGCGCATTCCTGTAATCCCAGCTACTTGGGAGGCTGAGGCAGAAGAATCGCTTGAACCCGGGAGGTGGAGGTTGCAGTGAGCCAAGATCGAGCCACTGCACTCCAGCCTGGGTGACAGAGTGAGACTCTGTCTCAGAAAACAACAACAACAACAACAACAAAAACTCATGCTAGTTTAATTTTCATTTCTTTGATGACTTGCTATTTTTCCAAATGTTTACTAGTATTTTTATTTCATCTATTAGAAATGATATATTCATGTCCTACTGACTTCCAAGGCAAAGATAGAAAGTTGTTTTGCCAGCAACTATGAAGGTTGTTTGTTTGAATGGAGTCATCATAACCTAAAAAAAAGGTGAAATAATAAAGGTGAGATTTTTACTTACCATTGTTTGTTCCTACAGAAGGAATGCTGGAGCTGATAATTATGAGAATTTATCCTTCCATCCCTCATAGCCTAAGAATATTCATCATTTTCCCAAGATCTGCACTGAGCCTGTAAACCAAAATGTATCTGAGACATGTCTCAATCAATTTACAAGTTTATTTTGCCAAAATTAAGGATGCTCACCTGGGAGACAGGTCTGTGCCTTTTTCCAAAGGTGATTTTGAGGGATTTAGTTTTGTTTGTTTGTTTGTTTTTGAGACAGAGTCTCACTCTGTTGCCCTGGGTGGAGTGCTGTGGTAAAATCTTGGCTCGCTGCAACCTCCCCCTCCCGGGTTCAAGCGATTCTCATGCCTCAGCCTCCCAAGTAGCTGGGATTAACAGGCGCGTGCCACCACTCCTGGCTAATTTTCGTGCTTTTAGTAGCGACGGGGTTTCACCATGTTAGCTAGGTTGGTCTCCAACTCCTGACCTCAGGTGATCCGCCCACCTCAGCCTCCCAAACTGCTGGGATTACAGGTGTGAGTCACCATGCCCGGCCAGAAGGATTTAATATTTTATCTATTTATTTATATTTATTTTTTATTTTTGAGACAGAGTCTTGCTCTGTCACCCAGGCTGGAGTGCGGTGGCACAATCTCGGCTCAGTGCAACCTCCGCCTCCAGGGTTCAAGCCATTCTCCTGGCTCAGCCACCCCAGTAGCTGGGATTACAGGCGCACACCACCATGCCCAGCTAATTTTTGTTGTTTTTAGTAGAGACGGGGTTTCACCATGTTGGCCAGGCTAGTCTCGAACTCCTGACCTTATGATCCACCTGCCTCGGCCTCCCAAAGTGCTGGAATTACAGGCGTGAGCCATGGTGCCCGGCCAGGATTTAATATTTAAAACGGAAAAGCAGGCTGGAGGGGAAAGAAGGAGAGTATGGTCACATTACTGAATTCACATGTTGCAAGAGACAAGGAGCAAGTAGGGGAATAGTCGATTATGTATTACTCTAGTGCTTACCATAAGATAAGGTGGACATAGAGTAGTTAGCTGCAGCCAGTCCTGCTTAGGAATGAAAGGAAAGGCAACTTCTTGCATGACTCAGCTTTCAGCTTAATTTTTTTTTCTTTTGGCAGAATGAATTGGGGTCCCAAGTTTTTATTTTCCTTTCACAAGTCTCTAAATAAACAAAGTTCCTGCCCACATAGCATTCAATTGCTAAACAATTATAATCACATGAATACATACACATATACATATATGTTTTATATATATTATATATATATTTAATACATATGGCCGGGTGCAGTGGCTCACACCTGTAATCCTAGCACTTTGGGAGGCTGAGTTGGGTAGATTGCTTGAGCCAAGGAGTTCAAGACCAGCCTAGTCAACATGGTGAGACCCCATCTCTACAAAAAATACAAAATACAAAAATTAGCTGGTCATGGTGATGTGCACCTGTAGCCTTAGCTACTCGGAAGACTGAGATGAGAGGACTGCTTGAGCCTGGAAGGCAGAGGTTGCAGTGAGCCAAGATAGTGCCACTGAACTCCAGCCTAGGAGACAAAGCGAGACTCTGTCTCAAAAAACAAACAAACAAAATACATACATATAGAGAGAGAAAAAGAGGGAGAATTTTATAATGATATGCATGAGGAATGTATAGGGGAGAGGCTAAAAATAGGCCGAACCTACTAGTGAATATATTCAGGAGGTAGGACTGTGATTGTTTTTAAGTGATCGAGGGAAAATGGTGTACTGATTTTAAAATGGAAAACTCAACTTTATTTTTTAAAAATTAAAACTCTGACAATTAAGAGGGAGGTTTAATTGATATCACAGTGGCTGCTCAGGGAAGTTTATAAATCTCGAACTGCAATGACTCAATAAGCATGAATTGCTTATGATGATATTGATTTAATAGAGTTATTTTTTCCTTAATAGAAAACACATCTTATCAATATAATGTTATTTGTAAAGCATGGAAAGGACAAAGTGCTCTTGGGAGAAGTAGAAAGAGAATTTCACTCTGAGAAACCTATTTGGAGAAAGCTCCTCATCTCTAGCTTAGACTTTAAAATTAGTTAATAGCGTAATTAGGGATAGTTGTAGTAATAGTGGTATTGGTGTGGTAGTTAGAGTTTAAATGTCACACAGAATACCCACACCACCTTCCCCCAAGTGCCACTAAACTTATTCTTCTAATCAAACCTCTGCTCAAGGGATGTCTTCTTCCTCTCTTGGAAAGCTCTGTTCCTTACCTCAGAAACAGCCCTCCATAAACCTGCCCTTAAGAGAATCTTTGGCCAGGCGCAGTGACTCACGCTTGTAATCCCAGCACTTTGGGAGGCCAAGGCGGGTGGATCTCTTGAGGTCAGGAGTTCGAGAACTGCCTGGCCATCGTGGTGAAACCCTGTCTCTACCAAAAAATAAAAATTAAAAATAAAAAAATTAGCCAGGCAAGGTGGTGCGTGCCTGTAATCTCAACTACTTGAGAGGCTGAGGCAGGAGAATCGCTTGAACCTGGGAGGCAGAGGTTGCAGTGAGCCGAGATCGTCCCACTGCACTCCAGCCTGGGCAACAGAGCAAGACTCCATCACAAGAAAAGAAAAAAAGAGAGAGAGAGAGAGAATCCTTAAGGCACACCTTCTTGGATGCCCTCCTGCGAAATGTCAAGAGTAGCCAATATGGTCACCCCAATCAGCTGTGATGTGCAGGCCTCTAGTGTTTTAAGGTTCTAGGCAACTTAGCCACCTCCAGGAGACGCTGATTTACTTTTCTCAAGATGCAGAAAGTCTCATCAGACCAATATCTTAAAAATCTCTTTTCGAAGAGATGCAGGCAGCCTTCAGCCCCATGATGTTAATACACAGGGTTAGGCAGCCTGGCAAGTGGATTGGGGCCCCCACTGAAGGACCATCTGGTTTCCATAGCAACAGTCCTTCCTTTCCACAGAGGATTCTATCATCTCTTCTGCCCACTCAGGCTTTCCAGAATGAATTGATTTTTGTGACTATAGGTGTTTGTCCTTGATCCTGCAAAGAGAAAAGACATATTCATTTAAAACAAATACCCCCACCCCGCCCCGCAACTGACTGCAGCTAGAATACTGCATTGCATCAGCTGGTCTTCCTCTCATTTAAAAATTCTATGTCCTTTCTCCATTTTGCTCTGTTCTCTAGCTTTATTCATCATTTTAGAAAACAGCTTTCTCTGACAGAAAACAAAAAGATGGCAACTCCATCATCCTAAAACTGGCTGTGACGGGGCTGTAAAATTAAGTGTTCATGGGGCTCCCAGAAAGCCTAGGCTTGCATGGTATGTGTGGCTGACCTGTGAGTTATGATTGGAGGGGCAAGAGAAGGCTTTCTATGCACAGATGGCTCCCTGTACAGTGTCACAGTCTCTGAATTGTTGCCTTTTGAGGTTTGTTTTCTTAGGTTAGGCACTGCTGTCCTGTCAGTATTTTCGTAAATTGCCAATACTCCTGGGAAGAGTAATACGTTAGGTTACCAATACCGAAAGAACTTGGGAAAGAGAGGAGGGGGTGCAGCGGGAAGGGAATAAAAGGGGCTCTGAAGACCATCTTTGTGTGCTTCACAGTGACATCTTCTGCAAGAAGGGAAGTGCAGGTCTTCATCTCTCTCTTTGTCTCTCTCTGTCACACACACACACACACACACACACACACACTGCTGCAGGGCGCCTTCTGACAATTACAATACAGTAGTGAATTCACCGAACAGGTCTGTTCCCTGAAACACCTACATACAATCCCGCTGGAAGACCTTTGAAACAGCCCTGCGGTGACTAAAAACTGTCCCCAGTGCCACTTGTTTAACCCTACACTTTCCACAGACTAAAGGTAGTTTTCCTTTGGTTAATATGAAAACACCAAATAGTCAGATTGCTTTGTTAAATAAAGTGGATTACGGTGAATCTGTTCACTTCTATGTTTTATATTGCCCTCACTCCACAAATCACAGAAGGTATTTATTTTTCCCCCAGTTAAATTCTGTTACCACAACCATTACAAACAAATGTCTATATAACCAAAATGTTAGTCAGCCCCATTCCAATGGAGCACATGTTAAGTGATGTTTAATGGAACATAATTTGAACATAAAATTCTATCTCTGCACTGTTTTCAAGTCTTTGAATCAGGCCTCCACCTATAGATGTTGGTTACCTCTCAGGGAGCAACAGGTGATACTGGGAATCACATCCCTGTAACTGACAGGAAACTGACTATATTCATCAGGGTTCTCCAGAGAAATAGAACTAACAGAAAGTGTATATACGTAGGAGGAAATTTCGTTTAAGGAATTGACTCGTGTGATCGTGGAGACTTTGGGAGCCCAAAATCTGATGGGAGAAGCTGGCATGCTGGAGGCCCAGGGAAGAGTTACAGTTCTAGTTCACAGGTAACCTGCTAGAGAATTCCTTCTTGTTCTGGATGAGTTTGGCCTTTAGTCTATTCAGGCTTTCAAGTGATTGGATGAGGCCCACCTACATTATGGAGGGCAAACTTCTTTACTCAAAGTCTACAGATTTAAATGTAAATCTCATCCAAAAACATCCTCACAGAAACATCCAGAATAATATTTGATCAAGTATCGGGGCAACATGGCCAAGCCAAGTTGACACAGAATTAACCGTCACACTGGATCACAAGGGCTGTGTTCAGCAAGAACTGACCTTGGTCAAACCCTGCCCCTGCCCTTATGCCCCACTCTTCTTCATTCTGGGTCCTGCTATTTCCATTTTATCATGTCTTCATCTTCTTTCCCCACCTTTTAGGTACCTTTCCTCTCTGACCCTATCCCTAGTCTCACCTCCTACCCCCCACTCAAAGCCCTTTCTTCCTTAAAAAATGATGTTAGTCATTACACTTTAGGATTTAAATTAATCATGCTGTTAGCCATCTTACTTTCTCACTGTAAAAGGAAAGCGTATTAGAAGAATTTCAGGCCGGGCGCGGTGGCTCACGCTTGTAATCCCAGCACTTTGGGAGGCCGAGGTGGACGGATCACGAGGTCAGGAGATCGAGACCACAGTGAAACCCCGTCTCTACTAAAAATACAAAAAATTAGCCGGGCGTGGTGGCGGGCGCCTGTAGTCCCAGCTACTCGGAGAGGCTGAGGTAGGAGAATGGCGTGAACGTGGGAGGCGGAGCTTGCAGTGAGCCGAGACTGCGCCACTGCACTCCAGCCTGGGCGACAGAGCGAGACTCAGTCTCAAAAAAAAAAAAAAAAAGAAGAAGAAGAATTTCAGGGATCGATGAAGAGCTGAGGGAGGTATTTTTCTAGGAAGATAAAGTGACTAACTCACAAAAATCAAGACAAAGGGGGACAATCAGATTTTGCAGACGACAGAAAGCAGGTAAACTCTAGAGATCTAGAAAACTAGCAAATGGTCTCTTCAGGGTGTCATCATTGCAGTAAATGAGCTCCAGCTATTTCTGTCTTTATTCCTCAGGGTACTCAAGATTGCAGTTACTTAGGAGAGAGACAGCATCTGATTGATTGAACTTGGGTTCTGTACTCACTCCTGGGCCAGGGGGAGGCAGGGTACCTGGTCTGACAATCTTTCCAAGGCTGCATGAGAACCGGAGGAGCTGTTACCAGAAAAGGGCAGAGTGAATTTGGGGCAGCAAAATCCTTCGTTGCTTATCGACTATCACTGCAAGGATTATTCAGAGGGTGATGCAGAATCAGCACCCCTCTATTTCTAAGATGACCTTGAATGTCAGAGCAAGGCACAAACAGCATGCAGAGACATGTGGAGTATCTGGAGCAATGTCTTAGGATCCTTCCTCTCCTGCTGGATGCTAAGGACCTTAAGGACAAGAGCTATGTTTGCCTGCAATTTGGCAGGCCCTGCAGGGCTCTGCAAATGATTCTATTTAATTTTTACTACTTGTGAGAAGGCACAGAGGGCTTTGAGAGGGCACAGAGGGCATCTTATAATGGGTGGATATGCACATTAGCTGATACACTGGAAAACTTTCCAGCAGGCATATCCTTCCAAGATGATAAATATTCCTCCTTGTTGGAGAAATTGAAGACATTTGTACTTGCAATCTAGCTTATCTAGTAAAACAAGACAAACTAACCAGTGATACGGAGAAACACGTTTGCATTATTTTCCAACCTTGAAAATAATGTCAGATTATTGGACTGAGAACCAAATGTCATCTTCTGGATCTGGTAATTATTTGGACAAAAATCTCTTTGATTCTAGGTTCAAATTCAAGGTGTCAAAAAAAAAGGATACAACTGTTAAGCTTATTTAATTATACCTCCCACTGTACAAATAAGGAAACTAGGCCAGGCGTGATGGCTCACCTCTGTAATCCCAGCACTTTGGGAGGACAAGGCCAGTGGATCACCTGAGGTCAAGAGTTCGAGACCAGCCTGGACAACATGGCAAAACCCTGTCTCTACTAAAAATACAAAAATTAGCTGGGCATGGTGGCAGGTGCCTGTAATACCAGCGATTTGGGAGGCTGAGACAGGAGAATCGCTAGAACCTGGGAGGCGGAGGTTGCAGTGAGCCGAGATCACGCCACTTTCCTCCAGCCTGAGTGACAGAGTAAGACTGCGTCTCAAAAACAAACAAACAAAAACAAATAAGGAAACTGGGCTCAGAGAGATGAAGGTACACAGGTGATGGGCAGATAGGGACAAAGAAAAGAACCTAACCCTTTGGACTCCCCAAGCCATTCTAATATTTGTTTTTGTAAGTTAGTAGCTTCTGCAAGTTAGTAGATCAGAACTCAACTAGTTTCCTATCTTTCCTGATAACCTCTCCGACCCACCCATGATTTAGCTAACATGTGATTCGGTCAACGAAGCACCCTGGTCCTCAGGTTCAGTGTGAGACTTAATGAAATTGGCGTGAATTTTTTTTTTTTTTTTTTTTTTAAGTCGGAGTCTCGCTCTGTTGCCCAGCTTCTCAATCTCAGCTCACTTCAACCTCTGCCTCCGGGGTTCAAGCGATTCTCCCACCTCAGCCTCCTGAGTAGCTGAGATTACAGGCGCCTGCCACCATGCCCAGCTAATTTTTGTATTTTTAGTAGAGACGGGGTTTCACCATATTGGCCAGGCTGGTCTGGAACTCCTGACCTTAGGTGATCCGCCCAAAGTGCTTGGATAACAGGCATGAGCCACCGCGCCCGGCTGGCATGAATTTTTTCTTCTGTCCCTAGTTCATCTTCAGGTCACTGTCTGATTTTATTAGTTCTCAAATTTAAATCACTATGCATGCTCAGCTCTTCTAGTTATTTCTCTTCTTTCCTCATGTTGGGGAAAAAAAACCCGATTTATTCTAATTGTGAGAAATGAAAGCGAACAAATCCTATCATTCCCTATTGTCTTGTGCAAATATGAAGAGAGACATGAGAGTCGGGTAAATAAAAGCATCAGGGAATCCATTCGGCAGAATATTTCTCCTCTCAGGGTGCTTGCAGTTAGGTATTCTGAGATTCCAGTGGAGAAATGGTATGGTGGAAACATCGAGGTTCAACAAGGCTCAATTTAGGGCATATTTTATTCAGATTCTACCATATATATTGTCTAAAATGAAACAACGCTGGGGAATGAAAAGGTTGGCGAAGATACAAGTTGCCTTTATTAAATAAAGACAAATATTTAATAAAAATAATGTATAAAAATAATCACAATTCACTTTCTTTTTTTTTTTTTTTTTTTGAGACGGAGTCTCGCTATGTCACCCAGGCTGGAGTGCAGTGGCGCGATCTCCGCTCACTGCAAGCTCTGCCTCCCGGGTTCACGCTATTCTCCTGCCTCAGCCTCTCCGAGTAGCCGGGACTACAGGCGTCCGCCACCACGCCCGGCTAAATTTTTTTGTATTTTTAGTAGAGACGGGGTTGATCTCCTGACCTCGTGATCCGCCCGCCTCGGCCTCCCAAAGTGCTGGGATTACAAGCGTGAGCCACCGCGCCCGGCCACACAATTCACTTTCAAATCTGAAGAAAATACTGAGTTTTCCAGGCTACACATAAATAAAACTGCTAACGATGACAATTCCAGCAACTAGGAAAACAAGTACGCCTACAAAGAAAAGTGAGAAAATTCATGGAGAATTTGAACTCAGAACCAACTCCTCGGAGCTGATGTTTTTTGGGGGAAGCCAGGGAACGTGCCGGGCGCTCTCACCGGCAAGACCATGTTTAAGAGAGTCTGGAAGCACATAGCAAAATGGACATTCGAGGGCGAACAGCAGCTGGCAAAGGGATAAGTGATCCGAAGCATTAAAGCCCTTGAGACAAATTCCGCGCGAACGGCCAGGGGGGATGAGACTCGCAGGCGCAGCCCTCGAGGCACCGGCGGACTGACACGCACGTTGGAAACAGAGTCACCCGTCGCAGCCCGGCAGCTCCAGCCAAAATGGCGCCGCCGCTCTGCACCCCCCGCGCACCCCTGGCGGCCGCCGAGCCCGCGCGCGCGCCCTGTAGAGCGAGGACGCCGGGGACGCGGCCAGGGACGCGCGCGTCCTTACGGCGGTTGCACGCCTGCGCGAGGGCGGGCGGCGGGGGCGCGCGCGCGGCGGAGGCGGGCTTTGCCGAGTGCAGAGCTGCAGCCGGCGAGCCGGACGTGTCCGCGAAGATGGCGGGCCGGGTGAGTGCTGGTCGGGGAGCCCAGGCTCGAGGCAGGGGCGCCGGGCTCGCGGGCACTCCGGGGTCCAGGCGGCCCCAGGGGAGTGGGAGTTAATCCCAGCAATGGGGCGCGAGGCCAGAGCGGGACTTGAGGGTAGCAGGGGAGCGGTGGCAGGGGATTAGCCCTCCTCAACAACTCCACCCCCCTCGAGGGGAGATGACCCCTCGTTACCCGCGTCTGCTGCGCCTTCCGTCATCCTCCCTTCTCATCCCTTGGGGCTTTTTCCCTCGTCCTCCACACAGCCGCAGGGTCGCGGTCGCCGAAGCCCTCTCTGACGGGCTCTGGGGGTCTTTCCGCACCTCCTTGCGAGGGCTTATTAGGGGGCGCCGGAGTAACTGCCGGGAACACGTTTGCTGCATTCGGGGCGAGGGGTGTAGGAAGGATCATCAGGAACCCATGTCTGGCTCTTCACAAATTAAAGGTCGTTGGGAAAGAGGAGGGGGTGCCAATGACTTTTAGTGTTAAAGCCCGGCCATCTGGGGTACCTGTCAACTGTCGGGTCAGGCAGGAATTGGCTTTAGCTTGGAGTGAGGATGGATTTGGGGTGTCACGTTTTGTTTTTATGGATGACAGTCGCTTCGAATGCAGCAGGATATGCTGTAGTTTCAGGGTTTTAAATTTACTTCCTCCTTTAGCCTTTAGGATCGCTGGGTAGGATGGGTTTGGCGAGGAGAGAGAGCGAGCTGGTTGAGTGCTGTATTGCAGTCTGCCTTGAGCTAAAAGCTCTCAAGGGATGAGTCCTGCCCAGAGATTACACTGGTCATAAACCTGAGGACATTAACTGCGTCATTGGGGGCGAAAGATGTGATTGATCTATTTATACCAGAATTTTTGAATAAGTTTGCATAGATTTATGCATATATGCAAATACCCTATCTAAAGGGACTTGTAGGACATGAGATTCTAGAGTCAGAAGGGATCTTAAAGGTCATTTACTTTGGCTTCTTTCTCTTCCTTTTCCCCATGGCCTCTCCTTTTAAGGCTAGTCCTTCTGCCAGTACTTCAGACCCTATCTGTATATTCACCTGCTCCTTCTTAACATAATCAAGCTTCTTTATCTTAAACCCTTCCCCCACCCCCACAGCTATCACCTTTTCCCTTCCCACTTTACAGCAGGAAATTTTATAGAGTTGTCTATATTTATTGTCTTCCATTTGCTTACCACCTACTCACCCCTCAAGCTACTGCAGTCTGATTTCTGCCCCATCATCCTACTGAAAACTGTCCCTCAACTTAATTGATACTTTTCAGTCCTTACATTATTTGATGTCTCAGCAGCGTTTGACGTTGTTGACCATGGCTTCTTTGACTGACAGCACTCTTCACATGTGTTCTGGAATGCCTCGCTCCTGGTTTGACTCAGACCTCTCTTTTGCGGACTCACCCTCCTCTACTTTGTTATTCATTGCTGGTATTCCTCAAAGGCCTACTTCTCACTCTCAATTTTCCGCTCGGGCAATTTCTTCTAAGCCTATAGCTACAACTGTCTATATGCCAGTGATTCTTAATATTTTACCCCCAGTCCAGACCTGCTCTTTAAGTTTCAGGTTAATATGTCCAACTGCTTATTTAAAATCAAGGCCCCTGAAACTCAGCTTTTTCAACTCCGAACCCAGGATCTTAGCCCACCTAACTTGTGTAGATGCTCCTCGACTTAATGATGGGGCTACCTTCCGATAAACCCATTGTAAGCTGAAAGTATCAGAAGTTGAAAATGCATTTAATACACCCGATCTACCGAATATCATAGCTTAGCCTAGCCTGCCTTCCTTACACATGCACAGAACACTTACATTAGCCTACAGTTGGGCAAAATCATTTAACAAACCTATATTATAAAATGTTGAATACCTTATGTCATTTATTACTGTGCTGATAGTGAAAAACAGAATGGTTGTGTAGGTCTTCAAAGTACAGTTTCTGCTGAATGCCTATCACCTTTGCACTATTGTAAAGTTGAAAAATGTTAAGTCAAACCATTGTAATTCAGGGACCATCTGTACCTATCCAGTGAGATAGGAATATCTCACTGAATGATACCGTCATCCACCCAGTTATATAGGCTGGGAATCTGAGGGAGGGAGAGGGTGGGTAACCTTTTATATCTCTCCTCTGCCGTATCCATGTCTTCTGCCCTATCCCCCGGTAAAATTTGTCAGAGTTCTGCTTCTACCCCCCAAAAGGTATTTAATTACGGCCAAAGACTCTGTTTTGGGGGAATGGTTGCTTTAGACTAGTTCCAAGTCACCCACTGGACTAGCTGGGTTGGTCACATGGGTTCTGTCATTTTAACCTAAAAATCTCCAGTCTGTCCACCTTTCCACATCTTCATTTTTACCTCCTTTTCCCAAACTACCATCATTTCTGGTCTGGACTACTGCAGGAAGTTTCCAAGTATTTTTTTGTTTGTTTGTTTGTTTGAGACAGTTTCGCTCTTGTTACCCAGGCTGGAGTGCAATGGCGTGATCCCAGCTCACTGCAACTTCCACCTCCCAGGTTCAAGCCATTTTCCTGCCTCAGCCTCCTGAGTAACTGGGATTACAGGCGCCCGCCACCACACCTGGCTAATTTTTGTATTTTTAGTAGAGACGGGGTTTTATCATGTTGGCCAGGCTGGTCTCGAACTCCTGACCTCAGGTGATCCACGTGCCTTGGCCTCCCAAAGTGCTGAGATTCGTGCCCGGCCTCCCAAGTAGTCTTCTTAGAGCGTATGGCCCACCTCCAATTCATTCTTGACATTGATTGTTCCTTCCCGTGCCTATTACTACTTAAACCCCTCCTCAACAGCATCCCATTACTTTTGGGAGAAAACCAAATCCTTAATGAGGCCTTCAAGACTCTTTGTGGTTCTGCTCCTGCTTCTTTCCACTCACTCTCTTACTCTGTGTGCTCAGGTTATATGGTAAATGAGCCTTTCAATTCCTTGAACCTGTAGTTTCTCTTACCACAAGGTCTTTGCAAGTGGTGTTTCTTTGTAACGTTCTTTCCCCCAACCATTTACCTCCTACTCAGACATCACTTAGCTACTCAAGGGAGGCCTACTCTGACCCCACATTGTAAGTCAGGATCCTTTGTTATATAGTCTTGAAGAACTGTATTCCTGTCCTTAGAGATTTATCTTTTTGTTACTTTGAGTGTGTGTTATTTGCTTCTACCACCTCACCTCAGTGAAAAGCAGAGAACATATAAGTTATTTACTCATTATCAACTGCGCTTTGTGTACCTTGTGGGACTTAGGTACTCAATACATTTTTGTTGAAAATGAATCAGTCTCTGAACACTCTGGTGATAGATGGTATACTACCCTAAAGCTTGCCTGTAATGTCATACAGCTATGTTAGGTCTTTGTTATCTGGAGTTCTACGTAACTTTTATACGTAGTTACTATTTCTGCTGTTTCAAGCGATAGGGAACTAAACACAATTCTTTTTCCATGTGATAGCTACTCAAGCTACTCATTTACTTGAATACAGGTTACATATCTCCTCAGATTTTCAATTTTGCAAGTTAGACATCCCCCAATTCCTAGCATATTTCATATTCCAAATGCTTAATCATTTAGGCTACCTTCCTCTGGAAGTAACCTAATGTTACTGTTTTGTCAACCTTTCTTCTAAAATGTGCCCAGAGTGGAACACAGTGATCAGAGAAGAATGGATCAGCTCCCTAGCTCCATTCTAGGTTTAGAGCAGTTTTGTTGAACCTAAATCAAGACCTTATCCTTTTATAATTCATTTTTTTAGGTCAGTGCATGTCTGCTATTTGTTGAGGTAATCTGGATTCTTAGTTCTTTCATGTTAGGAAACATAATAGCTGTCTCTTCCAGTTTGGTTAGATCTGTAGGTTTAATCATGACTTCTGTTTCTACGTTTGAGTTATTGGTAAAGGATAGAATAAGACAGGGTCAGAAATAACCCTTGAGCATGCTGCCAGTGACATGCCTCTAGACTGATACCCATTAATACACTTGGGCACTGTTGCTTAAATAGAGATGTATCTCATTTAATCCCAACAGAACAACCTGCAAGGTAGGTAGTATTGTCTTTGTTTTTTGCACAGAGAAAGAGAGAGAGAGATTTAGTAACTTGCCAAGTTCACATAGCCAGCAAGAAGCAGGGTCAAGATTTGAACTCAGATCAGCCTGGTACTGTTACCTAGTTCACCAACTTAGTTGTAAGAGTGTAATGAAGACTAGGTTTACCTCGCCTAGAACTTTTTGGACATAATGATGTTCAGAAACTATCTTCTACCTTTTGGAAAATCTGGAAAACTTTGGCCCATCTGATTGTCTATCATTTCTTCTGATAGCCTTTATTTTCTAGTAACTACTGAGTGATGTTTAGCAAAAATAGTTCACCTTGTTGCAATACTTTTATTTGTGCATATTTATGGAGTACATGAAATTTTTTTTACATGTGTATAATGTGTAGTGATCAAGTCAGGGTACATGAGTCCAATATATTGAGTATAGTCATCTACTCAGCTGTCAAACATTGAATTTATTCCTCCTATCACTGGATCTTTTTTTTTTTTTTTGAGACGGAGTCTTGCTCCGTCACCCAGGCTGGAGTGCAGTGGTGTTATCTTGGCTCACTGCAACCTCTGCCTCCCGGGTTCAAGTGATTCTCCTGCCTCAGCCTCCTGAGTAGCTAGGATTACAGGCGTGTGCCACCATGCCCATCTAATTTTTGTATTTTTATTAGAGACGGGGTTTCACCACGTTGGTCAGGATGGTCTCGGACTCCTGACCTGGTGATCCGCCCGCCTCGGCCTCCCAAAGTGCTGAGATTACAGGTATGAGCCACCGTGACTGACCTCATTGGATCTTTTTACCTTTTAACCCACTTCTCTTCAGCCTTTCTCTCCCTTACTCGCCCTTCCCAGTCTCTGTCATCTATTTTTCCACTCCCTCCCTCCATGTGTTCAACTTTTGTAGCTCCTACATATATGTGAAAGCATGTAATATTTGTCTTTTTGTGCCTGGCTTATTTCACTTAAGAGAATGACCTCCAGTTCCATCCACATTGCTGCAAATGATATGATTTCATTCTTTTTATGGCTGAGTAGTATTCCATTGTGTACATGTACAACATCTTCTTTATCCATTCATCTGTAGATGGACACTTAGGTGGTTGATTCCATATTTTTGCTATTGTGATAGTACTGCAATAAACATGCAAGTGCAGCTATCCCTTTGATACATTGATTTCTTTTCCTTTGTGTAGATACCCAGTAGTGGGATTGCTGAATGGAAGGTAATTCTATTTTTAGCTTTGAGAAATCTCCATACAGTGTTCCTTAGTGGTTGTACTAGTTTACATTCCCACCGACAGTCTATGTGAGAGTTTCCTTTTCTCTGCATCCTTACTAACATCGGTTATTTTTTGTCTTTTTAATAATAGCCATTCTGACTGGGTAAAATGATATCTCATTGTGGTTTTGATTTGCATTTCTCTGATAGTGGTGTGGAATATTTTTTCATGTACCCATTGGCCATTGTATATCTTGTTTTTTAATGGGATTATTTGTTATTTTCGTTTTGAGTTGTTTGAGTTCCTTGTACATTCTGGCTATCAGTCCCCTGCTAGATGAATACTTGGCAAATATTTTCTCCCATTCAACAGGTTGTCTCTTCATTCTGTTGATTATTCTTTTGCTGTGCAGAAGCTTTTTAGTTTGCTTAAGTCCCATTTGTTTAGTTTTATGTTGCCTGTGCTTTTGATGTCTTAATCATAAATTCTTTGCTTACACCAATGTCTAGGAGTGTTTTCCCTAGACTTTCTTGTAGTATTTTTATAGTTTTGGGTCTTAAAATCTTCAATCCATTTTGAGTTGATTTTTGTGTATGGTGAGAGATGGGGGTCCAGTTTCACACTACTGCATGAAGTTATGCAATTTTCTCAGCATCATTTATTGAAGATGGTGTCCTTTCCTTTGTGTGAGTTCTTGTCAGTGTTGTTGAAGATCATTTGTCTATAATTATGTGGTTTTATTTCTGGATTCTCTATTCTGTTCCATTGGTCTACGTGTCTATTTTTATACCAATACCATGCTGTTTTGGTTACTATAGCCTTGTAATATATTTTGAAGTCAGGTAATGTGATGTCTGCAGCTTTGTTCTTTTTGCTCAGGTTTGGTTTGGTTGTTTGGGCTTTTTTCTTTTTCCTTTTGTGGTCCCATATGAATGACATTGGTATTTTGATAGGGATTTCATTGAATCTGTAGATTGCTTTGGCAATATGGTCATTCCCTTTTAATGATATTAATTCTTTCCACAAGCATAGGATGCTTTTTGATTTATTTTCTTTCATTGGCGTTTTGTAGTTTTCCTTGTAGAGATCTTTCACCTCCTTAGTTAAATGTATTCCTAGGTTTTTGTTTGTTTTTGGTAGCTATTGTAAATGGGATTGCCTTCTTAATTTCTTTCTTGGCTAGATCATTATTGGTGTATAGAAATGCTACTGATTTGAAGGTTTTCTAAACCTACAGATATATAATCAGCAAAGAGACAGTTTGACTTTCTCTTGTCCAGTTTGGATGCCTTTCATTTCTTTCTCTTGTCTGATTGTTCTGGCTAGGATTTCCAGTACTGTGGTGAGTAGGAGTGGTGAAAATGGACATCCCTGCCTCATTCCAGCTTTTAGAAGAAAGATCTCACCTCTCCTCATTCAGTATGATGTTAGCTCTGGGTTTGTTGTATATAGACTTTATTATTTTGAAATGTATTCCTTCTATGCCTGATTTGTTGAGAGTTTTTTTTTAATCATGAAGGGATGTTGAATTTTATCAAATGTTTTTGTTGTTGTTGTTGCAATACTCTTTTTTTTGAGACAGAGTCTTGTTTTTTGCCCAGGCTGTAGTGCAGTGGCATGATCTTGGCTCACTGCAACCTCCACCCACTGAGTT
Organism: Hylobates moloch; assembly: GCF_009828535.3. NCBI lineage: Eukaryota > Metazoa > Chordata > Mammalia > Primates > Hylobatidae > Hylobates > Hylobates moloch. The sequence goes on along the minus strand of NW_026652285.1, from coordinate 29,590,112 downwards.
TAAGCAATTCTCCTGCCTCAGCGTCCCTAGTAGCTGGGATTACGGGCCTGTGCTACCACACCTAGCTAATTTTTCTATTTTTAGTAGAGGCAGGGTTTTGCTATGTTGGCCAGGCTGGTCTTGAACTCCTGACCTCAAGTGATTTGCGTGCCTTGGCCTCCCAAAGTGCTGGGATTACAGGCGTGAGGCACTGAGCCCGGCTGTTGCGATACTCTTAATGGGTTTTATATTTCCTTTTTGTGGGGGACAGTTAATTTTGAATTCTCACTACTTTTGATATTCTGACATCATCTTGTAAGTGGAATTTATATTCACTATGTAATTGAAGTTTTTTCCAGTGAGGCACCATATATAGTATATCTGGGAAATTGGCTGAAGAATAAAATGTGTGATGTTATTCAGTGTACAGTTTCTAGGTCATCAGAAGATACCACTACCTTCCCACTACTGGAAAAGAAAAAAAGAAAAGTTTTCCACAGTGCCTGAACTGTTTTGTATGCTTATCTTTTAAAATTGCCAGAAATCTCACTTACTGGAGATTCAGCAGTCCCTTTCTGAAAATATACATACTTTAATGCAAATAAAGCCAGTGGATCTCTTTCTTCATAAGTCCTTAAACCTAGTCGAGGTCATCTGTTTTGCAGAGATGGGAGTAAGATAATGTGAAATAGGAACCAATGAGAGAGAACTTGCTTAGGAGTTGAAAGGGGTATAGAAAGATGTTAGAGGTAAAATTTATCGAATCTAGTGTTTTGACTAGGGCAGGCCAGAATATTCAGTATCAGTATCAATATCAGAAGCTTTTGTAGCCTTTGTTTAGAAACCTAGTCATTTATAACATTTTGTGGGTGAATGACATCATTACCAAATAAACTTTCAGATGAAACCTTGGAACTCAAGCTGTAAATTGGGGATAGCTCATGTGCAGTACTACAAATCAAAACAAATACTATGAAGTGTTTGGTAGTCCATTTCCTAAATGAAAGTTTGTCTAAAGTCTATCAACTTTCTGCAGTCTCACATGCAGTAGTTATTGGTTTTGTGTATCGCTTTAGTGGATATTTTCAAAACTATCTTCAAATGCAGTGAATTTTAGGAAACAAAACAATTCTTTAAAGCATCATTAGATAGCTTCTTCTTTCTGAAACCCAGAGGAATTTATGTATAGGATGACTCTTTTTTCAAGTAGTTAAGGTGCAAAAGTATAAGGTAAAGTATATTATCTTACCATTGAAAATTCTGGAAGTGGCAGAAGAGCGAACCCTTGCAAATACCTGCGTTGGGCAATACACTAAGCCCTTGCTGTAATGCTTTTTAAAGCATCTATACTCTGGCTGTGGTATTTTAGTGAAAATCTCTCAGTGAGATACTCTTTCATATTTTAGTACTGATACCCTTAATATTGCTCTGAGAGCTACCTTATACTGACTTCAGTTTCCTAATGATTTAAACTTCTAATTTCCAACTTATTTTTTTAATAGTGAAAACTAAATATTCCTTGTGTAGATGTAACCATTTCTGGAAGCCCTAAGTATTTTTGAATGAGTATAATTCATGCACATTTTAAGAGATTTCAAGCATGACAAAAAGTACAGTGAATAACATATGTCCATGTGATTACCACTGAGGTTTAAGAAATGTTAACAGATGATATCTGCTTCAGATATTTATCTTTTTAAAAATAGAACATTACAGCCGGGCGTGGTGGCTCACGCCTGTAATCCCAGCACTTTGGGAGGCTGAGGCTGGTGGATCACCTGAGGTCGGGAGTTTGAGACCAGCCTGGCTGACATGGAGAAACCCCGTCTCTACTAAAAATACAAAATTAGCTGGGCGTGGTGGCGCATACCTGTAATCCCAGCTACTCTGTAGTATTCTGTTTTGTGAATATACCACAGTTATCTATTTTCTTATTAGAGGACAATTTAGGCAGTTCCAATTTTATTTTTCCCGGAATGTACATTATTTTAGTCAAGTGCCATTGCCACATTAACGATATTTTGGTTAGTGATGGACTGCAGATAGGAAGGTGATCCCATAAGATTATAATACCATATATTTACTCTACCTTTCTATATTTACATATGTTTAGATACACAATTACCATTATGTTACAGTTGCTTACAGCATTTGGTGCTGTAACATGCTTTACGGTTTGTAGCCTAGGAGCAATAGGCTATACCATATAGGTTTGTGTAAGTACGCTCTATAATATTCATATAATGATGAAATCACCTAGTGACACATTTCTCAGAATGTATCCCCATCATTAAGAAACACATGAGTGTATATGTCTCCATGCATATATGTGTAAGAGTTAGCATGTATGTCCAGAGGTAGAATTGCTGGGCGATAAGTCATACTCATCTTTACCTACTTATGCCAGTTTATACTCTCACTAGCAGTATATGAGTACCTGTTATTTATATCCTCTCCAACACTTAATATTGCTGACATTTTAACTTTTACAATATAATAGGTATAAAACTATTGTTTAAATTTGCATGTTGTCCTCATTACTAGTGAGATTAAGCATTTTTCATATTGATCATTGGGATTTCCCCTTCTGTGAATTACTTTTGTATATTTGCTCATTTTTTCTGTTGGGCTTTGTATTTTTTTAATTGATTTGTAGAATTTTTCGTTTTTTTGGGGGTAGGGTAGGCTTTGGATTCTAATCCTTGTAAATAGCTTCTCTCAGACAGTGATGGTCTTTTCATGTTGTTTATAGAGTGTTGGGTTTAAATTTTGTAGTTATAATTACCCATTTTTTTTTACCTTGGTGATTTGTGTGTTTATGTGTTTTCCCGGAAATCTTTCCCCATCCTGAAGTCATTTTCTTATAAAAGTTTTAAAATTTTGCCTTGCACATTTTGGTGATTGATCAGGAATTTATTTTTGTGTTTGGTGTGAATTATGAACTAATTTTATCTTTTCCATATGTATAACCAGTTGTCTCAATATAATTTATTGAGTCCATTTTTTTCCTTTACTGATTTGCAGTTCTCTGTATTATATCCAGTTCCCATATATGTGTGGGTCTGAGTGTCGACTCTATTCTGTTTCATAATTCTTTTTGTCCATATGTGCATCAATAACACTGTTTTAATTGCTGTAGCTTTAAAATTATTCTTGTTATTTCATAGGGCACCCATTCATTACCTTTCTTAATTTGGCATTTCTTGGCTCTTTTCCATATGAATTGTGGGAACAACTTAATCCCCACTCCTTTAAAAAAAAAATAAAGACACTTTGGCCTGGCATGGTGGCTCACACCTGTAATCCCAGCACTTTAGGAGGCTGAGACGGGCGGATCACTTGAAGCCAGGAGTTCAAGGCCAGCCTGGACAACATGGCGAAACCCCATCTCTACCAAAAATTAGCGGGCGTGGTGGCACACGCCTATAATCCCAGCTACTTGGGAGGCTGAGGCATGAGAATCAGCTTGAACCCAAGAGGTGGAGGTTGCAGTGAGTTGAGATCGTGCCACTGCACTCCAGCCTGGGCAACAGAGCGAGACTGTTTTTTTGTTTGTTTGTTTTAAAGACACTTTTAACCTACCGCTACTGATTTTTGACCTACATTTTTCCTGTTGTATTTTATAAGAGCAGACACAAAGAGCACTTCAATAAAATTCAGCTCAATAACTTTAGGAACCTGATCTTTTCTTTGACTTTAAGCTGAAAGTGTTAATTTCTCACAACTTGTGCTCTATAGATTTGAAACCAAATGAATTAGCATCAGCTGTTTATGAGTAATGCAGGGTATTTTGGTCTTTTGCTAAATTCAGAAAGAAATGCTAAAGTGCTGATGGATTTGTACTAGCCATATAGATCTTTGGTGGAGGAGGAAATGGGAAAATTATTAATTTCAGGTAAGAAATAAGTTAGTCATTTTTGAAATGCAAGATTCATTTCTTTTTAAAATCACCACATGATAAAGACTTTAAGGTCTGCATTGGTGGGTTTTTAAAAAAATTGTAAAGTGTTTTTAGTGTTATGTGCTGATAAACATTTTTGTAGTTGGTTTGACAAGCAATGAAACTAGCAATTATCACTAATTCTGAGTCTTCCAATGAACCTCTGTGTCAAATTTTTAAATTTAATTATCCTGTTTGTCTCCTAGAGAATAATACTGATACAATTTTGTGAGATGATAGCAGACAGTTCCCATTGCTGAGAGTAGAGCCTGGTGTGGGGGTATTATGATTCTTGAATGATTGAACAAGACATTTGTTTCTGAACATCTTAGTAAATTATCACTTCTGACAATGTCTGTAGTTTGAATTTTGATATTCTCTGCCAAGTTATTGAATACTGTAAATAATGTTGTTTATTCTATTATTTAAATCATTAGTATGATAGATCTAGCTTTAAACAGCTGCTGCACTCCAGTCCTTTTTCTTCACCTGCAGATATTGAGTCTGATAACTGTTTTGTATACATAGCCTTTCAGTAAATCTACTTATCAGTCATCAAATTAACTTAATTATAAGTTAAATGATGAGATGGACCAAAAGTGTTATTGAAATCTCATTTCCACACATTTCTTCTCTTCTTTTGTAGAAGGTAATGAAATGAACCTGTCAGTGTTCCTGTTTTTATGAAGTTTATTTCTCTTAGTACAGTGATTCTGTTAGTGGGTTCTGCAGACCAGCAAATTAGCATTATCTGAGAACTTGTTAGAAAAGCAAATTCTCAGTTCCCACTTCAGGTTGACTAATTTAGAAACCCTGGGGTAGGGCTTAGCATTCTCTTTCAATAAATTCTCCAGGTGATTCTGATGTATGTTAAAGTTGAGAAGCATTCACTTAGTATTTTGAGCTCTCCAATTTAGTTCCTTATAAATTGTTGAAGATAATTTTTCCAGATTTCTTTCCAAATGTGTACTCAACCTTGTTATTGGTAGGTTTCAAGGTTATTGTCTTCTTCCCATTAATACCTTTATCTATATCCAATTTTCAAACTTTTAAGAAAGCATAGCTATTTTGCTGCAGTATGGTGAATTAGGTACCCTGAAAGACCTTCTCAAATAAACAATTTAAAATTCTAGATAATTTTTTTTTTGGAGGAAGGACAGAATCTTGCTCCGTCACACAGGCCAGAGTACAGTAGTGTGAACAAGGCTGACTGCAACCTTGACCTGTTGGGCTCAAGCGATCCTCCCATCTCAGCCTCCCGAGTAGTTAGGGCCACGGGTGCACACCACCATGTCCAGCAAATTTTTTTATTTTTTGTGGAGATGGGGTCTTGCCATGTTGCACAGACTGGTCTCGAACTCCTGGGTTCAAGCAGTTCTTCCACCTGGGCCTCTCAAAGTGCTGGGATTACAGGTGTGAGCGACTGTGCCTGGCAGATGAAATATTTTTTAAGTAAAAACCCTATGTGCATGGAGATAGCTGGCTGAAAAGTAAGGAATAATCAGGCCAAAAACTATGTGAAGGTGAAAACCCAGAGGTATAAGCCAAGTACTTCTGCCTTGAGGACATTATTTGCAAATGACATTACTTGGAAAACCTAGTTAACTTGTGCTTGTGCCTCAAGAAGCTCAGAGAACAGAAGATAAAAGTTGGTAGTCTTCTGGTAGAACATCCCACCTCTCCTGGTAAAGATGGTACCCCAAGGGGCTATACATCATAATAAATGAGAACTAGTAATAAACTTACCTTGTCTAAGGATCGGAAAGGAAAATTTCCTGCCTCAAACTTTGGTGGTGATGGGAAGGGTACAGAAATTCCCTGAGAAGTTTTACCCACAAGCTGACCTTCATGCAGGTTTGAATCCTGATTTTATATTACCTGGATGGTGTGAAAATCTTAAGCTGGTAATTAAATATAAAAGTGGTACAAGAGTGATGATGCCTTAAAATGCCTAAGAATGCCTAAAAAGCAGCAAATACAAAGCTTCTTGGGAGAACCCATCTTGATCTTAGGATTTAGAAAATTCCTAAACATAAAGCTGTAAGAAATATGAACTCACATTCACAAAATGCAGAAAGAAATAAGATGCAATGAATGAGAGCAAGCAGAAACAATAAAGAGCAGAATCAGAACCTGCAAAGAGTTCACATATTGGAGTTAGCAGACACATTATAAGTACATGTATTTAATATGCTTATAGAAAAAAAGAAATTTAAAATAGGAATGAGGAGCAAGTATACAAAAATGACCAGTGTACAAATTTAAGAACAGATTAGACACAGCTAAAGAAAGATTTAGTAAAGTAGATCTGAAAAAATTGCAGTATAGAGGCAAGAAAATGAAAAGTAATAAAAGATTTAAGAGAATACAGAGGGTAGAATAAGAAGGTTCAGTCTAGTCAGAATTCCAGGGGCAGGGGAGCAGGGGCATGGAAAAGAATGAGGCAAAGGCAGTATTTGAAGAGATAATGACAGAGAACTGATGAAAAACAACCTACAAATTTAGGAAGCTAAAGAATCCCAGAAAGGATAAAAAGAAAAGAAATTCACACCTAAACATTTTTTAAAGAAACTACATGATACCATAGAGAGGTCTTAAAAGCTGACAGAGGCCGGGCGCGGTGGCTCACACCTGTAATCCCAGCACTTTGGGAGGCCGAGGCAGGCGGATCACCTGAGGTCAGGAGTTCAAGACCAGCCTCAACATGGAGAAACCCCGTCTCTACTAAAAATACAAAATTAGCCAGGCATGGTGGTGCATGCCTGTAATCCCAGCTACTCGGGAGGCTAAGGCAGGAGAATTGCTTGAACCTGGGAGGTGGAGGTTGCAGTGAGCCGAGATCGCGCCATTGTGATGCACCCCGGCGGGGAAAAAAAAAAAAAAACCCCTCCTAAAAAAAAAAAAAAAAAAAGCTGTCAGAGAAAAAAGATATTACCTTCAACAGGTATTTGGCTGTCAGCTATTTTCCTGAAAGCCATAAGACAGGGAGTAATATTTTCCATATGCTTAGAGAAAATAATTGTCAACCAAGAATTGTATATCTTGTGAAGAACGGGGGCAAAATTAGACACTTTAAAACAGACAAACACTGAATGTTGTAACCATCAAACCTTCCCTACTAGTGGAAATTCGGATCAATTTCCTGAAGGCTAAAAAAAAAAAGTGACCACTGATGTAAAGTCTGAGATTTAAGAAGGATTGAAGAGTAAAGAATAATGGTAAATCTGTGGATATATTGAAATAAATATTGGCTTTATAAAATGATGTATGTGGAGATTTTAAAAATAGAACTAAATAGGCCGGGTGTGGTGGCTCACGTTTGTAATCCCAGCACTTTGGGAGGCCGAGGCGGGCAGATCACCTGAGGTCATGAGTTTGAGATCAGTCTGACCAACATGGAGAAACTCCGTCTCTACTAAAAATGCAAAAAAAAAACAAAAATTAGCCAGGTGTGGTGGCGCATGCCTGTAATCCCAGCTACTCAGGAAGCTGAGGCAGGAGAATGGCTTGAACCCGGGAAGCAGAGGTTGCAGTGAGCCGAGATCACGCCATTGCACTCCAGCCTGGGCAACAAGAGCAAAACTCCGTCTCAAAAAAAAAGAACTAAATATATGATAACCACAACGTCTAAATCAAAAGAGTGGTTAAAGTATTTTATGATCTTTATACTGTTGAAGAGAAAGGTAAAGCTATTCAATTAACTTTAGATTTTGATAGGTATGTGTATTAGTATTTTCAGAGTAACTACTAAAATAATAGAAATATTAGTAATAATTTATAGCAGAAAAACAATTTTTAAAAGGCAAGGAAGAAGTGAAAAACATAGAAAAGGTCAGATAAAGAGGAAACAAAAATAAAACATAGAAATCAAATAAAATATATGATAGACTAAATGCTTCATTCAGTCAAAGAATGTCAGATTGGATTATTTAAAAGCAAGCAGGCCGGGTGCAGTGGCTCACGCCTGTAATCCGAGTGCTTTGAGAGGCTGAGACGGGTGGATCACTTGAGATCAGGAGTTCGAGACCAGCCTGGCCAACACGGCCAGCTGGCCATGGCCAGCTAATACAAAAATTAGCTGGGTGTGGTGGTGCACACCTGTAATCCCAGGTACTTGGGAAGTTGAGGCAGGAGAATCACTTGAACCCAAGGAGGCGGAGATTGCTGTAAGCCAAGATCATGCTACTGTACTCCAGCCTGGGCAACAGAGTGAGACTCTGTCTCAAAAAAATAAATAAATAAAAGCAAGCAAACAAACTTACTGAAACAACACAAAATCCAGCTATAATTTTCAAGAGAGATATCTAATACATATGAATGTAGAAAGATAGCAAAAGGATGGAAAAAGTCTGTCAGGCAAATTCTAACCAAAAGAGAGGTAAACTAACTATATTAGCATCAGACAATATGATCTTTCAGACAAAAGAGACAGCTAGAGATAGGTCCCTCAACAATGAGAAAAGGTTTATTTATCCATAAAGGTAAAAACAATTCCAAATTTGTGTGAACCTAATAATTGCCTCAATATACAAAGAACAAAATGACAGAATTATGAAATAGACGAATCTACTATGGTGAGGAGTTTCAAAACTCTCTAATTGAAAAATTAAAAAGACAAAATGGTTACAGCTGAAAATTAAATTAAAAATTCAGTTTCTCGGTTGCAATAGCCACTTTTCAAGGGCTTACTAGTGGCATATGACAGTGGCTGCTGTATTGAACAGCACAGAAAGTACTTTTGCACTACATTTAGAAGACTTAATATAATTAACAATATTAATAATTGAGTATTGAACACCACATCCAAGGTGCAGATCTCTGTATAATATCTGATCATAATGTGGGCAAGTTAGAAATTAATGACAAGAAAAGGCAGAAACATTCAGACAGGTGAAGATTTCTTAAACATAATACAAAAAGCACTAGATACAAAGGAAAACAAGTGATTAATTGGATTTCATCAAAAGACACTGACTTAGTTTGCTTAGGCTGCCATAATGCAGTACTATAAACTTAGTGGCTTAAACAAGAGAAATGTATTTTCTCACGGTTCTAGAAACTGGAAGTTTGAGACCGGGGTGCCAGTATGACTGCATTTTGGTGAGCACTGTCTTCGTGGCTTGCACACAGGCTTCTTGCCATGTGTCTGTGTGGCGGAGAGACAGCAAGATCTCACCATTTCTCTTCCTTTCCTTATAAGGCCACAGTCCTGTCAGATTAGGGCCCTTCGCTTATGACCTAATTTAACCTCAATTATCTCCCAAAGTCCCTATCTCCAAAATAGTTGGGGTGGGGGAAGCGCCTCGACTAATGAATTTTGGTGGGGACAGTGGGGAGTGCACATTTCACTCCATAGTAGACACCATTGAGGAGAAAGAAAGAGAGGAAGAAGGTATTTGAAATATTAGATAAGTATAGTGTGGCCTTACAGTGAGGCTGGGTGCGGTGGCTCAAAACTATAATCTCAACACTTTGGGAGGCTGAGGGAGAATCATTTGAGGCCAGGAGTTCAAGACCAGCCTGGGCAACATAGTGAGACCCAAACTCTACAAGAAGAAAGGGAGAGAGAGAGAGAGAAAGAAAAAATTAGCCTGGCTTGGTGGCACAAATCAGTAATCCCAGTTATTCAGGGGGCTGAGGTGAGAGGTTTGAGCCCAGGAGGTCAAGGCTACAGTGAGCCCTGATCACGCCACTGCAGTCCAGACTGGGTGACAAAGTGATACCCTATCTCAAAAAAAAAAAAAAGAAATAGTGAGACACCCGAGAATATTAGAAGGTCTAGTAAACTGCACATCTTCAATGCTGCATGATCTATTAGGCCACACTATACTTATCTAAATTGTTGATGTTACTTTTAGTCATTATAACACAGCATGCTAATAATTTATGATGTGTCCTTAATATTGAGAGGTTTCTCATTTAATAAATTGAGCTAATAAATATGAACACAATAGTATTTACATATTTTATTATTTAGAAATAACTGAGTAGAAATCATATTTACAAATAATTGAGTCAAAAACTGGCTGTTGGAAAGCAAAAAGAAACTACTAGCCTACTTCTTTTCCATAGAACAAATATTTAATAAATATCTATAATGTCCCAGGCACTGTGCTAGGTGCAGGAGATGCTCAAATTAACAACAAAGCAGTGACTACTTTTTATATTTTTTGGACACCGAACAGGAATAAAATATGTATAAAATATAGGTAACACAAACACCATAAACCTACTACCCAGTTTAAGAAAAAGAACATTATTTAAATCAAGTTTTTATTGAAGAAAAAGATATAAACAGAAAAGTGCATACATTGTACGCGTTTGGCTCAGTGAATTTCTACAAAGTGAACACACCCAGGGTAACCAACAGTTAGGTCAAGAGGACGTTACCAGCATCCCATACTGCCCGCTCCTAGTCACTATCCTTCTACTCAACCACAGATACCCACTAGCTTAATTTCTGTCATCATAAATAGAAATCATGAATAAAAATATATTCACTCCTCCCACCCCCAGGAGTGTAAGTGCTAGGTCATGGGCATCATGCCTACACTCAGTTTTAGGGAATTCTGCTAGTTTTCCAAAGAGGTTGTGCTCATGCATTTTCATCAGTTCCAGCTGCTGCACATCCTCATCACCACTTAGAATTGTCATGACAGGCCAGGTGCGGGGGCTCACGCCTGTAATCCCAGCACTTTGGGAGGCCGAGGCAGGTGGATCGCTTGAGATCAGGAGTTCGAGACCAGCCTGGCCAACATGGCAAAACCCCATCTCTACTAAAATACAAAAATTAGCCAGATGTGGTGGTGGGTGCCCGTAATCCCAGCTACTAGGGAGGCTGAGGCAGGAGAATCACTTGAACCCAGGAGGCAGAGGTTGCAACGAGCCGGGATCGCACCACTGCACTCCAGCCTGGGCGACAGAGCAAGACTCCATCTCAAAAAACAAAACACAGTCAAACCCAGAATTGTCATGACGGTGTGTTCTTAATTTAACTTTCTGGTGGGTGTGTAGCAATATCTCCCTGAGGTTTTAATTTGTATTTCTCTGATGACTAATGAAGTTGAGCATTTAACATATGTTACAGGTAAGTTCTTTGTGAAATGCCTGTTTGAATCCTTTGTTCATTTTTCCATTGGATTTCTGTCCTTTCTTTTTATTCTTGATTTGTAGTTCTTTTTATATTCCAGGCACAAGTCCTTGTCAAATACATGTATTTCTTTTTTTCTTTCCTTTTTTTTTTGAGACAGAGCCTCGCTCTGTCGCCCAGGCTTGAGTGCAGTGACGTGATCTCAGCTCACTGCAGGCTCCGCTTCCTGGGTTCACGCCATTCTCCTGCCTCAGCCTCCCAAGTAGCTAGGACTACAGGCGTCTGCTACCATGCCTGGCTAATTTTTTGTATTTTTGGTAGAGACGGATTTCACCGTGTTAGCCAGGATGGTCTCGATCTCCTGACCTCGTGATCCACCTGCCTCGGCCTCCCAAAGTGCTGGGATTACGAGTGTGAGCCACCGTGCCTGGCCGTCAAAAAAAAAAAAAAAGAGAACAAAATTGTAGGACTCATACTTTCTGATTTCAAAACTTACTACAAAACTACAGTAATCCAAATGGCATGTCGCTGGCATGAGGAGAGTCGTGTAAACCAGTGGAATACAATTTAGAATCCAGAAATAAACCCATACATTTATGGTCAGTTAATTTTAACCAGGGTGCCAAGATCATTAACTGGGGAAAGAATAATCTTTTCAACAAATGTTGCTGGGGCAACTGGATATCTACATGTAACAAAATGAATTTGGATCCCTGCCTCACATCACATACGAAAATTAACTCGGAGGATCAAAGACCTAAACCTGTTAAGTTCTTAGAAGGAAACATAGGTGAAAATCTGTATGACCTGGATTAAATGGTGATTTTTAAAGATATAACACAAAAACACAAGCGGTGAAAGAAAAAAGTAGATAAACTGGACTTTGTTAAAGTTAAAAACTTTCATGCATCAAAGGACACTGTAGAATGAAGACAACTCACAGAATGGGGGAAAATATTTGCAAATTATATCTCTGATAAGTATACATATTTTATATATATTGTTTATATCCAGAATATGCAAAGAACCCTTTCGACTCAACAAAGATAAGACAATGCAATTTAAAAATGGGCAAAGCATTTGAATAGAATAGACATTTCTCCAAAGAAGATGTACAAATGACCTATAAGCACATGACAAGATCTTCAACATCATAGTCCACAGGGAATTACAAATCAAAACCACAATGAGAGATAACACTTTACACCCTCTAGGATGGTCATACTTTTTTTTTTTTTTTAAAGACAGTAACAAGTTTTGGTAAGGAAGTAGAGAAATTGGAGCCCTCATTGCTAATGGGAATGTAAAATGATGCAGTTACTGCACAAAAGTTTTGCAGTTCCTTAAAAAAAACTAAACATAGAATGACTCAGCAATTCTACTCCTGGGTATAGACCCAAGCTAATTGAAAACATATGTTCATACATTAACTTGTACATACATTAACATGTGGCATTATTCATAGTTGCCAAAAAGTGGAAGCAACCCAAATGTCCATCAGCTGATGAAATGATAAATAAAATGTGATATATCCATACAATGAAATCTTATCCAGCCATAAAAAGGAATGAAGAAGCCAGGTGCAGTAGCTCACAACTGTAATCCAATTGCTTTAGGAGGCCACGATGGGAGGATTGCTTAAGGCCAGGAGTTCAAGACTGGCCTGGGAAACATAGACCTAGTCTCTACAAAATAAATAAATAAGAAGAATGAAATACTATTACATACTACAACATGAACCCTGAAAACATTATGAAAATCTAGTCACAAAGATGACAAATTGTTTGATTCTGCTTACATGAAATGTCCACAATAAGCAAATTCATAAAGACAGAAAGTAGATTAGTGGTTGAGAAGGAATGAAAAAAGGGATGAATTGAAACTAACTGCTAGTGGGGGCAGAGTTTCTTTTTGGGGTGATGGGACTGTTCTGGAATTAGATAGTGGTTATGGTTGTACAACATAGTGAATATACTAAAAACCACTCAAAGGCTGGGTGCAGTGGCTCATGCCTGTAATCCCAACACTTTGGGAGACCGAGGTGGGAAGATTCCTTGAGGCCAGGAGGTCAAGACCAGCCTGGGCAACACAGCAAGACCTTGTTTCTACCAAAAAAAAAAAATTTTTTTTTTTAAATTACCTGGGTATGGTGGTGTGTGCCTGTAGTCCCAGTTACTTTGGAGGCTGAGGTGGGAAGATCACTGGAGTCTATGAATTCGAGGTTACAGTGAGCTGTGATTGTGCCACTGTGCTCCAGCCTGAGTGATAGAGCATGACGCTGTCTCTCAAAACAAAACCCTCCGAAAAACAAAAACCACCCAAGTATACATTTTAAATGATTAATTTGATATTATATGAAATATATCGGCCGGGTGCTGTGGCTCACGCCTGTAATCCCAGCATTTTGGGAGGCAGAGGTGGGTGGATCACGAGGTCAGGAGATGGAGACCATCCTGGCTAACACAGTGAAACCCCATCTCTACTAAAAATACAAAAAATTAGCCGGGCGTGGTGGCACATGCCTGTAGTCCCAGCTACTCGGGAGGCTGAGGCAGGAGGATTGCTTGAACCTGGGAGGCAGCAGTTACAGCGAGCCGAGATCATGCCACTGCACTCCAGCCTGGGTGACAGAGCAAGACTCCATCTTTAAAAAAAAAAAAAAAAAAAAAAGGCAATGAGAACTCAATTAACATTTATCGTATTGTATATTCCCTGAATGGTGCAGGAGAATCAGAGCTTAGAATCTTGTGAGGAAGGCATGGTACTTAAATAAGTCTAGTGTAAGGCAGCTTGTAATAAGTAGTACTAAGACTGCTGAAGAAGCACAAATAAAGGAGATAATCTTACTAGGAACCAGGGAGTTTCATAAACTTGGCTTTGCAAGGTGGGAAAGATTTTCACAGGTGGAAGGGGTTTGAAATAGGGAATTCAGTCAAAAGGAATAGTGTGAGTGAAAGAATGGAGTTTGGAACGTGAGGTACATGGGGTCGGGGTGGGGTATTGAGGTAGATGATGCAGAAAAATAAGCTAAAGATGGATCTTGCATAGGTGACTGTGAGTAGCATGCTAAGGAGTTTGGGCTTTTTTACTTAGGAATCATATTTTTGGTTTCAGGTCATGTCTGGTGGCAGAGGGAAGGCTGAATTGGAGGTGAACAAAAGTTAGAACCAGGGACAACAATTATCACCATTGTAGTTTTTTAGGAGAGGTGATACGGCTCAACTAGGTTATGGTTGTGAGGCTGGAAGGGAGGCACATCCAAGTGACAGTACAGTAGTCTTAGTAGACTCTTGATTGTTTATGTGTGCATTCCGGGGATAGGCAGTGAAGGGAAGAATGACCCTGAAATCTTGGATTTAATGACTTGAAAGGATAATGATGGTATTAACAGATGAGGAACACAGCAAGACAAATGAAAAAGTGAATACTGAGGAGAAGGAGGTACCACTGAATTTGGCATTTAGTCATTGGTGATTTTGAAGACAGCAATTACAGTAAAGTGGCTGCTGGAAAGGATTTCAAAGAATGGTTGAAGAAGATAGCCATAGGATGAGAACATGGAAGGCAAGGAAGGGAGACTTGAGAGGTTTGGTAATAAAGAGAAGAGAGAAAAGGGTGCTAGTTTGAAGTGAGTTAAAAGAATTATAGAGTAGAATTAAAATAAAGTAGAATTATGGGATTTTTGCTTTTTAAGTGACCCGTGAGAGGCTTACTGGCAGCGTGCCAAGATTCAAGAGCGCAAAGATTGGGCAGGGTGGGATTAAGTGATGTGATAGCCAGGTGCAGTGGCTCATGCCTGTAATCCCAGCACTTTGGGAGGCTGAGGCGGGCGGATCACTTGAGGTCAGGAATTCAAGATCAGCCTGGCCAACATGGTGAAACCTGTCTCTACAAAAAATACAAAAATTAACCGAGTGTGGTTGCGGTTGCCTGTAATCCCAACTATCTGGGAGGCTGAGGCAGGAGAATTGTTTGAACCTGGGAGGTGGAGGTTGCAGTGAGCCAAGATCGAGCCACTGCACTAACTCCAGCATGGGTGACAGAGTGAGACTCCATCTCAAAAAAGAGAAAAAAAACAAAAAACAAAAAAAATGACGGGAGGGAGCCTTCTGCCTCTTTAAACATTTGAGATGCATATCCTGAGATGCTTCTGTGAAGTTAAGAATATTAATTTTTGATACAAATCTGACAAAACTAGACATTAAAATATGCCATATATGGTAATTAAAACAATGTGGTATAGTATAGAAAGCAAATAGTTAATGAAGTGGAACAACCAACCCAGAAATAGAACCAGATACACCTGAAAACTTCATATATGAGGTTTAAAATCAGTGTGGAAAGCTGGAAATCACCCATAGTTTCATTATCCAGTCAGTTGTTTTTCACGTTTTGGTGTGTTTCCATTTAGTTGGTTTGCTATACTTTTTAAAAAATAGTGCTGTAGGCTGAGAATGGTGGCTCACACTTATAGTCCCAGCACTTTGGGAGTCTGAAGCAGGCAGATCACTTGAGGTCAGGAGTTCGGGACCAGCCTGGCCAACCTGATGAAACCCCATCTCTACAAAAAATACAAAAATTAGCCTGGTGTGGTGGTGCTCGCCTGTAGCCTCAGCTGCTTGGGAGACTGAGGTGGGAAGATGGCTTGAGCCAGGGAAGCAAAGGTTGCAGTGTGCTGAGATGGCGCCACTGCACTCCAGCCTAGGTGATAGAGCCAGACCTTGCCTCACCAAAAAAAGAAAAAAAAAAAAATGCTGTAAAGTAAAATTTCTATATACAATTCTGTGATATGAACCCTACCTTAGTGTGTTATGAGGATTTTGATCCTTATATGATATGATATATAATCAAGTGCGGGTACGTTGTAGTTTACAGAACCATCACTTTGAAACAAGACCTTTAGGTTACTCCTAATTCGTCACTGTTAAAATAATGCTGTAGGGAAAGAATTATACATAAAACTTTTCTATATTTAAAATGATTTTTGTGAGACAAAGTTTATTTATTGTAAAAACAGTTCCAGCAGTTCAGAATTGTAAAGAGTTTTACAGAACTGTGAAGAGTTCAGAATTGTAAAGACATTTTCTTGTCTTTCTCCTTGGTGGTAACAGTTTAGTGTATATCTTTTTTTTAAGTTTAGTTTCTATTTTTTTGTAGATACAGGGTCTTGCTTTTTTGCCCAGGATGGGGTGCAGTGGTGTGATCATAGCTCACTGCAACCTCATACTCCTGGGCTCAAGCAATCCTCCCACCTCAGCCTCCCAAGTAGTTGGGACTACCGGCATGTACCACCACGCCTGGCTAATTTCTGTATCTTTTGTAGAGACAGGGTTTCACCATGTTGCCCAGGCTGGTCTGGAGCTCCTGGGCTCAGGCGATCTCCCTGCCTCGGCCTCCCAAAGTGTTGGGATTAAGGCATGAGCCACTGCATCTGAACTAGTTTCTTTTTAATTTCTGTGTAGTATTCAATTGTATGGCTCTCCTATAATTTCTTCATTCATTCATCTTTTGGTAGACATTCGTGTTATTTCCATTTTTAGGCTATTACAAGTACAGCTGTTGTGATCATTTGTGTGCGAGTCTTTGTGTGGATATATTTTCATTTCTTTTGACTAAAAACCTAGGGGTGCACTTGTTGGGTCACATTAACTTTGTAGAAACTGCATTGCATCTTTGCCAGTATTGAACGTTGTCAGCGTTTTATATTTTTCTTTGCATGCTTTTCCCCCCAAAAGACCAAAATGGGAATTGTTTTTCTTTTTATTATAAACTTGTAAAGGAATTTTAAAGTTCTAAGGGATGCCAGGCAGGAGGTTCATCTATGTGAACGGTTATTAGTTTGAGATAGAGAATGTCAAGGATATCCCTAAAGGCTCTTCAAGAGATAACTATAGGACATGTAAGTTTCACTTAGTTCTACCCCATCACTTCTAGTCCCACGTGACTTCAGAATTTTAACAGAAATTATTATTATAGGAATGTGTAGCACAGAGGGATTCCATAGGCCTGAAGATTAGTACTGATGGCCTTTCTTGCATTATTCTAGGCTAGTACTATCCAATGAAACTTTCTGCAGTGATAGCCACTAGCCGCAGGTGGCTTTTGAAACGTAGGGCTAGTTCAACTGAAGAATTGAATTTAACTTTAAATTAATTTTAATAGTGAAATACATCTAGTGATTTCTTTACTGAACAGTGTAGTTCCGAAATGTTATTTTTCAGGAAAGATCCTCTAGCAGGAAATAGTTGAGTGAGACCTGTTAGCTGAGCTGGCCCTGGGGCAGGTTTGTGTTTTCAGTCCTTCCCTTTCCTGTGGGAGAAATGAAACCAAAGCCTAGAGCACCACAGAGGAAGAACCGGTGGATTCATAAGGGTGACAGTTCAGGTAGGGGAAGCTGTTTGGTAATGAGCTCTTTTGGTCAGATGCCACGCTATTTTTCTTTCTGTTTATTTTGCCGTATTAAATTATTTAGTAAATAGTAAAGTGTACTTTAATCCAGTTTTTAAAGTGTACCTTTGGATGAAAGTATGTGATTTAAATTCCAAAACTGTGCAGTGTTGTCCAGAAGAGTCCTGATTAAATCACCCCAGTTTCTTTGATGAAGATAAGCAAATAATCTTTCTGCACATTAAAGGCTTTCAAGTAAGTAATGATGTAATTACCTCACTAAAGTTTCCATTAAAGGTTTATTGAAATTTTCATTCTTTATAGTAGCAATGAGTTTATAATTTTTGACATTTTAAGTTGTTATAATGAAGACATTTCTATAGCCTTCAGACAGTTAAATGTTCTAGTAACTCAACATATAAAATGCCTATCAGTTTTATATTTTCATTTTTTTTTTTTTTTTTTTTTTTTTTGAGACAGAGTCTCACTCTCGCCCAGGCTGGAGTGCAGTGGCACAATCTCAGCTCACTGCAACCTCCGCCTCCTGGGTTCAAGCAATTCTCCTGCCTTAGCCTCCCAAGTAGCTGGGACTGCAGGCACACACCGCCACGCCCGGCTAATTTTTTGTGTTTTACTAGAGATGGGATTTCACCATGTTGCCCATGCTGGTCTTGAACTCCTGAGCTCAGGCAATCCTCCCACCTCGGCCTCCCAAAGTGCTGAGATTATAGGCGTGAGCCACTGCGCCTAGCCTTTACTTTCATTTCCTAATAGCTGCATGGCTGTAGTGGTTGGCTTTCATTATTGTTTCCTAGGAGCAAGGTCAATGTTAGAAAAATTGTGGAATTTTCCCTTGGCATTGCTGTGGTGAGTAGACAGCTACTATTTATAGAGACTTATACTTCGTTGAAAAAATGAGATACCCTGCTTGGCTTACCACAAAAACACAGATGCTTCTGGATTCCAGTAGGGAGGCCTTTTGTTCACAGCATCTGTTTTGGTTGGCCAACCAGATGACTTCTGTGGATTTTTTCACTCCTTTTGAAGGACACTTGACAAATAAACAAGTTTATAAATGAAAGAGTTAACTTAGCATTTTGAAAATTTATTTTATTACTTTAGCTATATAGTCCTGTGAAATATTTTGAACTATTAGGTCATTTTAGCTCAATTTTATCACTTCCTAAATAACGTTGAGACAATCAGTCCTTTGTTACATGTTCTTTGGATTGTTTATTCTGCAGTTGAGACAGATTTTTACTGATCTATAAATTTTTGTGTTCAACAAACATTTAATGAGTACTCACTGTGTACTAGGCCCTGTACTAACACTGGGAACTACAGATGTGAGCAAGATATAGTCTCAGTCTTTGAGAAGTTTAGTGTCTTATATGCAGTGCAAACATGTAGACAGAATAAAATTGTAGTTGAGTGCTTCCATTTGAAGTTTATTTCATCAGTTTAGTGGGGAGGAGTAGGTGTCTAGGAATGCCTTCCAGAAAAAGTAATGTCTAAGTGGAGAATTGTAGAATGAGTGGGAGTTGTCCAGGGACGGAGCAGGGGTTAGCGGGGGAGATTATATAAAAGAAAGAAGCTTGCAGGTGAAAACGACCCTGGGAAAGTGAGAAACTGAAGAAGTTCAGTACATTTCTGTCAGATGGCTGATCAAGCTGTGACTTTGGGCAAAATGCTGTCAACATTTGTTGAACACATAAATGCTGTCTCATTCACAAAGCAGACTTGTGACCTAGACTTTATTCATCTTGTGCTAAATTAGTGATTTCCAAACATTTGATCATGAATCTCATAAGTAAAAAATGTTTTGATTATGTATCCTCATATATTGATTATATGCCAATATTTGTTTATAGATGATATATAGTACTCAAAGTTATATATGCAGTAGAACATGTATAGAAAACAAAAAAATTAAAAAGATGAGCTAAAGATGACGTACAATATTCTCATAGTGTTAATTTTACTAAAAATACAGAAAGTAGGCTGGGTGCAGTGGCTCATGCCTGTAATCTCAGCACTTTGGGAGGCTGAGGCAGGCAGATCACTTGAGGTCAGGAGTTTGAGACAAGCCTGACCAATATAGCGAAATCCCATCTCTACTAAAAAATACAAAAATTAGCTGGGCATGGTGGCACACGCCTGTAATCCCAGCTACTCGGGAGGGTGAGGCAGGAGAATTGCTTGAACCCGGGAGGCGGAGGTTACAATGAGCCAAGATCATGCCACTGTACTCCATCCTGGGCGACAGAGCAAGACTCCATCTAAAAAAAAAAACCCAAAAAACAAAAAAACCCAGAAAGTAAAGTGGTACATCATTATTCTTTAAAATCTTCGTTTGATATTATGTGATACAGCTGCTCAGAGGGCTGTTTCTAAATTCAGTTTATTTTGATACTTTAATGGCAGTCAAAGCCTGGATCAAAATGGAAGAATTTGGCTGCACTTTCTAAATCATATACTTTTTTCTCCAAACTTATTCACCATTTATGGAAATGCTTTATTGAAATGTGGCTGGTAAATTTCCATCTATTAGTTTTTCTTGCAGATTAATAAAAATATATTATACTTTTATTGTGCTACTAAATGGGTTCCAAAAATCACTGTAAGTCTTCATTTGGAAGATATTTTAAAAAGTTTTAGAATATTCTGTTTCTGACTTTATAAAGCATGAAGATATGAGTTTTTGGTGTCTTTATTTTTTAGATTTTATATATATTGTTTCAACAGCAGAATCACTTAGCAATGGAAATGTTTCCAATTATCCAATTTTGAAATGCTCTATTAGGAAAGATTTTTTTCTCTCGCATTTTTTTTTTTTTTTTTTTTTTTAAAGACGAAGACTCGCTCTTGTCCCCAAGGCTGGAGTGCAATGATGCCATCTTGGCTCACTGTAACCTCCGCCTCCCAGGTTCAAGCAATTCTCCTGCCTCAGCCTCCCGAGTAGCTGGGGTTACAGGTGCCTGCCACCACGCCTGGCTAATTTTTGTATTTTAAGTAGAGACGGGGTTTCACCATGTTGGCCAGGCTAGTCTCGAACTCCTGACCTTAGGTGATCCACCTGCCTCAGCCTCCCAAAGTGCTGGGATTACAGGCGTGAGCCACTGCACCTGGCCGATTTTTTTTCTTTTTCTTTTTTCTGGAAAAGCTGAAAAGAATTCTGATATGTTGCTAAACATTTTTATTTTGTAGGGACAGAGTGAGTTTTTTTGTTTTTTAATATCTTCTTGGTAGCATACTACTTATAACCTCCTCAGAAATATTTAGCAAGTTTGGAACTCTAGTCTTTTCTATTTTTAAAAAATTGTGTAACTCATCTACATTTAACAAATCTTTTAAGTACATTTCTTGTGGTAACTAGTGAATCTCTATGGATTTAAAAACAACAAAAAAAGATTATGAGGCCGAGGCAGGTGGATCACTTGAGGCCAGGAGTTTGAGACCAGCCTGGCCAACATGGTGAAACCCCATCTCTACTAAAAATACAAAAATTAGTCAGAAGTGGTGGTACACAACTGTAGTGCCAGCTACTCTGAGCTGAGAATGCGCCACTGCACTCCATTCTGAGCAACAGAGCAAGACTCTCTCAAAAAAAAAAAAAAAAATTCAGTGGCTACTCTCTATCTCCCAGAGTATAGGAAGATTCTATATTCATACAGTTAACCTCAGTGACATCCGAGGTACCTTGTTCTAACTTGCAGCAGTAGTTTACCTGTGAATGAAGCCGTTAAAGGCTTTTATATCAGATGCTATCACTGTAACTTTATTCTGGAATTCTTTTTTTTTTTTGAGATGGAGTCTTGCTCTGTCGCCCAGGCTGGAGTGCAGTGGCACGATCTCAGCTCACTGCAAGCTCCGCCTCCCAGGCTCACGCCTTTCTGCTGCCTCAGCCTCCCGAGTGGCTGGGACTACAGGTGCCCGCCACAGCGCCCGGCTAATTTTTTTGTATTTTTAGTAGAGACAGGGTTTCACTGTGTTAGCCAGCATGGTCTCGATCTCCTGACCTCGTCGTGATCCACCCGCCTCGGCCTCCCAAAGTGCTGAGATTACAGGTGTGAGCCACCGCACCCGACCAGAATTCTTTTTTTAAATTCCAGTCAAAGCAGTAATTTCATCAGTGGTTACAGTTTTCCCATAAAGCACCTTGTTTCATTTACAGTTAAGAATACCTCCCTTTTAATACATTGTTCCTTGGTATCTTACAAAATGGTATTTCCTATATATTTCAGAATTACCCAGCAAATACCCTAAGATGAAAGAATCATCTATATTTTTATCCAATTGTATAGCAAACCCCACACACTGTATTTTGTCCTGATATCTTCAAGTCTTTAGGGTTTTCTAAGAGCTTTTGACTATACTTACCAATAAAAGAATACATTTAGTTTGTCACCATTTTTATTGCTGTGTATAATTTCAGCTATGGTCCATGGCTTTTTTTAGGGAAACCTCAGCAGTTTCAACACTAACTTTCATACAATTTTGTGAAGTGTCACATTAAATAGCCTGTGATTTTAGACATAGGTGGAAAAATTATAGACTTTTAACTCTTGCTGTGAACACTTAAAAGCCTGGTGGATTATGAGGACTTTGTTCATGCCATCAGATTATATCTTAAGGTAGAGTAGACACATAGAGTGAGGTTCATCTTTAATAAAAAATGGGCCGGGTGCGGTGGCTCCTGCCTGTAATCCCAGCACTTTGGGAGACTGAAGTGGGTGGATCACAAGGTCAGGAGATCGAGACCATCCTGGCTAACACGGTGAAACCCCGTCTCTAATGAAAATACAAAAAAATTAGCCGGGCGTGGTGGTGGGCGCCCGTAGTCCCAGCTACTCGGGAGGCTGAGGCAGGAGAATGGCGTGAACCCAGGAGGCGGAACTTGTAGTGAGCTGAGATCACACCACGCACTCCAGCCTGGGTGACAGAGCAAGAC
The DNA here is from genome assembly GCF_009828535.3 of Hylobates moloch. Classification (NCBI taxonomy): domain Eukaryota; kingdom Metazoa; phylum Chordata; class Mammalia; order Primates; family Hylobatidae; genus Hylobates; species Hylobates moloch. Next base: position 29,567,765 of record NW_026652285.1, on the reverse strand, counting down.
TCTGTCTCAAAAAAATTAAAATAAATAGATAAGTAAGTAAATGGTGTGGCTGGACGCAGTGGCTCACGCCTGTAATCCTAGCAGTTTGGGAGGCCGAGGCGGGCAGATTGCCTGAGCCCAGGAGTTCAAGACCAGCCTGGGCAACATGATGAAACCCCCATCTCTACCAAAAATACAAAAATCAGCTGGAGCGTGCCTGTAACCCAGCTACTTGGGATGGTGAGGCATGAGAATCGCTTGAACCAGGGAGGCGGAGGTTGCAGTGAGTTGAGATTCACCATTGCACTCCAGCTTGGGCAACAGAGAGAGAGACTATGTCAAAAAACGAACAACACATAAATACGAAAGGGTGTAAAGTCAATATAAATACAAGTACTAATATTTTATTTTTACACCCCAAAGGATTATCATATAATACAAACACCCTTCAAGTACACATATCCCACTTTAGAGACTAATGCCTTGAACAACAGGGATAATGATATTGAAACTGGCCTTTTGCTGGGTGCGGTGGCTCACGCTTGTAATCCCAGCACTTTGGGAGGCCGAGGCAGGCGGATCACGAGGTCAGGAGATCGAGACCACGGTGAAACCCCGTCTCTACTAAAAATACAAAAAATTAGCCGGGCGTGGTGGCGGGCGTCTGTAGTCCCAGCTACTCGGAGAGGCTGAGGCAGGAGAATGGCGTGAACCCGGGAGGCGGAGCTTGCAGTGAGCCGAGATCGCGCCACTGCACTCCAGCCTGGGTGCTTGGGTGACAGAGCGAGACTCCGTCTCAAAAAAAAAAAAAAAAGAAAAAAGAAAAAAGAAACTGGCCATTTAGTTAAAATAAAAGCAAAGCCAAAAATTCACTTTCCTCTATAAATTTATATTTGGAAGACAAATCTAAGAATAATCGTCCTAGCCGGGTGCAGTGGTTCACGCCTGTAATCCCAGCACTTTGGGAGGCCAAGGCGGGCGGATCGTGAGGTCAGGAGATCAAGACCATCCTGGCTAACATGGTGAAACGCCGACTCTACTAAAAATACAAAAAATTAGCTGGGCATGGTGGCGGGCACCTGTAGTCCCAGCTACTCGGGAAGCTGAGGCAGGAGAATGGCATGAACCTGGGAGGTGGAGCTTGCAGTGAGCCGAGATCACACCACTGCACTCCAGCCTCGGTAAAAAAAAAAAAAAAAGTCTGCTTTGGCTTGAGGTTTGAAGAATGAACCCTTCAGTCATAGACTATGACTACCTGTCATAGCTCACTAGGAAACCCTAGGGAACTATGGAAGGGTTATTGGTTAAATATATTATATAAAGGAACATTTTGCTAGTTGCTATTGACCAAAAAGGCTGTTTATTTTTTAAATATAGTCTGTAATTATTTTTGTTGAAAGATATTTGGAAGATGGTTTTTCTCAATCTATAGGAGATAGAGTTTGTAGCCACCTGGGATCTCTTACAAAAAGATACTTTTTCATAGTATACTTTTTATAATATGCATAAAATTTCATAATATACTTTTGATAATATATATAAAATTTGATACATAAGTTTATCAAATTTATTGAATTTACTTTAGTGCATTTTTATTAGTCAGGATTCTTTGGAAGACATGGAAAGCTAATTCAAAAAAGCTTGAGCAAAAAAAATTTGTTGGCTCATAACTAATGTTCAGGACTGGTCTCAAGAACTTGGTTGCCAGGTCTGTGTTTCCAGGTTATCTATTAGCTTGTCTGTGTCTCCGGGATAGTTTTACACTTTTAGAGTGGAAAGTCTTCCTCCATGTGGTGCTCTGGCTTGCAGAAGAATGCCTTTGGTCTAGCGCCAGCATATATAAAATCCTGTGGGTGGGATAGAGTAGATGTGGTTGCATGTGTGCTGACTGGCAGTCTCACTAAACCACATGGAATGGGGAAGGAACAGTTTCCCAAAGGAAGGGTTTGCTCTTACTGCAGGGGAAGGGATGCTGGGAGTCAAAAACAATAGATGTTCATTATAGCAATGAGAGTGATAAAGAAGAGAGGACAGAAAGGCATAAAATATTCTTTAAGGGAATAGAACATGACTTAATTTGATTTTCCTCATCATTGATTCTTACAGAGCATGCAAGCGGCAAGATGTCCTACAGATGAATTATCTTTAACCAATTGTGCAGTTGTGAATGAAAAAGATTTCCAGTCTGGCCAGTGAGTATCTGACTTTGTTTTCTTTTAACCTGCTAAGTGGCATTTGGGAAACTTCCAGAGAGTCATTTTTAGGAAACGTTGGAAAATATTTTTTAAAATTTTTCTTGCTGAGTTGAAAAATGGAGAAGATGAGAAAAAGTTATGTATTTGAATCATTACTGTGTCAAACTTTGATAAATACTGTATAATGTTTTAAAAATGTTTTATATATAAAACTTTAGTTTTCATCAGTTTTCTTAGTAGAGCTAAACATACTGGTTGTATGAATCATATATAGCAGAGTTGTTAGGTGTTTGGCTCTGGCCAACTCAGATTGTTTGAGTTTTCCTGGCTCTACCAATTACAAACTGTGTGACCATTTCTGTACCTCTATGTCCTGATCTGTAAAATGGAGATAATCTTTTCCTCAAGGTAGCTATGAAGATTAAGCTACATAAATAAAGCGCTTAGAACAGTGCCCAACATGTTAACAAGCCCTTAGTAAATATTAGCTGTTATGATTATTATTACCATGATAATCCAAGAGACATGAACATTGGAAGATAGGCTGGGTATGGTGGCTCACGCCTGTAATCCTAGTACTTTGGGAGGCCAAGGCGGGCTGATTGCCTAAGCTCAGGAAGTTGGGACCAACATGGTGACCATCCTGGCCAAGCTCAGGAATTTGGGATCAACATGGCCAACATGGTGAAACCCCATCTCTACTAAAAATAAAAATTAGCCAGGCATGGTGGTGTGCACCTGTAGTCCCAGTTTCTCAGGAGGCTGAGGCATGAGAATCACTTGAACCCAGGAGGCAGAGACTGTAGTGAGCCGAGATCGCGCCCCTGCACTCCAGCCTGGATGACACAGCGAGACTCTGTCTCAATAAAAAAGGAAAGAAAAAAGAAAATTGGAAGCTGCAAAGCAAATGTAGAATCCTTAAAGGCATTTTGCGTTGTAATTTATTTTAATTGATTCATACCACCGCACTGCCAGGACTTCTAAAGACCCTGCTGCAAGTTCAGTGCCATCCATATGCTTCTGAGATTGATACAGACAAGGAGATGAAGGGGCTGTGGGGAAATAACAGGCAAGGTGGTAGGGTTTTAACTGAGCATTTTTCTTAAAATGTTGTCTGTGAAATACATGAGTTTCACAGAGTTGGAAATGCTAATCATCTTTGGTTTCCAGCTTCAGAGTAAGAGGCTGTACTATATGGTGATATTAACATTCTTTCCAGTGCTAAACATTCTGTGACGGTAAATTGAGCACAGGACTTTCAACAGATAAACTGAAGTATAGATAATCAACATGAGAATTTGTGGAATTCTTTTACATATGTTAAATGTTCACTGTGCTCATGGTGGGGTTACTCAAAATGTAGTTGATATAAGGAACATGTGTTCTAGTGGCAAAAAAATATGTATAGAACCATTAGCCATTGATGTGAAAAATTACAGCATTCTAAAAAGATAATGTTTAAAAAGATAGTGAGCTAGGCATCTTAGGGCATGCCTGTATTCCCAACTACTTTAGAGACTAAAGCAGGAGAATCTCTTGAGCCCAGGAGTTTGAGGCCAGCCTGGTCAGCGTAGCGAGACCACATGTATTGGAAAAAAAAAAAAAGATACTGCTGTTGCATAACAGGATTTGAAGCTTCTATCTTACACATAGTACTTTTTAGTTACCTGGTATAGGAGATTATCATGAGAGGACTGTGTTTTTTTTTTTTCTATACAGGTAATTTCTGAACAGGGAATAAGCACAAAATTTTTTGAAACAGTAAATGTTGATGTCTACATGAAAGCTGATGTATTTTGGGAATTTTTTAAATCTTTTTTTTTATTTTGTAAGTTGTTATTGTTTTAGCCTGTTGAGAGAGTCTGCAAATAAATTTAATGAGTAGTCTAAAAACTAACTTTTTTTTAATTGCTATATCCTAGCTCTTTTATCTTTGGCTGTCTTCTCTTTATTAGAATGTGAAGTAATTCTCAGGAGAGGAAATGCATCTAGTTTTTACTTGATATCAAGAACCCTAAATCACTGGCTTCAGTTTTATATAAACTGGAAATGTAATGAAGTTGGTATTTTGGATGGTATTTTGGCTGGATTCTACTTGATGAGTGTTTGACCCAAGGTGCTCCTTATATCTGGAAAACATTTGGGATTGCTGATAGTTTGGGAAACTGAATTTGTGGTTCTGTTTCTTCAAGATACAGATAGTGTCGTTTCCACCTGATACTCACTAAATATCAGTTTGAAAAGAAATACATTTTGAAATTATGTTCTTCATTTCCTTCAATGTGGAGTACTAACTATGTTTCTGTCCTTTAGGCATGTGATTGTGAGGACCTCTCCCAATCACAGGTACACATTTACACTGAAGACACATCCATCAGTGGTTCCAGGGAGCATTGCATTCAGTTTACCTCAGGTAAATCAGATGTTAATTTATTCTCTTCTGTTTTTGAAAGTCATAGAATATGAATTGTCCGTTCATTTTAAGCGAGCATCACCCTGTGACTGTATTAATTCATATTGAAGAAAAACATCTAAGTATTATGTAAGGAATTTAAAGATACAGTCTTCTTTTTTTTTTTTTTTTAAAAGACAGGGTCTTGTTCTGAGACCCAGGCTGGAGTGAAGTGGCACGATCATGGCTCCTGGTCTCAAGCAATTCTCATACCTCAGTCTCCTGAGTAGCTGAGACTACAGGCTTGTACCACTGTGCCTGACTAATTTTAAAAATTTTTGTAGAGATGGGGTCTTAACTGTGTTGCCCAAGCTGGTCTTTAACTCTTGGGCTCAAGTAATCCTCCCACCTTGGCCTCCCAAAGTGCTGGGATTATAGGGTGTGAGTCATCATGCCCAACCTAAAGACAGATCTTAATTGCCAGTTTTTGCTATGGCTGCCTTCTTTTGGCTTGATTTTTTTTTTCCTAATTTTTAAAGATTTTGCAGTAAAATCAGTCAGCTATCACATAAAGGGTCAAGTTATTTTAATGTTAACTCCCAGGGTAACAGAAAAGATAGAAAACATTTTATTTGTAAAGTTGATATCTAAGAATGGTGATTTTATAATGTGATGGCGTTATACTAAAGAATTTGGAAAGAGTCTCAAATTACAACATAAGTTGCTAGGCTCCCATTACAACTGGATGGGTTGTGATTACAGTTACAACCGTTGGTGGGTTCTGTGGAATCCAGAGAATTAGATTGCTTAGTGCTGTCCCAGGCACATCATACATAATATAAAGCACCAAGAATACTAGTCTGTATCCTCTTCTCCCTTATCATTTTACTCAGGCTGCTGACTGACCCCAGTCCTAAGTAATGTAAATGCAATTCCTACCTCCTCCTAGTATGCTAATGAGCATTGATTGACTTCCCTGTAGGTTTAGAGAAAGAGATCAAACACTCATTTAAGAACTATCAGGCTGGGTGCAATGACTCGTGCATAATCCCAGCACTTTGGGAGGCCAAAGCTGGTGGATCACTTGAGTCCAGGAGTTCAAGACCAGTGGGCAACATGGCGAAACCCCACCTCTACTAAAAATATAAAAATTAGCTGAGTGTGGTGGTGCATGCCTGTATTCCTAACTTCTTGGAGGGCTGAGGCAGGAGGATCACTTGAGCCCAGGAAGTCGAGGCTGCAGTGAGGTGAGATAGTGCCACTTTACTCTAGCCTAGGTGACAAAGTGAGACCCTGTTTAAAAAAGAAAAAAACAAAAACTATTAGATGGGCCAGGTGCCTCACGATTGTAATCCTAGTGCTTTGGGAGGTGGAGGAGGATTGCTTGAGACCAGGAATTCCAGATCAGCATAGCGAGACCCTTGTCCCCCACACTAGTCTCTACAAAAAAAAAAATTTTTTTTTTAATTAGCTGGGCATGGTGGCACATGCCTGTAGTCCAGGCTACTTGGGAGGCTGAGGTTGGGAGGATCACTTGAGCCTAGGAAGTCGAGGCTGTAGTGAGCTATGATTGTGCCACCATGCTCCAGCCTTTGCTCCAGAGTGAGATTCTGTCTCTTAAAAAAAAGGGGGAAAAAAGGAACTATTGAATATCTCTTGAAGCCCTCAAAAATTACAGGAAATTTTCGCTTACTAATCCACCTGTCTGTTTGATGCCTCTTCATTATCCAGACCACTTTCACGTTTGTTTCTATAAATTAAAAGTTTGGGATATTCCAGGGTTCTCTGGCTTTTACAGAGTTCCATTTGGGATTCTGATTGTTAGCAATAGCTTGAGGTGTGACAATTTCTCCTTGTCTCTGTTTTGTAAAAAAAAAAAAAAAATTTCCCCAACATTCACTGTAGGCCGGCCTCTATTCTAGGTACTTTGGCATGTGTTAGCTCATTTAATTCTCCAAACAACCTTATACAATAGCTACTGTTGTTATCCCTAAGGACTGTTGTATTAGTCCATTTTCATACTGCTATGAAGAAATACTGGAGACTGGATAATTTATAAGGAAAAACTAGATTTCATGGACTCACAGTTCCACATGGCTGCAGAGGCCTCACAATCATGGTGGAAGGCGAAGGAGGAGCAAAGTCATGTCTTACATGGCGGCAGACAAGAGAGCATGTGCAGAGGAACTGCCCTTTATAAAACCATCAGATCCCCTGAGACTTATTCACTATCATGAAAACAGCATGGGAAAACCCACGCCCATGATTCAGTTACCTCCCACTGGGTCTCTCTCATGACACATATGGGGATTATGGAAACTACAATTTAAGATGAGATTTGGGGTGGGGGCAAAGCCAAACCATATCAGCTGTCTTTGGGATTGAAGTACAGAACCTAAATGTGGCTTCCTTGTGACTTAAAGTCTAAGCTTAACAAACATGGTGCTAAATTTCAGGTTGTCCAGAAGTGGGATGGGGTTTTACAGAAGAGGTCTTCTGGGGGAGGTGAAGGGCAGAGTGGAGGGAAACATGGTGTGGTAAGAAAGCTGCAAGGGAGAGCACTTGTTGCACATATTCACAGTGCAGCCTCTTCTAAATTACCCACCACAAAGTCTTCAGTGTTTGGATGAGCAGGTGAACTACTGATTTTCAACCAAAAATTGTTTTTCTCATTGTTCTTTGGAGTGTTATCAGTAATTACTAATTTTGAATCTATACCAAGCAAACCCTAGAATCCTGCCTAAACACAATCTGGCCTGCCTTCATACTTCTTGCCATTGTAAACAGTAGGGATTTGAGAAAGCCTAAAATCTAGCTGTAAATGTCTAAAAATCTTCTGGCTAGTATACAAAGAGTAGCTATGACCATCTAATGATTTCAGTCCCTGATTGGGTTTCAAAATAGATTTTCTGACCAGTTTTAATTTAGTCTTCATGAATCGAATGTCTTCCTTTTTGAGATACTGTAACAAACAGTAAAACTAACCACAGCAGTACATTTAGAACACTGAAGTGTGATCTGATACAGTGAAGACCTTCTGTAGCATCATATTGTGCAAAGGAGCATCTTCCTCAGTGGTGCCAGCTTTACTGCAAAAGGCAAGCTTTGCACGTTTTGGAACAGATGTTCAGATGTAAACTGTAGCACAGGCATTACTTTCCTAGGGTAAGTAACAAAGAACCATTACTGGGTGGCTTAAAACAACAGAGATTTATTCTGTCACCATTCTGGAGACTGGAAGTCTGAAATCAAGGTGTCAGTAGAGCTATTCCCTCTCTGAAGGCTCTAGGGAAGAATCTGTTCTGTGCTTAGCCTCTGGTGTTGCCGGCAGTCTTTTGGTGTTCCTTGGCTGTAGCTGCATCATTTCAATTTCTGCCTCTGCTATCACATGATGGCGTTCTGTCTGTGTGTCTATGTCTGTTTCTTAGAAGGACACCAGTCATATTGGCTTAGGGTTCACCCTAATTCATTATGACCTCATGTTAACTTGATAACATTTGCAGAGATCGTATTTCTAAATAAAGTCACATCCACAGGTGTTGGGGGCTAAGACTTCAACATACTTTGGAGGGGGAGAGCACAGTTCAACCATAATAGCATACCATGTTTTGATCTTTGAGTGTATTCCTAAAATTCATTAAAATTCCTCTTTTTTTCTTGTCTAATTTTGATTGCTTTGGTTTTAAGTATCTTTTTTTCTCCTTTACTTTACAGAGAAAATGGGCTGGGCTTTCTATTGGGCAAGAAATAGAAGGTAGGTATATTTTTTAGCCACCTGATAAAGATTTTCTATGTGATTTTCTCACAGTTATTGAGATCTGTACAATTTTCTATTACTAGTGGTCAGACCTTAAACATTCATTGTATCAGAAGACTGGTTACATCTATGAGAATGGGAAGGAAATAGTTATGGTACCTCTGTTCCTATATCTTTTATGAAGTATGTGATAAGGTCGTCATAGTTCAAGGCAGGCAATTTATGACTTCCAGTTGGGGGAGGTGGCAGGGGTGGAAAGACTAAGCTGCTAATAGATAATAAGCCAAAGAGCTAATAAGCAAAAACTGGCATTGTGTCTTAGGCATTGTGGCAAAGTTAGGAAATGGAGTATGAGTTGTCTTTAGTCAGATTATTTTATGTCAACTTCATGGATACAGTAGGGGAAGGAAAGAAAATGCAAGTGTAATTAAACCAGCTTTTTTCTGCTTGTCTTTAAAACTTAAAAAAAAATTGTATTTATAGAAAGGTTGCAAAAATAATACGAAGAATTTCTGTATACTACCTTTACCCAGCTTTACCAATTGTCATATTTTCTTTATCATTCTGGCTCCCTGTCTTCCTCTCTGGGTCTCTGTCTCTCTCTGTACACACACACACACACACACACACACACACACACACACACACACACTTCTTTTATCCTACTCCTCATTTAGCAACCTGACAAATTATAATTTTTTCTAAGTTAGATGGAATTTAAACATTGGGGTTATTTTATTTTATTTTATTTTTGAGATGGAGTCTTGCTCTGTTGCCAGGCTGGAGTGCAGTGGTGCACTCTCGGCTCACTGCAACCTCCGCCTCCAGGGTTCAAGTGATTCTCCTGCCTCAGCCTTGCAAGTAGCTGGGACTACAGGCGCCCGCCACCACACCCGGCTAATTTTTGTATTTTTAGTAGAGGTGGGGTTTCACCATGTTGGCCAGGATGGTCTCGATCTCTTGACCTCGTGATCCACCTGCCTTGGCCTCCCAGAGTGGTGAGATTACAGGTGTGAGCCACCGCGTCCAGCCAACATTGGGGTTATTTTTAGTTGGCTTTTTCTTTGTGGAAGTATGAACACTTGTTAAATTTAATGAGAAAGTGGGGTAGAATGTAGCTTAGGTTTCTAATTTTCATAAATTAATTTTTCTAAATATAAGGCTAAGAGTACTTAAAACTTTGAATCTAGATATTTTCTATTGTGACAAGATACAGAAATTCAAGATTATAAATTTTGATGAGTTGAGAAATGTGCTTTGCGGTTTAAGTTATAAAAGCATTCTTCTGCTAACAGAAATGCTTATCTTGATTGTAAAGTCAGATCTTTACAGAAGTGGCTCAAACAGACTTAAGCAAAATTGTAAAACCCAGTGATCAGGTGGGACTAAAGTGGAGTAAGCTTGAGGGCAGGTAGGGTTTTGGGGCCCAAGTGATGTGGATGATGTGACCATAAAGGTAGAAAACTGATTCGGTTTAAGTAGAGATGTAGACCGAGATAGGATAGGAGGTGTGGTTTGAAGGAGGAGTGCTCAAGTATTCTGGAATGGGAGTTCCGTAAGGTGAAACATTTTAGTCAAGTCAGTGATTTTAGTCTGAGGGAATCTTCTGGAGGAATCATTTAGTCGGTCTTCTTTCCATCTGGCAATGTCATATTTTAAGTGTTACAGGCTAATGTTTTGACCACTATATATACACGTATTATTGTAAAGTCCAAGTTTATTCAAAGAACTGGATACACTTATTTTTTGCTTATAAAATCTTTCTTATTAGTGTTTTGTATTAAATTGCTATTAGCCATAAAGTAAGAAAACATTCTCAATCTTCTTTGATCCAGGATGAAATCTTCAGGACTCTTGTCCCTTTGGGACTGACCATGGTGCTGACTGTGGTGCTGCCTGGGATACTGTCCATGGTGCTGCCCATAGCACTTGAAATTCTAACAGTTTGGTCTTTTCTATTTAGGAACATTGGCCTTAAAATGCGTTTGAAAACTACAGTCAGTACATTACTACAGTCAATAGTAATTATATTTTTATTTGTTTATTTATTTATTTTTGAGACGGAATCTCGCTCTGTCGCTGAGGCTGGGGTGCAGTGGCATGATCTCAGCTCACTGCAACCTCCTCCTCCCCAGTTCAAGCAATTCTCCTGCCTCAGCCTCCTGAGTAGCTGGGATTAGAGGCATGTGCCACCACACCTGGCTAATTTTTGTATTTTTAGTAGAGAACGGGTTTTGCCATGTTGGCCAGGCTGGTCTCGAACTCCTGACCTCAAATGATCTACCTACCTCAGCCTCCCAAAATGCTGGGATTACAGGCATGAGCCACCACGCCTGGCCAATATTTTAAATATACTTATTCAAATTTCTTCAGTATGAAGATGACATGAATATATATACACACACACATATACATGCATTATGACATTGTGATATTGTTTTGGTGTCTTTAATGCACAAAATGGTATTATACTGTACAAACCTTTCTGCAGTAGACTTTTGTCACTCAATATTGTGTTTCCAAGGCCCATCCATCTTTTTTTGAGATAGAATTTCGCTCTTGTTGCCCAGGCTGGAGTGCAGTGGTGTGATCTTGGCTCACTACAACCTCTCCTCCCAGGTTCAAGCGATTCTCCTGCCTCAGCCATCTGAGTAGCTGGGATTACAAGCACTCACCACCACGCTGGCTAATATTTTCTATTTTTATTAGAGATGGGGTTTCACCATGTTGACCAAGCTGGTCTTGAACTCCTGACCTCTGGTGATCCACCCACCTCAGCCTTCCGAAGTACTGGGATGACAGGTGTGAGCCACCACGCCTGGTCAGGCCGTCCATCTTTAATAAATGTACATAAAGTTGGTTTTTTTTGTTGTTTTTTTTTGACAGGGTCTCACTTGGCTGGAGTGCAGTGGTGCAATGCACTGCAGCCTCAGTACCTGGCTAATTTTTTTATTTTGTGTAGAGATAGAGTTTCACTGTGTTGCCCAGTCTGGTCTCTAAATCTTGGACTTAAGTGATTTTCCCTCTTAGCCTCCCGAAGTGCTAGGATTACAGGTGTGAGCCACCGTGCCTGGCCAGGTTTTAGTTTCAATAAAAATTGCTGTGTAGTATTCTACATTATGAATATACTACATTTTATTCATTGTTCTCCTACTGATAAACATTTTTCAATGTTTAAGTACTATAAATAATGCTGCAATGAACCTCCCTATAGATGTGTTGTTAGACAAATGTTCTAGCATCTTTCTGGGATAGACATCTAGAAATGGAACTGCTGAATCATCATATTCATTTTTACATTAAGATTTCAACCTATAAATGTTTTTACTACATGAGGGAAACAACTAACTATTTTGCCTATCAAAGTTACTCAGCATGTAACCTGTACTTTCTAGGAAATTTTTTTTTTTTTTTTGAGACGGAGTTTCACTCTTGTTGCCCAGGCTGGAGTGCAATGGTGCAATCTTGGCTCACTGCAACCTCGCCTCCCGGGTTCAAGCGATTCTCCTGCCTCAGCCTCCTGAGTATCTGGGATTACAGGCATGCGCCACTGTGCCCGGCTAATTTTGTAGTTTTTAGTAGAGATGGGGTTTCTCCATGTTGGTCAGGCTGGTCTCAAACTCCCGACCTCAGGTGATCTGCCCACCTTGGCCTCCCAAAGTGTTGGGATTACAGGCGTGAGCCACCGCGCCTGGCCATTCTAGGAAATGTTAAGAAGGAGCAAGCCATCCAGAATTGGAGACAGGAGAGTATTCTGAAACTTTTAGCCAAAATTTGATCTTATTATTTGATCTTCAGTGCGTTTTATGTTCCTTCCTCAGGCTTTATTATTTTGCTTTTGAAGTAGTTAAAATATGTATATGTCCCCCTTTAAATACAGAAATCTGATTATACAAACAATTTCATTTAAAGAGTTTACGGAAAATTGGCCGTTCGTGGTGGCTCATGCCTGTAATCCCAGCACTTTGGGAGGCCAAGGCAGGCGGATCACTTGAGGTCAGGAGTTTGAGACCAGCCTGGCCAACATAGTGAAACCCTGTCTCTACTAAAAATACAAAAATTAGCTGGGCATGGTGGCGTGCGCCGGTAATCCCAGCTACTTGGGAGGCTGAGGCACGAGAATCACTTGAACCCGGGAGGTGGAGTTTGCAGTGAGTTGAGATCGTGCCATTGCACTCCATCCTGGGTGACAGAGCAAGACTTTGTCTCAAATATAAAATAAGAGTTTACAGAAAATCCTTGTACATAACTCAAGGGGCTAGAATATAAGAAATAAGTTTAGAACAGAATTTAGAGTATGAAACGACCATGAAGACTTATCTAGTTCAGTCTTGATTTATAGATGTGACAAATCAAGGCACAGACAACTTAAATTATTTACTTGGATTCTTCTGATTGCTAGCAGAATCTGTTGAAACACATACTCAAAGTCCCTTTGAAGAGAACAGCTTTGTTTGTAAACCACTAGAATCTTTGCAACAGACATTTAATACTGCACAGTGACTTCTTTTGTTTACCTCTTGCTATTTGACCTCAGTAACTCACAAAAGTGCCATGCCTGTTGTTCAAAGCAAGTGTGAAAAAAGTCTTTTTTTATAACCTGCTTTTGTAGTGAGAACTGTAGAAGCTCACTTACCTCATGTGATTTGAACTGGTAGTTAAGTGAAAAGTTGGTTAAAGGCTTTTTCTTGGAGGTGTGGTCCATGGATTGGAGTTCTGTATTATCTTTTGTGCATACACTTCACCCATAATTTCCAGGTGGATTTCTTTGAAATGGCTGGAGAACTTAGATTTTGTAGAGCATCTGAGAGTGCCGAAACCTCTTGGATTTCTGTAGAGTTCACTCCCAGCCTTTTCTAATTTTAATGCTTATACCTAGTTAGCAGTATTTTTTTTTTCTTTTTTTTTTTTGAGATGGAGTCTCGCTCTGTCACCCAGGCTGGAGTGCAGTGGCGCGATCTCGGCTCACTGCAAGCTCCGCCTCCTGGGTTCACACCATTCTCCTGCCTCAGCCTCTCCGAGTAGCTGGGACTATAGGCACTGGCCACCACGCCCGGCTAATTTTTTTTTGTATTTTTAGTAGAGACGGGGTTTCACCGTGGTCTCGATCTCCTGACCTCGTGATCCGCCCGCCTCGGCCTCCCAAAGTGCTGGGATTACAAGTGTGAGCCACCGCGCCCGGCCAGCAGTATTTTTTTTTCTAGAAGAAACTCTTCATTTAAAAAATTTTCCCAAAGCTTTCAACTTAGATTTATAATATCTATTCTAGAATGTCAAAGTCATTGTAATAACAGTTCAACAACTAGGCCTTCAGAAGTTTTTATACTATTTAATTATATTTCATAATTAACTGTAACAAGCGTAACTAGCACAGACAGATACCAGAATGAACTTGGTTGACCCATGATGTGTAGCAACTCCCGTCTACAAGCTCTGAGTGTTAGGCAAACCATAAGCTGATGGGTATATGTTGGAGGGATAAAAGTTGGTCAGCTTTCTGATGACTCAGCTCAGTGGAGGTTGCTTAAGAGAGCTGCTATGTATCCTTAAGGGGCCATTGGCAAATTTTAGGACAATTATCTTCAGGGAACCTAAAGGGAAAATAAATGTGTGTGTGTGTGTGTGTGTGTGTCTGTGTGTGTGTGTGTGTGTGTGTGTGTGTGTGTGTTTGTGTGTGTGTGTCAAGCCTTATTGAAGAGTAGCAATAGACTCTTACTAGGCATAATCAAGTTGCCCTCTTGGGGAAACTCAAATGCAAAAATCCTCTTGAACTTTTCTGGGTAGCCTACTCTACTCTTTCCTGATAGTACCACTACAGTATACAGCACTGTAAAATTTTTTGCTTTAAAAGTTTGTTTATAAACTGGCATTTGTAAGTATACTTTTTGAGCTGATTTAAGAGTCAAGTTTTTTTTCCTAGGGAAATGCTTCTTTGTAATTATCTGTCACTAGCAAAATTTGTTTTAACACATATTTTTCTAAAAATATGATATGTAAACTGTGTTGTAGTTGTACAATTAAAGGTTTTTGGTCGAACAGTTATTACATGATGTAAAATCATGTGTAACACTTTAATATTTAAATTTATTACATTGTAACCTAAAAGTCACTTTAGAACTTTTTATGTGGCTTGAACAGGAATTTTCTTACCCAAAGCTTTGTATGTATGCTTTATTGCCTCCTTTGTTATTAGCATGGAGACCATGGGTTTTCTGTTATTATTGTTTCATTTAAACAGTTCATGAATATATTAAGCACCTGAAATAAACTGTTAGATGCTGTTAATGTGAAGAGGAGTTAAAAACCTGGTCCTTGCCTTTATCTACATGCTGTACATGTAGAACTTATTGTAGTTCCCTAGATGTAGCAGGTGCTCAGGAAACATTTTTGTAGTAGTAGAAAAGAAGTGTCAAACTCTAACTTGCTCTGGAGCAGATTCCGCTAGTAAACATTGTTTTTTCAAGCTTCTTTTTTTTTGCCTTGCTTCCTACTTAGGCCAAAATAATTCATCCACATCCCACCTTAGCTGTTCTTTTGTGTCAAACAAAAATCTTATTTGGAAATAGCATGTTAATGCCAACTGTGTTGGGGCATTCCATACTGTACTGCATTAAATGAGGAGAAAGATGCAGAGGCCCTGTCGGGAGGATTGTGATCCTGATGAGAGTGAGATGAGGGATAACAACAAAGAAACTGCCGTTCAATATTTCTTTTTTTTTTTTTTTTTTTTTTTTTGAGACAGAGTCTGGCTGTGTCACCCTAGGCTGGAGTGCAGTGGCGCGATCTCGGCTCACTGCAAGCTCCACCTCCCGGGTTCACGCCATTCTCCTGCCTCAGCCTCCCAAGAAGCTGGGACTACAGGTGCCCGCCACCACGCCCGGCCAGTTTTTTGTATTTTTAGTAGAGACTGGGTTTCACTGTGTTAGCCAGGATGGTCTTGATCTCCTGACCTCGTGATCTGCCCGCCTCAGCCTCCCAACGTGCTGAGATTACAGGCGTGAGCCACCACGCCCGGCCTGCCATTCAATATTTCTAATTAATTCAGATGGGGAAGAAAATCTCTAGTGACTATTATTTTTTAAACCTGTACCTGTGTGTCCCTCCAGTGAAGGCTATTTAAACCCCATTTTTGGTGAAGTAGTTTGATTATGATTCATTTATGTGAAAATTTTAGTTACTAGAAACACTACAGGTATTTGGTACTCCTGTGATTTTTTTAAAAATGCTTCTTTTTTTCCCCTAGTCTCCTTATATACATTTGACAAAGCCAAACAGTGTATTGGCACAATGACCATCGAGATTGATTTCCTGCAGAAAAAAAGCATTGACTCCAACCCTTATGACACCGACAAGATGGCAGCAGAGTTTATTCAGCAATTCAACAACCAGGCCTTCTCAGTGGGACAACAGGTAGTTTTAAATTTTCTTTCATTCCTTTAACTTTATAGGTATTCTAATTTCTGCAGTTGTCCAAAATTAATTCCACCTTTTAAAAAGTGAGAGGAGCTTTGCGTATCAACTCATATATCCAAGGTGAGTGATAAAAGTGAGGGAGATGTATTTACTGAACTTCAAGGAGTCTGTTCAGAAAAATTCTAAAGTAGCTTTTAGATTAAAATGTCATGTATAATTATAGCAGCTTTTCCCTCAGCAAATTTGGGAACCCTGTAGATGTATATATCTGAAATTTCTTTTTATATCATAGGACATTTGTTTTGCCTCTGGAATGTCTGTCTCTTTCACTAATATAGTTCTGTAGAAAATGTAGCTCTTGGACAGACATGGTGGCTCATGCCTGTAATCCCAACACTTTGGGAGACTGAGGTGGGAGGATCGCTTGAGCCCAGGAGCTCAAGACCAGCTTGGGCAACATAGTGAGACCCTGTCTCTACAAAAATTTCTTAAAAAGTAGCTATGTATAGTGGTCTCAACTACTCAAGAGGCTGAGGTGGGAGGATTGCTTGAGCCTGGGAGGTTGAGGCTGCAGTGAGCCATGATTGTGCCACGGCACGCCAGCCTGGGTGACAGATTGAGACCATCTCAAAAAAAAAAAAAAGTTCTTATTTTGGTTATGGGCTTATTTGAGAATCTTAAAAAACTGAATTCCTGCTAGATAGGAAAAGAATATAGTGCATTATTTTAAAAAGAGAATTGGGACGAACCTCAAGAGATTACCTTATCTAACTCCACATTTACAAATGAGGAATTTTATTTTTTTATTTTTTTAAATTTTATTTATTTATTCATTTATTTTTTGAGATGGTGTGTTACCCTGTCACCCAGGCTGGAGTGCAGCAGCACCATCTCAGCTCACTGCAACCTGCACTTCCTGGGTTCAAGTGATTTTCCTGCCTCTGCCTCCTGAGTAGCTGGAATTAACAGGTATGCGCCACCATGCCCAGCTAATTTATTTATTTATTTATTTATTTTATTTTTTTTTTTTTTGAGACGGAGTTTTGCTCTTGTTGCCCGGGCTGGAGTGCAATGGCGTGATCTCGGCTCACTGCAACCTCCGCCTCCTGGGTTTAAGTGATTCCCCTGCCTCAGCCTCTCGAGTAGCTGGGATTACAGGCATGCACCACCACACCCTACTAATTTTGTACTTTTAGTAGAGATGGGGTTTCACCATGTTAATCAGTCTGGTCTCGAACTCCTGAGCTCAGGTGATCCATCTGCTTTGACCTCCCAAAGTGCTGGGATTACAGGCATGAGCCACCATGCCCAGCCATTTTTTTTGTATTTTTAGTAGAGATGGGGTTTTGCCATGTTGGCCAGGCTGGTCCTGACCTCAAGTGATCCTCCCACCTCGGCCTCCCAAAGTGCTAGGATTACAGGTGTGAGCCACACCACGCCTGGCCAAATGAGGAATTTAAGATCTAAAGAAGGTAAATGGTATGCCCATGGCTACACAGCTAGGGGACATAGTTGAGATAAGAATTAATTAAACACATATTTGATAGTACCTAGTACCTAGTACCAGTCACTGTTTTAGACACTGCAGATCGGCAGTGAACAAAACATATATGATCCCTACTGTCATAGAACTTACTTTCTAGTTGAGGAAAACAGAAAATAAGACAGGAATACCATGTACAGTTAGGTCTCTGATGAAAGTAGATCAGGACACTTCACCAGAGAGCCATTGCAGTGCTGTTGTGTATTGGATGACTAAAATTGTGCTCAGATTGCCTAGCTAAACTTGATAGTTTTTACCTTTGCTTTTAGCTTTAGTATCCTAATAGGAAATGTTTAGGAGAATGTTTAATAGAAAATGCTTTGGTTATTTATAATAATTTAAAACTCAGTAGCATGTAAAAGTCAGTAAATCCATGAAAGAGAATCTTTTGTAATTCAGAGAAGTAGTAAATATCTTACTCCAGATCACTGTCCTTACTGTTTCTTCTCATTTGTGGTATCTGGTAGTAGCATGATTGACGGACAGCCCAACCTGTAATATTTACCGTTATACCCCAGCACATAGAAGAAGACCAAACTTTTAGAAGGGACTCAGCAAAGATTTGGCGAATGAGTAATTGAGCATTCAGAAGCTGTCTCTGCACTTGTAGGGCAAGCATTTTGTACTAGTGATAGAAAAGCAGGAATTGTAGAGTCACAGACCCAGGTTTGACTCCTGGCGCTCTCATTTACTGTGACTTTGAGCCTTGTTGCGTAGCCTCTTTCTGCATCTCAGCTTCCTCACTAGTAAAACGGAGTTGTAGTTTCTGCTTCCAAGAGTGTTTGTGAATATTATATAACTGGCTGTAGTGTTTGAATAAATACTAAGATACTTTATTCTTTGTTTGAAATAGTAAATGTGGTACTCTTGAATTACTTTAGGTGGCACTCTGACATTTAAATTAAGATATTTTTTATCCGTGTGAAAGCAATTTTAAACATGAGTTTTGCAGTCATTAACACCGATCGTAAGTGCTAATTCCCTTTTCTTCATTGGCTATGAGTAGTTTGAGGAGCAGATTGGAGAGGAGTATATAAGAGAAACTGGTTTTCTGCATTTGAAAAACATTAGTGATGATCTGAGAATCAAACCATTATATTATGAAGTGATTTTTCTCCCCTTACATATTTTCTACATAGCTTGTCTTTAGCTTCAACGAAAAGCTTTTTGGCTTACTGGTGAAGGACATTGAAGCCATGGATCCTAGCATCCTGAAGGGAGAGCCTGCGACAGGGAAAAGGCAGAAGGTAGGTTTTATTTCTGATCATCTTTATTAGATCATCTTTATAATGTAATTTGTGCAGATTGATTATAATTTTCCTATCTGTTGCTTAGTGATTTTTTTCATATTGTGTACTCTCTTAAGATAGTAGGGAGAAAAAATTGCTTTCATAGCCATCATTGTTATTAAAATATAGCTTAAAATATACTTATTTGCAGACCTAATAGTAATGTAAAATGTGATATATATGTACATATAATTTGCTTGAATGCAGATATTTATTGTAAATAAATAATAAGAAACGCATTATTGGAAAGGTATAGGCATGGAAATAAGGCATGTAAGAATTGTAGAAGAAAGTTATGAGAAAAGTAAAAGTAGCTCAGATGATAGTCTGGAAGGTTTGCTTTGCCCAGAGAAACCTCATTTCCCCCTCACTTTTGGCCTTGCTTTGAGAAATCCAGAAATTTGCTATTAGACTACTAATTATTGTCTTTCTGTACAGATTGAAGTAGGACTGGTTGTTGGAAACAGTCAAGTTGCATTTGAAAAAGCAGAAAATTCATCACTTAATCTTATTGGTAAGATTTACAGTTTTTAGAAGATTTGAAATGAAGTGGGCCTATTTCTATATGTAACTCAACTACAGTGATTTCCAAATGGGGAAAGGAAAGAGGGGCATCTCTCTTGAGAGAGTTTATCACAGAAGCATGGGGTATTTCCTGTTGGTCAGTTTGCTGATGAAAATGTTTAAAACCTTCATCTGGATCAACTTTGTCCAATAGAAATAGAATGTGAGCCACATGTGTAATTTTTAATTCCTAGAAATCGCACTAAAATAAGAAACAAATTAATTTTTTAACTTTTAATTTTGAGATAATTTTAGGTTCACAGAAGATTTGCAGAAATAGCTCAGAGAATTTCTGTATGCCCTTTACCAGCTTACCCTGATGTTAATGTCTTATTTGACATTATCAAAAGTACAATTATAAGAAATGAACATGGTTTCATTTCTGCTAACTAAACTACAGATTTTATTGAGATTTCACCAGTTTTTCCATTGTGTCCTTTTCTGTTCCAAGATCTAATTTAGGATCCCATATTGCATTTAGTTGTTCTGTCTTTTGAGTTTTCTTCTGTCACTGACAGTTCCTCAGACTTTGTCTTTTATGATTTTGAGAACTGGTCAGTTATTTTGTAGAATGCCCCTCACTTGGTTTTGTGTTAAATGAGATAGCATCATCATTTCTTTTAGTGATTAAGTGATGAATGTGCAGGTCAAGTCTTCCCAGCAGATTCATGGTTCAGTCCTACTCTTGTACTCTAGCCCAATTTTTGTCATATTAAAACAATGCAGCTTGTTCTCTGAGAATAGTAACTCACCAGAATAATGTGCCATTAACTGGGCATTAATTCTTATTTTTGGTTGATTTAACTATGTTGATGTCTACCCCACTAGAGAGTAGAGGGTTTTCATTGGTTGCACATCATCATGTCCAGGGTCACTTAACAGTCTTTGAGTGCGTGGCCTTTAATTCCTGGTCCACACATTACCATTCCCCCTTATTGTTTTTTGTTAGTTATAAAATATTTTATTTATAAAATATGGATAGGCACTCGAAAACAATTCACACACTCTAAAATTTGGTTCTGTTTTCATAGTCTTGTAATTTGCTTTTTTTGCTTAGCATGTTTCAAACATCTTAAATATACACCTATAACATGATTTTTAATGCCTGTATGTCATTTTATGAAGGTAGGATGTATTTTCCTATTATTGATCTAGTACATTTATGAAGTGATTTCTTTGTATTTTATTTTTGTGTACCTTTTGTTAAGATATCCCAAGGAAGTTGCATGACTTTCATACAATATAGGTATTTCTAAGTAATCCATGGGAAAAAATTGTGTAGTTAATTGGCATGCGGTAAATTTTGCCCACAAGAGGGCAGTAGAGTGTAAGAAAAAATATTTTTCATCGCTTTCCAAAGGAAATCTTAAGGCCTCAAAACTCTAACCATAAAATTATCATCTAGTATAAACTTTTTTAAAGTGTTACTTTATTTTTAATTGACAAATAATAATTGTATATATATATATAGGGTACAATTTGATGTTTTAATACATGTATACATTGTAGAATGATCAAATCAGGCTAATTAACATATCACCTCAAATATTTAGCATTTCTTAGGATAAACTTTTTTTAATGTGACATTTTCTTCCCTGGTTTTACAAAAACTATATTATTACTTTATTTTTTGTTTATAATAGAGCATACTAAGGTACTTAATTTATTCTTTGTTTGAAATAGTAAATGTGGTTCTCTTGAGTTACTTTAGGTGACACTCTGACATTTAAGTTAGATAATTTTTGTCCTTGTGAGAGAATTTTTAAACATGAGTTTTGTAATCCTTGAAGTCTTTAGGATGATTTCAGACTTTTGTGTGCAAGTGAAGACAAAGCAAAGAAGACATCAAACTTGTTCAGTATATTTCCTTAGGCTGAGGGGTTATATGCCCAATCACCTGTATAAGCGTAATCTGGATAAATATATGTATTTAAAATAAACTTGCGTTAGGAGACTTCAGTGACTGCAAGATTTCAGTTGCATTTCTGCCAGCTAGTGTTGTCTTCATCAGATACGGCGTTTCTTCTGATCAACCAAGTTAGTTAATTTGGTTAGGTTGAAGGTTAATAAAACCAAGTTTTATGGACTGATACAAATAGACTACAGCATAAGTTTAGCTAGTCATTTTGACAGTGTGTTACCATATATGGAGATCAGACAAAGTAGATAGCATAGCAAAACCTACCCTTCTGACTGTAAAATCAGCTAAGATTATATTGTTCATTTTTGTATATGTAAGCGTAGCTTTTCTTTATTCATTTAAGATGCTCAGGGAGTTCTGTCTTTTTAGACTTAGTGATAAAGTCCTTGTTTCACATTTGATAATATTCCTTTGACATAGGCAAAGCTAAAACCAAGGAAAATCGCCAATCAATTATCAATCCTGACTGGAACTTTGAAAAAATGGGAATAGGAGGTCTAGACAAGGAATTTTCAGATATTTTCCGACGAGCATTTGCTTCCCGAGTATTTCCTCCAGAGATTGTGGAGCAGATGGGTAAGTTTAAAAAGGAAAATGTTATAAAATCTTGTATTGTTAAATAAATTAATGCAATGAAGTATCTCTTTTTAATAGTTTTGAAATTATTTTTCAGACCAATTATTTCTGTCTTTTTCTTTAAAAATGAACAGATAAATTTTCTGAAAAACTTTTATAATACCAAAACTTTTAAAATTACATTTAAATTTTATGGGGAAATCATAGAAATAAGACTTGTGGTGGCTCCATTTTGTTTATTTATTTATTGAAGAATGCTTTTCTATGGGGCATATTTAGAAACTTCCCCTGAGAGTAATAATACTAGTAGTGACTCCATTTTATTTATTTATTTACGTAAGAATGTTTTTCTATAGGGCATATTTAGAAAGTTCACCTGACTCTAAAGATCACTATGGGTCAGATTTACCCTGCTGAATAATAACTATCTATTAGACTGTGTGCATTGTTCTAACATTAGCTGCCGTTCCTTTTTATTGTACTGTTGCATTACCCAGTTAGTACATCTTCATACCTAATAAGTGGGTACTTGCATGTTTTTAAATTAAATAAGTTTGATCCAAAAAGACAAATGCAGGATATACATTGGAGTTTCTATATTGCATGCAAAGAAGTGCACTATTCGTTTATCACTTTCTTCTTGAAGGTTTATTTAATTTATCTGTGTGAAGTGACTTTATTTGCCCAGTGGAAATGCTGTCATGACTGTTTTCATATCCATATCATTCGTTGGATTGGAATGTGAGCAACAATATCTGAGAAAGGAATGTATAACATAACAGCTTCTGGCAGACTATTAGTGTAAAAACAGCATCCAAAAAAAATGGAAGGAATATGAATATATTACTCCCCTCATCTCCATCATTCTTTATCTTTAAATTGCTACTGGAAGATAAAAGTATATTTATTATGGTGGGGATAAGAACTGCTTTCTAGGCACTGAGTGCTTGGATTGTATTAGCCTTCTATTGTTGGTAGCCTTTCTGCCTGGTCACTCACTCAGATAAATTACAGGCACGGCACACACCTGTTCACTGGGTAAAGGTCGAGTTTGGAATTGGATTAAGAGAAAATGACAGAGACCCTCATCACCTGAGTTTTATACACCTTGAAATGGCAATAGCATACTTTTTATCTCAAAGATACAAAGGCCACGTCCATTAAAAGCAGAATTTTAATTGGGAAAATATTTTAAAATGTGGTAGTTCACTATCTTGGTAATGTGTATTTTCGATCAAGACATGAAAATATTGTTTAAGTGTATTTTGGGTAAAAGCAGGGATAAAAAGATGATTCCAAATGTTCTAAGTTATTCTTGTGGAATGTTTTTACTAGTTTTCAGAACTGAGATCTAGTGCAGGAAGAGTCTAATGATTCTGTTTCTTTGAACATTTATACTGTTTAGCCAACAAGTAGAAAAATAACTGCATTGGTAGTAAGCCATCTCTTTTAATTATAAATGTTTTCTCACTGTTTGGAAGCTATTGAAAATACAGTTATTCAGATACTAGTTTGCTATTTGCGCATTATCTAGATCCTGCACTTGAAGCTATGTGCAACGTCAGTATGCGTTGGGTAGATAATGCGTAAAGGAGTTGGACTCACACTGGTCAGTTTGTGACCTTGCCAGCTGTTGGAGAGTTTTAAATTAAATCAGAACAGATTTGGAATTTGTTAGTGAATTTCATCTGTTTCTGATATCCGTATTGAAATGAGTTGAATTACAGTAGTGTGCTTTTTGTTGTTTTTGATGTGTTTTTTGACTAAGCACTATGGATTTGAATTTTGTGAGTGCCACTGTCCAGAACCTTTTTTATGGATTTATTTTTCTGATATTTTTACAGTAATTTAATTAGACAAAAAATGAATTCTATCCTTTTAGAAAAGTATTTTTTTTCTCTATGGCTTGTTGCTATCAGGAAGCATGTGTTATCAATTTCATTGAAAAGACAAACTAGTATAAAGCTGCCCTGGCTTTTGAGCTGAATTGAAAAACTTATTTTCTTTATTCTGGGTGAAGTTTCTGGGTATCTAAAAAAAGGTAAAGCTCCTCTTTTTTTTTTAATGGTTAAATGGCTGAGAAATAATTCTCTTGTAATGCATGTATCATTCCCTGTCTTCCAATAGAGGCTTCTTTTTTCCTTTGAATTTTGGGGGAATTATATAGTAAAATCTTTTCTTGTACTCCAATTACAGTGTGGTTATAAAGCTCTCATTAGGCTTTGGTAAAGGTATATAAATAAAAATCGTTACATTTTGACAGAATATACATAAAATTATACAAATTCTTTTTATGCATATTCTGCGTGGTTTTTTTAATGCATATTCTGTATGGTTTTGTTTTTTTTTTTTTTTGATATGTCAGGTGGGATCAAAATGGATTTTTTTCCCCCACTCTTTGTTAACTAGACAGATCTATATGGTTTGGAGATTCAGCTGGACACTGAGTATGACTGGTTAAATCAGTTCTAATTTTTAAAAAAGATTAGAAAAGAATAATTTATGTAGGTTATGGGGCTTTTTTGTTTTAAGCAGAAAACTTTACTTTTGGCTTGAGACCAAATTATTGTCTTTACTATGGAGTCTAAAGTTATGTCTGCTTTATAAACAGGAATCTTAACTAAGTGGATTTTTTGCCTATTTATCAATTTTCAAATTTACAAAGTGATAAATTTAGAATATTCTCTTCTGTCATTATGTTCATCAGACTGATAATTATGCTTCTAGATAACAGAGTTTTCTTTTTGTCTATAAAACTTCATGTTGCCTTTTCAAAATTGAAAATATAGTTTAGCTACGAACAGAATGTTGCTGATGAGATATAGGAAGATTAAGGACTTAACGAGAGGCACACAATTATGCAGTAAAATTAGGGAACCGATGAGGTAATATACATGAAAATAACTGTCATGGAGTTTCCAATCTATTAGTTTCTCTCTTGAAGGTCTTTCAAATAGATAGTGTATACCTTAGGCCGGGTGCAGTGGCTCACTCCTATAATCCCAGCACTTAGGGAGGCTGAGGTGGGTGGATCACAAGGTCAGGAGATCGAGACCATCCTGGCTAACACGATGAAACCCTGTCTCTACTAAAAATAGAAAAAATTAGCCAGGCATGGTCGTGGGTGCCTGTAGTCCCAGCTACTCGGGAGGCTGAGGCAGGAGGATGGTGTGAACCTGGGAGGCGGAGCTTGCAGTGAGCCGAGATCGCACCACTGCACTCCAGCCTGGGCGACAGAACAAGACTCCGTCTCAAAAAAAAAAAAAAAAAAAAAAAGATAGTGTATACCTTTCTGCTTTTGTACTTTTGTTATATTTTTGTGGAATTAAAATCAAGGAAACCCTTAAAGGAGAAAGGAAGTCACATAAAGCTCTCTAGACTGAGGGATAAAGGAAAGGGGATTATTTAGGGGAATATCAATTTAGACTTTTGTTTTTGTTACTGTTTTAATCAGAGTAACTATTGAGTTTTCCCCTTGTCTGAAGCAGTTGAGCTCACCCAAACCCAAGTGGGGCAGCCCTTCCTTGGAAGCATATGAGAGCAACGAGCAAAGAAAACTAAACCTATACCTTGCACTTAGTAAATACCAAATAGATATTTAGTTAGAATGCCCTCCAACCCCCCACAAAACAGATTTTTAATTAAGAATTACCTTAAATCCATAATTTTATGGGCTAATAGAAGCCACATTTGAGTACCAGGGTAGAAATGTGAACATCAAAGCTGGTATCTGGAAGTATGGGTGAATAAATAAATTCAACAACTGATTGCTGTCTTTCAGCATATTCAGGTGTTAACTGAATAGATACTAAATACTTGTGTTCGGGTATTTACCACACTTATTCCCCTGTATGCAGTTTTGTGGACAGTGTTCAGGATAAATAAATGGTTGATTACCTCAGTTCTCACTGTAGCTATTTTGTTAGCAAAGATAGAGTTTCTGCAAAGAAACTTCATTTTTTCAGCATCCCTGGCAATTCTCTCTAAATTATAAATGTCAAAGCAAAGAAACACATCGTTTTCAATGAAGAGTGGAATAATTGTTAAAGAATTAGTCAGCATCTCTTAATGTAATCCTGGGAATAGGTTCACATCTACCCAAGGAAAGACCTAGAAGGAAAAGGATGTGAAGAGGGAAGACCTCAGCCTCACACTGTCTTTCAGTGGATCTGTGGAGTGTAGATGTTCAGGCCACCTAGTGGGGAGGAAAGCCACTTGTTATGGTCTTGTGCCCCCATTCTTTGAAACTGACACTGTTCTTTTTGGTCTCCTTTCCCCAGTGTCTCCCTCTGTAAGCCCATTTTCAATTGTATTTTTAAGGTTTCTTTTGAAATTCAAGAGGAAAGCAACTCTTTTCTGATATCATAAGTGAAATTGCAGTTACTCTATGAAATAGAACTGCTGAGAAGATAAGGAACCTTTCAATCACACAGACATCTTTCACATGCTAAAAACAGTGCAAATAAAACATAGTGGAAGAAAGGGCACTAAGGTTTTGTGCATGCCATATTTGGGAGAGAGGGAGTTCTTGCTAAGATTAACATAAACACTGACACTCTTAAAATGCATTTTCACACCCCCACTCATGAGGAGAGATTGCATTTTAAATGGGGGTTAAGACATCTAGCCGAACTCCAGGGCTCTGTAAAAGGAACCCTAAGGCTAAAGAGCTTATCTGAAATTTGAAAAAAAGAAAAAAAAAATGAAGCTTTCTGACATTCATCTTTTTTTCTTGTATTAGTCATAACTTGCTTTTCAGCTATATTTTAGGTTTTGAATGCCAACCTGACATCTGTTCAAGTCTGCCTGTAATTTATTAGCAGAGGAAAAGACAGCAGTTGCTCACTAGTTAGAGATGCAAAATTTCTCCCTTCCTGTTCTCCACTAAGTACTTATAGATGATACCTGGATACGAGGAATGTAATAATATACTAAAAACTTCAGGTCAGGAAATTTACAAAGACTTTTTTTTAAATTAGAAGAATAAAATGGCTTAAGACCATGTGATTTCCAAAATCTCTAGACCAGGATTTAGAGACAAAGCATAGACCCTAAAAAATACTTTAGATAACTTTCTATAAATTGTGACTTTTTTAACCTTGAATTAATTTTTCCATTGGTTTTAAATTTTTAAGTTAAATGTATATTTGAACAGTAGTTGTGCTTATATCTGAAAGTCAAACTGTATGTAAATTCACCTGGCATTTTGCATTTATAGACAGACTTTAAGAAACAAATCTCTTGGAGAGGCAGTGCTCTCTACAGAGTCGCCAAATGGATTAGATTTCCTGGCAACTACAGTTGAGTTACTTACAGATCAACAGTTGGGTCACTACAAAGTTGAGGTCTAAGTGTTAACCTGAGTGCCCACCCGTAAGAAACCGGTTAGAGCCAATTTTAAAATGATATAGCTCCAAATGTAGAGACATGTTTGTGTTAATAAAAAATATATAAAAGCAAATGCATTCTAAAAATCTCTAAGGACATACATTAAATTGAAAAAGGGTTTACAGCTGAATGTGGTGGCTCACACCTATAATCCTAGCACTTTGGGAGGCTGAGATGGGAGGATCACTTGAGCTCAGGAGTTCAAGACCAGTCTGGGTAGCATAGTGAGACCTTGTCTCATTTATTTATTTTTTTTAATTTAAAAATGTAATTTAAAAAATAAAAAAAAGTGTTTACTTCCGTGGAAGGGAAGCTAAGATGGGGAATAAAGGGAAAGTTTTGTTCTTTTACTCGATTTTACCTTTATGTCTGAATGTTATATTTCTAATGTGTGCTTTTAAAAGCCAACAAACAAAAGATAACAGTATATTTCTTGGGGTGACTCTACCGTCAGCACGGAAAGTCAGCAGGAAGCAAGCACATCCTTCCGCCTTCATAAAGTTTCCTGTGGAGGAGGAGAGTGCAGGGTAAAAGGCCTGGATTCCAAGGGCTTTGCTGGCAGCCCCTTAGAGGGTAGACAGAACACCTATCCTATTTGGTCAAGAAGAGAAAAACAGTTTCTCCATATGTAACAAACTGCCTTCCCCCAGAATGTTCTGCATTATAGTAATGGTGTAAGTAATCTGCCCTTCAAACATGAGAACATTTGCATCCAGGCCTTTAGGCAGCCAAGGCAGCATTAAAGAATAAAGAGTGGGAGCAGAGCAAGCTGAGGGAAAGCAGAGCTTCTGACATTTGAGGAACTGGGCGTGAATTTGTTTTTAGTCTTCAAAAACCATTCTCTTGAGGAATCCAATTCCCATGACCCCTGAAGTGAAACAGTTGGTGTTTTCTCCTGCGTTTCTCCCATACGTAAGTTGGTGATTATAATGAGGGTGGTGGCCAATACTTATATAATGCCAGATGCTGTTCTATGTGCTTTATTTATTATTGTGTTTATTAATCCTCACAGCAGCCTTCAGAAGTAGACACTGTGTTGTCTCCGTATTATGGAGCAGGAATCTCTGTCTCAAAAAGGTGAAGTAATGGGTCCAAGACACACAGCTAGTAAGTAGTAGAGTCAGATTTGAACCCAGGCAGTCGAGCCCCAGATTTCATTTCCTTAACCATTACGTATTATTCTCCCATGAAAGCCCATCGTGTAAAACCATTTTAATGGGCTTTCTAGCTTCACTTTTTTGGGGACCTTTGAAGCAATCATTGAGGCAGCCTTTGTTCTAGCCAAGGGCCAACCATGGCACCACTGAAATTTTGGGCTGGATAATTATTTGGTCTGGGGACTGGGTGTCCTTTGCATTGTAAATAACTAACTTTTCTAGTAATCTGATGTGTTCAAATTGTCATGAGCTCAAGAGACACGAAGATTTGATGGTAGGCTGTAATACCTAATACCTAATGCCACTTTTTTCATGTGTTTTTTGCCACGTGTTGTAGCAGAATACAGGAAGGAGGGAACTGGTGTGGATGTGTCAGAGAAGTTGTCTTAAACTGTCAATCTGGAGATGGAACATAAATGTTAAAATTAAATAATCATTTAAAAATTAAGCAACATAACAAGTGATCTCAAAGGCCAGTATTTGATTAAGTGCCAGATGAGCAGTACAATTGATAAGCCCTACAGGAACTGAAAGGGAATCACATCGAGAAGACTTCATAGAAGAGGCAGAGCTTGAGTAAGGCCTTAAATGCTGAGCGGTTTTGGATAGGAGGAGGGAAGGGGATGGTTGTCCATATCCTGGGAAGAGTGACAGACTAAACACGGTATAGACTTCATGACTTAGACCAGTCTAACAGAGCTGTGGTTTGGAAGAAACAGGAAATAAGATTAAAAAGTTAGTTTTGGGTTGGGTTGTGGAAATCTATGAGAAGATGAGGACTCTTTTTAAAGTACTGTCCCTGTTTAAGCTTCCAGACAGACTCAGAACCTTGCAGATAGACTCAGGTGCTTCTCCTGTGTTTCCCTGCACCTTGTATATACTTAGAATCCAGCTATGTTCTTAATGTAATTATTCATTTGCATTACACTCCTAAGGCAGAGTTTCTTAACCTTGGTACTATTGACATTTTAGGCTTGATAATTCTTAGTTGTAGGGTGCCTGACCTGTGCATCATAGGATGTTAAGCGGCATCCCTGGCCTCTCCTTGATGTCAGTACTTCCCTTCCTCACCACTCCGAGCCCCAGTGACGATTAAAAAAAATGTGATAAAACTGTCCTGCGTTGAGAACCATTGCTCAAAGGCCTTTGAAGGCACAATTGTAATGTCTTCTTATCCATGTATTATCAACATCAGGGGTGTTGGGATGTAGGTTGCAGGTCATTGTTGGACCATGAACCACTGTTACCAGTCCACAATAAGACAAATATTGGAAATTAAGAATAAGCAATTAGAAATGTTTATAGCAATTTGACATTATCACAATTTTTAAAAAATTATGTTTTACAAAAATGTTGGTTTGCAATGGATTGGAAATTTAAAAGGAAAAAAAAATACAACTGGACCTTAGCGTACATAGTTTGAGAAGCACTGGCCTACGTAAATATTTGCAAAATGAATGAAATTTTTGAACAGATGCCTTAGAGAAGAGGTGAGGCAAATAGTCTTAGAGACCAGTAGACTATTGCTGTCCAATGCGTGGTACTTAGAATCTGGATTGGGGTGAAGGCAACAGGAATGGAATGGGAAGAAAATACATGAAAAAATTGCAGACATGAAACTGGCAGAATTTGGCAATAGTTATGGTGGGTGACAGAATTGGAGGTGAGACTCAGGTCTTGTGAGAAAATGTTGGAAATAAGAAAATCAGGAGAATGTAGTTTTGGAAAAGTAAAGAATATCATTGCACATATTTTCAATATCGTGAAAGGAAACTGGAAGCTGAACTGAAGAGAGGAAGAATTACTGGCATTTCAATTTATTGAAGCCTAGTTTCAATCAGTCTGCACATGTTTAGGAAACACACTGTTGACTATTCTTGCTTGAAATATCCTCTTTACTTGGCTTTTCTCACTCCAAGCATTTCTGGTTTTCCTTTTACCTCTCTCGCTGTCTCTTTTCAACCTCTTTTGTGTCCCTTAAAATGTTGGGATTCTTCAGGAGTCTGTCTTTGACCTATTATTTTTCTCTAATTATTCTCCCCCAAATTAATCACATCTGTTTCATAGCTTCAATTAGTATCTTTATGCTGCTAACTCTCAAATATGCATATGCCACCTCGGTCTCAGTTTAGAACTCTGGATTTGTACCAGCATAATGTGTTGGGTATTTCATGATCACATAGTAAGCTTGAAATTAAACACATTCAGTTGCCTCCTCAGTCCTCTCTAAACATGCATCTATATCTGTGTTTTCTATCTCTGGCAATACTCTAGCCAAAAATCTGGACACCTTCTTTAACTCCTCTCTTTCCCTCACCTCCCACTTCCAGTAAGTCGCAGAATAGACCATCAATTCTGCAATCTCCTCAATCTCTCTCAAATCCTTCCAGTTCTCTCTACCTCCCCCTGCCACTCTTCCTTCAGGACACCATTATCACTTGCCTGAATTGCTCCATAAGCCCTCAGCCTTGCCCTTCTCTAATCCATTCTCCACACTGTAACTGGAGTGATTTTTATAAAAAGGCAAGTCTGATCCTGTCACTGCACTGGTTCAAACTCTTTAGCAGCCCGCCTTAACTCCTTACATGGTTTACAAGCCCTGTGTG
Source organism: Hylobates moloch (assembly GCF_009828535.3). Taxonomy (NCBI): domain Eukaryota; kingdom Metazoa; phylum Chordata; class Mammalia; order Primates; family Hylobatidae; genus Hylobates; species Hylobates moloch. The sequence continues at coordinate 29,536,985 of NW_026652285.1, read as the reverse complement.
ATCTGGCCCCTGCTAAACTTTCCTGCCTCACCTCTTAGCCCGTGCCCCTCCCCCATGCTCTGGGTTCCAGCCAGCCTGTGCTATTTTCAGTTCCTCTAATTTGCCATGCTACTTTCTCTTACCTCTATATCCTAGGGTTTTTTTTTTTTTTTTTTTTTTTGCCCAACCATCTTTTCATCCAATTCCTGTTCACTCTTTAGGCCAAAGCTTTGATCTCACTGTTTCTAGAATGAGTAGGCTTTAGTGTTTCTCCTGTGTGTTCTAATGGCTCTATGTTGTTTTATGCATTATTACATTGTATTATAATTGCTTATTACATGTCTGTATTCCAAGTCCTCTCTCCGTGTCCCTGCCCTCACAAACATAGTATACCTTCAGTAAGGAATAGGCCTTGTTTATTTTGGTCACTGTTGTATTTTTTCCTCCCGGCATGGTGTCTGGCTTATAAGTTTTCAGGAAATGAATAAATGCCAGGAACTTGATTAATCTTGATTAATTAAATAGAACACTTAGTTTGATCCAAGCCCTGCCCTCATGATGCTTACAGTCTATGTGGGAGTAACACTGTATTTGCACATCCCAGAGCAGTACTGTGTAAAACATAAGGCGCATTGTGAACCAGATTAGCAAAGTAGGCCACATGGAGAAGCAGCAGATGCATTTAAAGAGCAAGACTGAACCAGGTCTTTAAAAGTCAAAGCAGATATGATGTTTATAGTTCATTACTAAATCCATGTAGATCCTCTTAGATTCTGAATTTAGGAAAGACCTCTTGGATTGGTCCCGAATGGAACCAGGTTCCAGAAATAAGAAGAGGAAGAGTATTTTCTTGGGTACTTGTGAGCTACCATTTGCTTCATTGGGAACTGCCATTCTTATGTAAGAGCACCATAACAAGAGTGTTCACATTTAAGGGCATCAGGTCAATATTGGGTCTGTGTGAGTTTGTGTGCATGTGAATGCACACTTGTATTTTCTATTTTTAAATAGAAACACATTATAAAAATAATGCATCCCCATAAAACAGCACAGATAGGGTAAAAAGTGAAATCTCCCTTCATTCTACCCACTCCAGTTTTACTCTCTCTCTTAGAGGTAGTCACTGTAAAGAGATTGGTATGAGTTTTTCAAACCCTTTCCTAAGCATTTATACAATAATGTATAATCAATCCATTCATTCATTTATTGAGACAGGGTCTTGCTCTGTTGCCCAGGCTGGAGTGCAGTGGTACAATCATACTCCGTTGCAGCCTTGTACTCCTGGGCTCAAGCAGTCCTCCCACCTCAGCCTGCCAAGTAGTTGGGACTACACCCAGCTAATTTGTGTGTGTGTGTGTGTGTGTGTGTGTGTGTGTGTGTGTGTGTAGAATTGGGGTCTCACTATGTTGGTCACGCTGGTCTCAGACTCCTGGCCTCAAGCAATCCTCCCACCTCAGCCTCCCAAAATGCTGGGATAACAGGCATCAGCCACTGTGCCTGACTTTTTTTTTTTTTTTTTTCAACCTAATAGTGTATCTTGGGTTTTTTTTCTGTGATAAAACACACAGATAACATTTTATTTTTTAAAAAGTTAAATAGTATTAGCAAATCTGCATCCACACAAGTCCCGTCATGGTAAGTTAGTGTCTCTTCCTCAGCAGTAAGAAGGCTCCTAGGCACACACCAGAACAAGGTTGGCATTGCGTCTCCTTTCTACTCACTTGTATGGCCCTAGGATTCTCAGTGCGGCAGGGCTCTGGGCACTCAGCTACTTGAGCCTTGGTACCCTTGCCTGAAAAATTATTTATTGGTAGGTAACATTAATGTGTGTAAGTTTTCTAACACAGTACCTGGCTGACTGTCAAACACTCCATGGATGATAGTTATTTGGTATGATTATATTGCCAAGAGGCACTTTTGGAGCTCTGTAAAAGGCAAAAATTTATAACCCAATCCCTTTAATGTTAAGATGTGTTTTCTTCTTATCTTAAATTTTGTTGCTGTTGAAAATAGTTAACACCTGAGATTTTCATCCTATGCTGTTTTATAATTACCCATTTTGAACAGTGTTTGTTGATAAGGTAGTCAAGGGGACACTTCGAAATATTTTTTATTTGTGAAGTCATACTTTGGCTGATTTATATTTACTTTTTATCACATTCCATCGGAGAGGAGCAGATAAATTTTCTATCACCTCTATAAATCCTGTCAGTTTCTTATATGTGATACACTAACTTGGAAAAACAACAGCTATCTTGATAGACACAATAGAGAATAGGATGTCAGAGGAAGGGAAGAATTAGAATGTTAACAATAATGCTAGTAAAAAGCTACCCAGGACTTAAACGTTATTATTTGAGAGTACTTCTACCATGATTCAAATAAGACTTGCCTTGGAATTCCATATAATTTGTTACTTAGAGCAGTCTACTTTTAATATGTTTAATATGTTCATACTTTAAAAAAAAACCTGCAAGAAACTTGGGTTTCACGTTTTTGCTTTTTAAAGAATTAACATAATGTTATTTCAGGTTTGTAAAGGAAGTTACAGAAGACAGCAATAAATCCCTTCCATATACCATTTTACTCATAGTGCAAAATTAGACATTGAGAATTATTATGGGCACTGTATTAGATATTCAAAGATTTATTTGTGGCTTTGACTTCTTCACCAACACCTCTGGCTTTAATACAGTATCTTTTATCAGAGCAAGTAATAGTTTGAATCCTTTTCTTACAAATCCTCTTTTTACTCAAGTGACTGCAAACTTATAAAGATGCACACATCTGTAGCTTGAACGTCTATGCTATTTGCTCAAGTATTTACTTGAATTTATCCTGGATGATATGATTTTTTTAAGTGCTTTGATTTTAAAATCTATCTAGAATCCCATCATGAGGGAGGAATCTTAGCAAGACTTAAGCACCTTTTCATAATGACTGGTTACTGTAGGATAAACCTATAATTAGTATGTTGCTAATCCACACATTAGATATATCCCGTCAAATTTCAAATATACACAGGAGAATTGTTCACATTGAAGGTTATTAGTGCATTCCAGGGACATTTCCATGTTGATTCACAACTACCCCTTTACCTTACACTTTCCTGTGTTACTAGACTTCTCTTTCTGTAAAACTTCTCTTTGTTGTTACTTTTTACTTTTGTATGTGTTACCTGATTACTTTGGCTTCCTCTGTGACTGCTGAGGGAGCCAATTGTGGCTGTGATGAGCTTAGAGAAAGGGAGATGGGGAAGACTCACTTAAATGAGTTACAAATTCTCTGTAGTCTGATCTTTGTCTGGCGATTGCAGTATGACCATAGGTGATACTAAATGAAATAGAACTCAGCTCTTCAAAATTTGGATTTGTCTTATAAGTCGTAATGGCTCCAGGTGGGATACTGTGTCAGCCCAAGGATAGGCAGGTGATAGTTTATTGCCACAGTCAAAAGATCGAACTCTCTTTTTTTTCATGTTATCTAGAAATGAATCTTTTTAAAAAAAAAAAAAGGAATGGGTTGAACTTATAATATTTTAGCAACTCATAAAATAACTTGAAGAAAAAGATCATTTGGAAGGAGAGACAAAACAGACTGAAAGACATTGTTTAAATTTATGACTTTTATTATCTTACTTGAATGCTATTTTTGCCCCTCTTGCTATTATTAAACCCTTTGCTTCCTGTTTTCAGTTGCTCCTGTCAAGGTATGAATTTTTCTTTGGATGATCGTTATCTATTTCATATTATCTAGTATTCCTCTCTATTATGAGAAAATCAAAAGTAGACAGTGTATCTATAGATATAGATTTAAATGCACTAAGGTAATTATATATTTGAATCAGAGACCTAAGGAATAATCTAGTGTAGCATTTACCAAATTTACTTAAACTTAACGTACTTACATAAAGACAGACCTATTTATGTTTCGAAGGAACACCAGTTTGAGAAATGCTGATCTTACCTGTGTCATTCTTATTTTGTAGATGAGGACACTGGGACCTCAGAAGAATAAGGCAACTTATTTAGGCTAAAGTCACTACTTGTCTACTGGGGCTGGAATCCAGGTTGCCTAGTCTGGTGCCCTTTAGGCTTCATGATTCAGCCACTTAAGACAATTTGATTTATTGTTGGGCTTTTTAAATTCTAGATTTCATAACTTGGATATGAAACTGTACTTCTCACTCTCCAAAATAAGCTTCACTGTTTTCTGGAACGTGAATTAGATTCAGAAAGCCCCTTACTGCCTTTGGATTATTGCAGCCTCCCCAGTGGGCCCCAGGGCTCCAGGAAAAATATCTTTGTTTTTCACCTGGTCATCTCCTCAGCTTTTAGAGGGACTCTTAGATCTATGTTTAAGAAAAACTTTTATTCTTATAGTTGTAGTAATGCATGTTTATTGTAGAAAATTTCAAAAATGTAGATGAATAAGAAGAATAAAACAATCACTCAGGGTAAAAAACAAAAAACCCTGAAAAAGTACTATTAATATTCTGGAGTATATCATCCAGCTAGTTTTTGCTGTATATACATAGAGCCAAAAAAAAAAAAAAGCATTTTGCTGTTTTATAACTGGTTTTCTCCCCACTCAGTAAGTTAACAGTTTTTCTTGAATATTCTTCTATAACATTCTTTATTTTGTAGAATGATAATGCTGTGATTTGTTTAATCAATCCCCTCCAGTTAGACATGTAAATTGTATTCAGCTTTTTACTGTTATACACTATGTTTAACAAGCACCTTAGAAACTAAATATTTCTACACATTCATATTTCTTTAAGATAAATTCCTGGAAGTAGAATGGCTGAATCAAAAAGCATTCACAAGTGTAAATGTTTTTGACATGTACTGCCAAATTTAGACTTCCTTTTTGAAAAGTCAAATGTTAAGGAGATCAAAGCAATCACTAAGCAGGTACTCTGGAAGAGAAATGGAAATATAAAAAATATAATGGTTTCATGAGAAACTAATAGACAAGATTTCAAGAGACTTGGAGTCTAGTTTTGGATTTGTCATTGAATGACTGTGACTTTTGGGTCTTAGTTTCCTCATTATAAAAATGGGAAGATAGACTAGAAATAGAAACTTTTTCAGAATAGTCACCTTACGAATGTCGTTTCAGTGAAATATAAAGGTCTGTACATAGGTTCTGCAGGGAAGATGCCATGTATTTGCTTATTCTTCAGGTTTCAGCTTGATTGCCTTTGGAAGATCTGTCACACTTACGTCCTCCTAATAGAAGTAATTGTTTTACTTTTTGGCTCCTCATAGCCCTTTTTAAATGTTGGTTCTGTATAGTTGTATCTTTGATTTTTAATATTGAGCTATTTGTAACAGAGGTTATCTTACTCATCTCCTGAAAGAACTTGGCTTAGCATAGTTCTTGGGTATATAATAGAGACTCAGTAAATATCTGTGGAAGTTGAGAGTGATACCTTGTTCCCCAATGTATAACAGCAGAGCCTAGCCTTCTCCTGTTGAGCATTGTCTGTGCTCACTTTGAAGAGCTCACCACATTTCTTCAGTTTGTTTGTTTTTGTTTTTATTTTTGTTTATTTTTTTATTTTTTATTTTTGGCGGGGTGGAGGTCTTTCCTATTCAGTAACACGGTGGTTCTCAGTCTTTGGTGTGTATCAATTTTTTTTTTTAGAGTTTTGCTCTGTTACCCAGGCTGGAGTGCAGTCGTGTGATCTCAGCTCACTGCAACCTCTGCTTCCCAGGTTCAAGCGATTCTTGTGCCTCAGCCTCCCGGGTAGTTGGGATTACAGGCACACGCCACCATGCCTGGCTAATTTTTGTATTTTTAGTAGAGACACGGTTTCACCATGTTAGCCAGGCTGCCCTTGAACTCATGACCTCAAGTGATCTGCCCACCTTTTCTGGTATTACAGGCGTGAGCCACGCTGCCTGGCCCAGAATTTTTAATGTTAAAAAAAAAAATACAGATTTCCAGGCTGTCTCTCAAGTACACTGAATGTGAGTGTCAGGCACAAAGCCGAGACACAGCACTGTCAATAGCTGAGCTCTCCTTGGGGTTTTAGCTTTGTCAGGCAAATTGATATTCAAGTTCCAGGTCTGCCACTTACCAGATGTGTCTTCCCCTTACCAGGGTAAGGTCATTTTACCACTGTAAGCCTCAGTATATCTTCCTTAAAAAGAGGGTAAAAATAATACCCTAGCTCATAGTTTTAAAATTGATTACATAAGAGAACATATTAAAACACGTAGTACAGCCCTTCCCATATCTGCAGTTCTGGCCTTGATCTGTAACTTCTTGGATCTTATATGCATTTATTATTTATTTGTTTCTTTTTAAAATAACATTTATATTTTTTCAGCTTTTAGAGATTAATATGTTCATTATAGAAAACTGAAAAACACAAGAGGCATATAACTAAAAAATCATCCATAACAGAAGCAGTTTACATTCTGATGTATCTTTCCAGTCCTTGTATGTGTATACATATATACATAATTGAGTATACCTTTTTACATTGTTACACTCATATAGTATGTGCCATGCTTTCTTGCATATCATGAGTACTTGAGTATCAAAATACTCAGGGCTTTGGGACTCAGACATTGGTAAATATTCACGATATATTTTCTTATCTTTTGTGGGGACAAAAATATCTTAAAAAACAAAATGGCAACAGGTGTCTGGAAATGCATATTGGCAGGTTTATAGTTAAATACTGTGTTCACTTAATACCCAATATAAAATGAGATACAAAGCAGTCAAGTAAGTATAATGCTTCTTAGATAGTTCAGTATGAGATCTGCACTATTAAAATATTACCAGAAGTGATGTTTCTACTTATTTAACAATTCATATAGTATTCACAAAGTATACCAAGAAAAAAGCACACATATGTCAGTGGTTATAATCAGATTGTAAATATGGACATATCTATATATATCTCTTCCCTTACCTTTCTTTCTGCCCCTTCCTTAGCAATCCAGTACATACTGATGTATACTGCTCATAGGTGGTTTAACATTGCCATTTCCAAGATGCTTCTTTTCTAATGAAATTAATTTACTAATTAGTTAATTCACTAGCTCTACTTTTATACATTGTCACCTCATAACATCTAGAAAGCTTAGTGTTGTGAAGTAAGGACTGATAAACAGAGGCACTTTACTAAAAAATCACTTCTAGAACTGTGGCTACAATATGAAACTATCTTCTAGACATGAACATACTTGCAAAGAACCTTCCTTTTGCCTTTCTTCTTCCTTCTCCAGCTCAATGAGTAAGTACAGAAATGCCTATAGCTCTACGAGATGGGTTAACAACAGTCACTCCCAGACAACAAGCCTTGCTAAAAACTCTAACAAGAGGATGTTTATCAAAGAATCATTTTACTACTTAAACTTTCAGCATACTTTGGGCACTTCTCAGCATTGGGGCCTTGTTTGTCCTTTGCATACACAACAATACTAAGTAAATGCACTTGCAGAACGACAGTAGATAATCTGCATTTATCTCAAAACACACTGGCACAGAACTCTTCCACCGTCACTTTCTGTCTCTCCCACCTCCTTTACTACCCAATGAGCAAACAATATGTAGCGCAAAGAGATAAAGTTTAACAGTTCCATTCTAAAGACAGTCATTCCTGTTAATTGACATAAACTTACTTAAAGTGTGTTATTTTGTGAAGACTACATGTTTCAAATGTCTACTGTATAATGATAGCATTGATTAAATTGTGTGCATATAACAAAGGCTATAATCTGAAAGTATCTTCTAAATATGAACATTATAGCCAAGTATACGTCCCCTTCTCACTTCCTTCTTATCATTATCAGCCCAATGGACAATCAGCATTCCAAAAGTTGTTTTCAGAAGATAGTCTTACCTATGAAGTTTTCTGGCATACAAGAAAAGTATATAAGATGTTTTAGTTCATCATCTCTTCTTTTGTCAAACGTTAGCAACCTCTTTATCATCTAGGCAAGATGTAAAATTAGGACTTGCTTGTCCATTGTACCGATAACCCTCAATGGGTTATGTCTCAGCAAACCCATTGTAAGTTGAAAATATCCTAAGTTGAGAGTGCATTTTTGACTTACAATATTTTCAGTTGACTATGGGTTTATCTCGTCGTAACTGATTGTAAATTGAAGAGCATTACCAAATGCATATTGCTTTTATACCATCATAAAGTAAAAAAAATGGTTAAGTCAAACCAGTTTAAGTTGGGGACTGTGTGTATACACCATGTGCACAGCAGAGTAAAACAAAATGCACAGAACATGCAGGTAATCTTACCTAACTACAAACACATGGCATAGAACCCTTTATTCCTTCCTACACTTCCTTTGCCTTCCTCCTCCCTCAGTCCACAAGCACAGATCTGTACCACTCAAAGAGGAGGTCTAATAATCTCATTTCCAAAAGACAGTATTTTTTTTTAATTTAGGTTTTAGGGTACATGTGCACAATGTGCAGGTTTGTTACATATGTATCCATGTGCCGTGTTGGTTTGCTGCACCCATTAACTCGTCATTTAGCATTAGATATATCTCCTAATGCTGTCCCTCCCCCACTCCCCTCAACCCACAACAGTCCCCGGAGTGTGATATTCCCCTTCCTGTGTCCATGAGTTCTCATTGTTCAATTCCCACCTATGAGTGAGAACATGCGGTGTTTGGTTTTTTGTCATTGCAATAGTTTACTGAGAATGATGTTTTCCAGTTTCATCCATGTCCCTACAAAGGACATGAACTCATCATTTTTTATGGCTGCATAGTATTCCATGGTGTATATGTGCCATATTTTCTTAATCCAGTGTATTGTTGTTGGACATTTGGGTTGGTTCCAAGTCTTTGCTATTAAAAAGTGGGCGAAGGACATGAACAGACACTTCTCAAAAGAAGACATTTATGCAGCCAAAAAACACGTGAAAAAATGCTCATCATCACTGGCCATCAGAGAAATGCAAATCAAAACCACAATGAGATACCGTCTCACACCAGTTAGAATGGCGATCATTAAAAAGTCAGGAAACAACAGGTGCTGGAGAGGATGTGGAGAAATAGGAACACTTTTACACTGTTGGTGGGACTGTAAACTAGTTCAACCATTGTGGAAGTCAGTGTGGCGATTCCTCAGGGATCTAGAACTAGAAATACCATTTGACCCAGCCATCCCATTACTGGGTATATACCCAAAGGACTATAAATCATGCTGCTATAAAGACACATGCACACGTATTTTTGTTGCGGCACTATTCACAAAAGACAGTATTTCATTAAATTTATTAATTCCTTTTATCCAGGCATTTAGTGGTCATTTTTAGATGACCTTTACCATATATCTTCAGATGCTTTCACCATCCCCCATAAGAATTTTTACTGAAATGAATTCTTGAAATGTTTAAAACTTTGTTACATTCTTTCTCATTCCACAAGTAGTTATCCCTTCCCAGTTACCTTTCTGTTTTAGGTCTGTGGAGTCATGATATATCTGTCCCCTTTTCCTTTGTTTTTCATGCATTTGTCAAATTTATTATTGAATACTCCTAAATGTTTTTCTGCCTTTATCATTTGTTTTTTTCTTTTTCATTGCTTTAGTCAATTACCCTTGCACTACAGCGGTAGCCTCTTTATTATCTTCCTTGCCTTTAGTCTTCTTCCTTTCCATCCTGGAGTATTTATTTCAAAGCTTACTGTACAAAACTACCAGATTCTATCAGAGAACATCAAAGGAATCACAGAATCTCAGTATTGCAAGGGATCTTAGCCATCTAGTTCACATACCTGTTTTTTATTTGAATCTCTTCTACATTTCTTTTTGTTATTATTATTATTATTATTATTATTATTATTTTTGAGATGGAGTCTCACTCTGTTGCCCAGGCTGGAGTGCAGTGGTGCGATCTTGGCTCACCGCAACCTCTGCCCCCCTGGTTCAAGAGATTCTCCTGCCTCAGCCTCCCAAGTAGCTAGGATTACAGGTGTGCGCCACCATGCCCAGCTAATTTTGTTGTTTTGTTTTGTTTTGTTTTGTTTTGTTTTTTCAGACGGAGTCTGGCTCTGCCGCCCAGGCCGGAGTGCAGTGGCGTGATCTCGGCTCACTGCAAGCTCCACCTCCCAGGTTCACGCCATTCTTCTGCCTCAGCCTCCCGAGTAGCTGGGGCTACAGGTGCCCGCCACTATGCCTGGCTAATTTTTTTGTATTTTTAGTAGAGATGGGGTTTCACTGTGTTAGCCAGGATGGTTTTGATCTCCTGACCTCGTGATCTGCCCGCCTCAGCCTCCCAAAGTGCTGGGATTATAGGCATGAGCCACCATGCCTGGCCTTTTGTATTTTTAATAGAGATGAGGTTTCACCATGTTGCCCAGGCTGGTCTCGAACTCCTGATGTCAGGTGATCCACCTGCTTCGGCCTCCCAAAGTGCTGGGATTACTCCTGCCTGGCACTCTTATGCATTTCTGCTGAGTAACTTCTGCCAGGTTCCTTAGGCTAAGCTTAAGTTCCTCCAGTGACAGGAATCTCACTCCCTCCTAAGGCTACATTCCTCTTTTGGACAACTATAGGTTTAAGTTTAGTCTTCCTTATGTTAAGGTAAGATGTATTTGCTTGTATCTTCTCCTACAACCTCTGGTTCTTCCCCTGAAACTACACAGAACAAGCATGATCCTACTTCTTTATGAAAACTCTTTAGGTATGAAGAAAGCTATTGTCCAGACCTCCCTGCAGATTCCTCTTTTCTCTAAGCTAATTCTCCAAAGCTTGGTTGGTTTTTTCCAGCCAGTCTTTTTAGCCCTTTACCATCCTATTCACATTTCTGTGAACTTTAACATTTGTGTATATTAACGTTAAGCTGTGAAACCTAGAATTTAGCGGAGTACTGCAAATATGGTCTCTGTTGTAAAATAGATCAGATCTATTTATTCTTTATTTAAAACACTAGTCTTTTAATGTAGGCTGAAATTGTGCTAACATTTTTGACATCGACATTCTATGTTAATGCTTATCTAATTTACTAATGAATGAAGTTCCCAGTCATCTCTCACAAAACTGTATCTCCCCCAGCTGTACTCAAGTACAGAAAACATCTATTCTTGATAACTTTTATCTTGTTAGAATAGCTCTTTTCTCTTCTATAGCTACAGCTTGTCAGTGTGTCCTTATCAGCTTATGATTTAATTGAGGCTATAGAACATATACACTTAAAAAAAATAAGCTAAGAACTCTTAGAATAAAACAACGTAATATATTGTCAGTTGTAACTATGAATGATGTTTTTCAAAGTGTGTCCTCTGGCCTACATTAGAGTTACCTAGGGCGCTTGTTAAATATTCAGTTTCACTCCAGAGTTAATGAATTCAGATTTCTAGGAGTGATGTCTGGAAATCTGCATTTTAACAAGCTCCATTGGATATTGGTGCATATTAAAGTTTGACAGCTGCTACTCTTAAGTACTGAAGGATTGAGCCCAAAGATATGATCAGAATTAGGTGGCATTAATAAAGGAGGTGATTTCTGGGGACGGAAGAACATGAACTGTTAGAGTAAGTAGAAATTCCAGGTGTAGTCAAGAAGAAATAAATTGTCTGCTAGGGAAGATATTTGCTAGGCTGAAGTAGGGGCCCAACAGAACAGCACATAAAAGGAGTTAAAAGCTAAGGGACAGAAGGAAAAAAAACAAAGAAAAAACTATAAAATTCTGAAACCAGTAAGGATACATGCTGCCAGTTGGCAGCAAGGCAGACCTGCTATAGAAGAAGCATGATCTTTGTCATCAAGAATTCATGAAATACCAGGCAACACCCTATGAGGGAGTGTAAAAGGGTGGGGGTGTCAGCAAAGATTAGTTTGGAGCATTGCTACACACATCTCATCTTTAGTTCTAGGCTATCTAATGAGAAAATCTATATTAAATCTAAGTTGACTGATTTGGATATAGACCAGTCAGATGGTAGACAGCTTGCACAGCTGCTTGGTGCTCAGGAAATAGGCCGTTTTCACTATTGTAGCAAAACTCAGAGTGCTCTTGGCATTTTGAAGTTGGTGGGACAACATCAAGTCTCTACTAGACAGAATAGTGCCGCGAAAATGGGTGGTCAAAGACCTGACTGCCCAGATGGTATGAGGAGTAGTGGTCTTGGTCTTAAGTATTTCCATTTCTTAAAGATTCGATAAGTGCACAGATAAACAAGTGTAGATGACAACCTATTTTAGATGTTGATTGACAGTCTTAAGGCCGGGTGTGGTGGCTCACACCTGTAATCCCAGAACTTTGGAGGTCGAGGAGGCTAATCACTTGAGCCCAGGAGTTTGAGACCAGCCTGGGCAACATGGTGAAACCCCATCTCTACAAAAAAGTACAAAATTAGCTGGGCATGGTGGCATGCACCTGTGATCCCAGCTACTCAGGAGGCTGAGGCGGCAGGATGGCTTGAGCCTGGGAAGTGGAGATTGCAGTGAGCTGAGATAGTGCCACTGCCCTCCAAAGCCTGGGCAACAGAGTGAGACCCTGTCTCAAAAAAAAAAAAATTTTTTTTTGAAACAAAAGGCCCTCTTGTATAATGAGTCAATGAAAGTTATGCTCTTAGACTAAATAATTATATTGTACTACTGAAATGGTAAGTCAAGTAGAACTAAGAAAATACTCATGACTCTGGTTCCAATTTACAATTTTCAACAGAACCATAAGAGAAGTTGTAATTATGAAAACTTAAATGATCAAATATTAATTTGTGTCCAGGCACAGTGGTTCACGCCTGTAATCCCAGCACTTTGGGAGGCTGAGACGGGTGGATCACCTAAGGTCAGGAGTTCAAAACTAGCCTGGCCAACCTGGCGAAACTCCATCTCTACTAAAAATACAAAAATTAGCTGGGCATGGTGGCACCTGTAATCCCAGCTACTCAGGAGGCTGAGGCAGGAGAATTGCTAGAACCTGGGAGATGGAGGTTGCAGTGAGCTGAGATTGTGCCATTGCACTCCTGCCTGAGCAAGACCCTGTCTCAAAAAATATAATAATTGTGATTATATTTAAAAGATCAAATATTAATTTGTGATTATATTTTCTACAAGGGCATGCGCTATTTAAAGTTGAGCACTCAAATCTGGTTTGCACAACTGCACAGAGAAGCTTGCAAGACTGCCGAATATGTCCTGACTTGCCACTAGTCTTTTGATAGCCTCCTTCTTTGGCAAACATGGCTAATCTGCATGATAGCCTCCTTCTTTGGCAAACATGGCTAATCTGCATTTGTACTGGAAGCCACTTGGGATTCCTCTTTAAACATCAGTCATTGTTCAAAACCCACTTCGCACTTCTTTCTCTCTTTATAGATCATGTTGCTCCCAAGATGAACTAAACACTCTTATCTTAATGCTAATTTGACAGAGACCACTTCTAATTTATTATCATCCTGCTTACTCTTATATAAAATTAGTGTTTGCTATAGTTTTTTCTCCCTTTGAATACCTCAAAGTTGACTGACAATTTTTCCTCAACGCAGCTTGCCTCAGATAACATCCAGAAAAAATGAAGAAAATGTACTGCTTTGTAAAATAGAAGAGCTTAACAAGTACAAATTTGTCACTTTTTTCGGGTGTTTCAAAAGAGTGTAAACAGTAAACATTGCTGTTTATTTCTTGTGTTTCAGAAGTAAGGCTATGTATTTTTATCGAGCTATTTACAATTTATATATAAGATGTAAGTATTTTCATGAATCATTTTCATCAGTTGGGCTGGATATACCTATCGTAGTGGATACGGTCCTATTCTGACTTTTAGATCAGAAATCACTTTCAGCTATTTGTAGCACACACCTTAAAGCCTATTAAAGTTCTCCCCACCAAAATTTGTATTATTATAATCACTGGATGTCAACACCTGTGGCTCAAACAGTATCCAAATTTTGTATATTGTTGGAGGATTGCTGATTTAACTGAGAATTGTAGCTAGAAATAAGGTATATTATATATATATATATATATATACAGGTAATACTAATCCATCTCAAACTGAGAGGCAAAGGATGGTGGATGGGCTATGTTGATCTTGCGTTGCAAAAACACTTTTGGATGAAGTGCCCAGAAATAGCCCCAGTTCCTTTCACTAGAATCAGCTTGTCCCAGGTGAATGCCAGCAGAGCAGGGTGTGTGCTCCTCAAGAAAGGGCAGTGACTGCTTTCCAATGTCTGGCAGTTAGGGGCGATGAGAGTAGTTGCAATTGGGGAGATAAAGGGGAACTTTGGAAAATAAATATACTTACTATGATAGAGGAGGCAGGAGAAAAGGTCAAGGGCTGTACACATGTGGAACTGATAATCATGGTAGCTTGGCTTCTATGAATGGGTACATGTTGACCCTTAAGTGAGCTTAGAAAGCTTGAGAAATCAGTATGAGTGAACTCTGTTTGAGGCATAAGAAAGGAAGGCACGATTTAAAAACTTTTTTTTAAATTTGTGCAAATTTATGGGATACATGAGAAATTTTTTACATGTATATAATACGTAGTGATCAAGTCATGGTATTCAAGGGATCTGTCACCTGAGTACAATATATTCTTATTAAGTATAGTCATCCTACCCTGCTATCAAACATTGAATTTATTCCTCCTGTCTTACTGTACGTTTGTACCTTTAGCCTACTTCTCCTTAGCCTCCCCTCATCCCCAGTCACCCTCCCCAGTCTCTGTTGTCTACTTTTCCACTCTCTACCTCCATGTGTTAAATTTTTTACCTCCTACATATAAGTGAGAACATCTGATTTTTGTATTTTTGTGTTTGGCTTATTTCATGTAAGATAATGATCTCCACTTCCATCCATGTAGCTGCAAATGACATAATTTCATTGTTTTTATGGATGAATCATACTCCATTGTGTAGAAGCAGGCAGAATTGACTCTGATGGTAGTCTAGCTGGAAGAGAGGCTATAGCTACAAAGAATCTTGACTTACCAAAACACTAGTAACATGTTTGTGAAACTGCTGTAGTCCAACTCATTTACTACTATGTTAATATGGAGCTTGAAGTTCATCAATGGAATGGGTACTATAATTTGCAAAGTTCAAGTGACAATTATGGTAGATAAAGTTTTAAGGAGCAGATGGTCACAATTGTCAGTCTCAGAAGTAATTTGATAAGTAAAGTAGTCATTTATTTGGAAGTTTTTTGGTTACTTAATTGTGATCTAATTGTCACCAGTTGAGAGTCTAATTCCGTTTCATCACTCATCTGCAGCAAGGTGAGAGAAATAAGCTATTAATTAATAGCCAATATTTACGAGCTCTTACTATCCACCATAAAGTGTGCTAAGTGCTTTATGTGCATTATACTTAATTGTAATAACTTTCTGAGGTAGTTACTATTATTATTTGCAGCTAGTTAGTGGAAGAACCAGGATTTGAATCCAGGCAAACTGACTGCAGAGCCCTCACTTTTAACACTACACGTAAAACTGAGTTTATTTAACACAAAACACTGTCCTTTAACCTGAGATTGTGTCTGTTCTACCTTTCAATGTTAAAATGTACTTTTTATATGAAATAGTGGTGATAGACGATGTCAGGTTTGATTTTCTTTTTTTTTTTTTTTTTTTTTTTTAAGAAATCTTTACCTTGCAAAACTAAAACTAAAACAACCCAATGACAGCACTGCTCTCCAGTTTAAAAAAAACAAACGTTCTTTTGCTATTTGTGAAATCTAAGTTTGAGAACCACTGACTAGAAAAGTGGGACTCTTAGTAATTTTTAAAGTTCTTTAGAGATTTTTCACCTGATTTATTTTCTGATTTCAACCTCCTTGTTTTCATTAACCTTTTCCTTAAGTCCACCTTAGCCACTCATTCTTCGGTTATACACAAGACTTTGTTTGCCATTACCAGCAACCACACCACTTTGGGGATCTCAGATGTAAGCATCTTGCTCTTGTGCTGCCTCCCATTTTTCCTTGCTTACTACTAGCATTTCTCCTGTTCCCAACTCCAGCAACTTGGACCCTACTGAAACCTCCAGTATAATTTACTCTATCATTTCCCAATCTTTTTGTCCTCTCTTTCCTCTTTCCCCAGCTTAGCCTCCATGGTCTATCACATATATCCTCTTTGTATACACCCTTAGCAGCCTTGCTCCTCATCTTCTGTACGTGTCAAAGCTCCAAGTGTTTCTCAGCTACCTGCCTACTGTGTGCCAGTACTCTGTTAAGTATGGCTTAAGAAAAACACAAAACCGCGGTGTCTGATCTCACTTTAAATTTATGAACCAAATCTCAAGTGAGCCCTCAGTATTTCTTGGAACAGATATTCCTGGTATTCCTTCTGTATTTCCCTAGTCCAATCCATTTATTCTCCTATTCTCTGAGATGACTAGTTCTTCTTCTCTATTCAGCTCAACCCCCAAGCACCACCTCTGCCATCTTTACTAGCAGCTGATGACCTGGAATCTTTACTTCACGGAGCAAATAGAGGCAAGCAGAAGAGAACTTCTTCATCTTCTTCATCTTCCCACCACAAGATGTATCATTGGTTGAATGAGAGAAAGACTATGATGTCCTAGAACTTCAGTTACTGCTATATCCAATGTAATTAGCAACTTAAATTCCAAAACCATATATATAAATAGATTTTTGGCCATTTGAGATTATACTCTTTACTACCACCTTCCTTTCTCTTATTATAACCAAGAGTTGTTACTATGTTTGTGCCTCATCCAAATAAAAAGTAGGTATTTTTTAGAAAATGATTAACAGGAACAATTAGTAAAACAAGCAGTAAAATACCCGGATACAGGAAATTGAGCCAGGCTTGCTGGCATGTGCTTGTCCCACTACTTGGGAGGCTGAGTTGGAAGTATCGCTTGAGCCCAGGAGTTCCAGGTTATAGTGAGCTGTGTCACACCACTGAACTCCGGCCTGAGTGACAGAGTGAAACCTTGTCTCTAAAAAAGTACTTGACATATATATTAAGAGAAGAAATGCTTTGGAACTATGTTTGATTATACCCTTAGCCCACCTTAGTTCTTACTTAAGTAAGTTATAGATGAAGGAGAAAAGATGGGAATCACTTTGAAGATTAAGGCCTCAAACTTTGTGGAAAATAGAGGAAAAAATGTTGAAAACAGTCATGTGATAGTTTTTACCTTACACTTTTGATGGGAAAATTAGATAATAGAATTGAGCTATAAATATATTGACTGCACATTACATTAATCCTGTTATTTACTTCATATTGCTAACGTTTAAAATTAAGATTTGAAAAAAAGAGATGGGTAAAACCAAAAAGGTCAAAATTTGTATGCCAGCTTAGATGAAATTTGTATTTATAGAACTGAATAAGAATCTACACCTTACCTAATACTGTGAATTGCTTATATAAATACAACAAAGGATGGTCCCTTGATGACCTGAATCTCATATGCTGAGTTCACTTATGTAACAGCGTCCGTCTGCTCAGACACATTTTCCCAACTCCCCATGTACTTTCCAAACCTTTACCATGTTTCCCAGTATCCTCTCTTCATCCCTCATTTTGTTGATGACCTAGCTCCTGCTTCACATAGTCAACAGAACCCAACAGGAATAACCTCAGCTTTCTTCCTCCTCTTCCCTTTATTTAACTGGTCTCAGAAGGAGAGGTGTCTTTACAAGCTCCCCCTCTCCATTCCTCCTCTGTTGCCAAAGTTCCTGAAAGTGTGGTCTCCATACCTGCTTATGCTACTTAGTTTTCTTCTAAGTGAAAGGAAGGGACTTCAACCCCAAATGCTCTGATCCTGATAGAAGACCCTGTGGCCTAGATCGGCATGTATTTCCTGATTTCTAAACCTAGTGGCCTTTTTCCAGGCCTCATCCTCTATCACTGCAGCATTTATCTCTGTTGTCACATTCTTCTGCTTAAAACTTTTCACAGCTTTTCATATACCCAGGGCAGGCATTCAAATATATTGAAGCAGTAGTTTTGATGTCTTTTCTGAGCTTTCACCAGTATTTTTAATAGGCATTACTGCCTAAATCTCAAATGCCTTAAGCCAAAAACAAGTAATGATTTCCTGTACTCTCCAAACTGATTCCTCTTCCTCTTGCTATGTCTTGGTATTGCTGAGGTTACCATCATTTTATCCATGTACCCATGCTAGATACCTCAAGGTCATCCTTGACTCCTCTTCCTTCTCTGGTTTCCATTTGGTTTCTAAGCTTTGATGAGTATCTCCCGCATCTTCTTTTCTTTTCCTACTATTTCCTATGACTCTTGCCTCTTTCTGTTTATTGTCTTTTGTCTGGATTATTTCAGTAATACGTTCAGGAGTTTCTAATTTGGATTCCATGGATGGACCTCAAAGGATTAAAGAACTCTCTCAAATTTGTATGCAAATTTTTTGTGCATGTGCATTTTCCTGGGGAGGTCCATTAGACTGTTCTGTGGGAAAGAGAGGAATAGAATGAGAGACAATGACAGTTTAAATCAGGTCCACTGATAGCTCGTTCTATACCTGCCGTTTCTTATTTAGGTCACTAACCTAAGGCACTTATCTCTGAGTAGTGAGGTGGCCTGTAAGACATTAAGAATAAAACAGCAGCATTAGTCAGTCCAGCAACCAGAGATCAGAGGCTCCTCAATATCAGATCCAGGCTTTAATATCCTAGAGAAGCTCAGAAGAAAGCTGGGGCATCAGCAGGAACAGAGGGTGTCCTCCCGAGGCCCCTGGACCCATTTGTTCCTGTGCTTCCAAAGGACTTAGAGGGGTATGAAAACTTAACTGGCAAGAATCCAGAGTGAGTTGGTGTCCCCAGAAAAAGGTTCAGAACATTCCCCCAGCTAGCCTCCCCTCCTTTGCCTGTTTGGTCTTTCATTCTTTCTCCACTCTACCAACAGAGTTAGCTTTTAAACACGTCTCATGGTGCACCTTCCGTGATTATCACTTACATCTAAGGGTGATTAGATTAATCACCCAAAAATGTGGGGTTTTAATCACCTATGAAACAAGTTAAAAAATCATGGTCATGGTTTCAAGGCCTGCCAGTTAGGAGCCTGCCAGCCTCGTCTCCAGGCACTGCCCTCTCCTCACCTCCAAGGCTCTGGCTACAGCAGGTTACTACTGGCTGTTTCGAGAGAACAGTGTCTGTGTCCATATCCCTATGCCTTTGATCATGCTAGTCTCTTTGGGGTGGCATTTCCTCTCCATTGCCTGTGAACCTCCTACTCATTCTTCCAGGCCCACAGTGGATGTTAGCTCTTCCCGAGTCCATTCTTAATTTTCTGCCATCACTTTGGCAGAATCAGTATCTCTTGGCTAGAGTCCAAAAACACTTCATACATATCTCTGATAATGTCATATTATATTGTAGATAGCCTACTTTTATTTCTGTCTTTCCTACTAAGCCAGAAATGCCCTACAGCTAGGGACTGTCTTTTTCATGTTTGTATCCCTAACACCTACCTTTGCATCTAGTCTAAACATGAGCTTAGTACACTTTTGTTGAATGGAATTAGTTATAAAGAGTTTTTATGACTCATTTAAAATTAGAGACCAATGCTTATTTAATAAGTCAGAATAGGCTGTAATAATAATAATAATAATAAAGTCCCATTTCCACTGCTTATTCAAGTAACAGCTTCCTTTGTGGAAGTACATTTTGAAAGACTTTACATGTCAGTGTATATTTTTGATGTGCTCATTTGAGATCCTAAAAGAATTATAGTTCTAATGCAGACTAGAGCTTCTGTTACATTCCTGTTGATGTTATATTAAATATATTCATCATTTCACATATCTATATTATACATAATAAGTTGCATGGATAAGCATTTTATCTCTTTTTCTTTTAACCTTCATTGTTTATTTTATAATAGCTGAGTAAATTTAGTTCAAAACACATTAATTTGAGCATTTTGTGTACAGAAGCATAGTTGCAAAGTTAAGATTCTTGTGTTTATGTTATTTTGTTTTGTTAAATTCGCAAAGTCTCAGTCATTGCAAATGTGGTTTTTTTAGGTATTTAAATTAGCTCAGCTATGAGAGTAAGCACAGTCCATAAATTAAGAGCTTCAAATAATTTTTTAAAATTCTTCATATTCTTTGAGTTTTGTAGGAAAAGAATCAACAGTTTACTTATTCAGCCTTTCCTGAAGTCCATAGTAGGTGCTGGGCATTATGCTGGGTGAATGAGATAGTAATTGCACTTGAATAGTTTACAGTCTTATAGTGAAGAAGCCATGTAAACAGAGAATTGCAATATAAACCTTGGAGGAGAGGGAGGAAGACTACTTTGAGAACCGAGATTAGGTTGAGAATGGATGAGTCTGCTGATCAATTTATAGATAAAGAAGCAGAGAGGTGAAGTCTTTTTTTTTTAATATGTGAAATAGGAACCTAGGTTATCTCTAAGAATTCATAGCGGGGGTAGCTCTTGAGAAGAACAGTGAAGATCTGGATAATTAATAAGGAGAATTAGAGATGAGCTAACAAAGACAAGTAAAGAGTGGCATGCAGTACTGAGAAAGCAGTGAGCATAGAACTGAAACTGGATAGCATGAAATTCTGGAGATATCAGTCAGTAGCACAGTGGTATAATCTTCTCCAGCTGTGCTCTGTGGCCAGTGTGTAGTGAATAAAGCTATATTGTATTCAGGGACTATGGGGTGGTTATAACAGAAATTTACAAAGAATAAATAGTTAAAAGTCCTTCAAAGAAAGCATGGCTTACTAAGGAAGGCAGTATGGTTAAGAGGAAGTTGATAAACTTGGAGAAAATGTAGAAGTCAAGAAGTTGGAGATCAGAAGGGCTGGTGCTTTGTAGGTACTCAGAAAATCTTCATTTTCTCCTTTCTGGATGTCCTCTCCCTATGAATGTTTCACCACCACCACCTGCCTCAGCTATGGTTTATACATATGAATAGTTTCAAATCATGATGGTAACAGTCGGCTCAGAGGGCAAGATTAGGAGCCAGACTTCAACGTCCTCATCCAGTGTGTCCCTGTAACTTAGATGCTGGTAGTGCTTGGTGGTATTGGCCTCTAGGAGAAGCTCAAGGCTTCTACTGTTATCTCCCTACCACTCATATTTGGAGGGTGAGTCAAAGGCCAAAAGCATTTTATTGGGCAGTGGTTCTCAGGGAAGGGATTTACTCTGCGATGCGAAGGGTTAAGACTGTAAGCCATCAAGTGTTTCCCCTCCCTCGCCATGCTCAACCAAAGGCACAGATCTTATTACTTTCAAGAATTTAAAAAGGAGTCTTTTCTCAGCATAAAGGAAGAAGTGAAGACCAATTCTGACAGCCCAAAGGGTCTTCCTCCTCAGAATCTAAAATTTCTAATAGAGTTGTTTGCATCTTGTGATTTTACTTGAGTCATCAAATGTATTGTACTTTTTTTCTTAAAGATATACTTTTTAATGCTTTCATTTCAAATAAGGACAAACCATTTTCCATGGCGACACACTGTTTATATTGCATTTTCAGAAATTTCCCTTTTTACCCATACTTAGGAGTGTGACACTGAAATCTAATAATCTATTATTTCGCAGAGTGCTTTTTTGGGTATAGTATAAAGATATATAATTTTAATAACCTTTGAGGTACAAGTGGTGTTTGGTTACATGGATGAATTATATAGTAGTGAAGTCTGAGATTTTAGTGCACCCCATTGTCCAAGTAGTGTACACTGTACCCAATATTAGTTTTTTATTCCTCACTCCCCTCTCACTTTCCCCACTTCTTAATTTTCTGCCATCACAATGTGTTGCCCAGGCTGGCTTCATGTCCTCACTTTCCCCACTTCTGAGTTTCCAAAGTCTATTACTCTGTACACCTTTGTGTACCCATAACTTAGCTCCCTCTTGTAAGTGAAAACATATGGTATTTGATTTTCCATTCTTGAGTTACTTCACTTAGAAAAATGGCCTCCAGCTCCATCCATGTTGTAGCAAAAGATGTTATTTTGTTCTTTGTTATGGCTGAATAGTATTCCATGGGGTGTGCGTGTGTGTGTATACACATATATGATATATAATAATTATATATAATTTATCGTTACATGTAAAACGAAGCAAATTTTTTATTTTTATAGAGACAGGGTCACAATGTGTTGCCCAGGCTGGTTTCATGCTCCTGGGCTCAAATGAGCCACCACACCCAGCCAAAAATAAGTAATATTTCCCAGTTAGACATTTTCAGAGTAAAAAGTATTTGTTCAAAATCATAGCATGAATGGACTCTTCCAGAGACCTTTAACTGGCAGCATTTCTCCCTCAGACTTTAGTACAGTTATAGGAATTGTTTCTGGGTTTTTGGTTGTATATTCTTGTTCATGGCTCATGGACATTAACATACGTGAATGGCATCACTGTGTTTTTCCTAAAGTGCATACGAAGAAGAAAGAAAACTTTCCTCTGGAGTCTTACTTGGATTCTAGTTAGCTGATATAAGACTGTTTTCTTTTCCTTTTCAGGTTGTAAACATGTTAAAGGCATCCTGTTATATGGACCCCCAGGTTGTGGTAAGACTCTCTTGGCTCGACAGATTGGCAAGATGTTGAATGCAAGAGAGCCCAAAGTGGTCAATGGGCCAGAAATCCTTAACAAATATGTGGGAGAATCAGAGGCTAACATTCGCAAACTTTTTGCTGATGCTGAAGAGGAGCAAAGGAGGGTAATGTGAACATAAGTGTGATTTAGTAAAAGTTTATCACTCGCTATATGATGAATGAGACCCAGAGTTATGGAGGCAAACTTGTTACTTTGATTTATATTTTGAAGCAACTTACAGGTAAATTTACCTACTACCTAGGTTATATATAGCACTGCACCAGGGACTGTGGGAGATTTACGTGATGAGCAGATGTTGTTACCCACATATTCCTATAAACAAAGGTAGGTGATTATGTAAGCCAGAGGTTTTGCAAAAACAGGTCATGAATATATTTTCAGGTGACACTTTTATTCCATATTGCTTCCAGAGACTTGTGCTCATTTATGCTTTGGAAGAAAAGAGGAAATTAAATCCATAAATAGACTTATGAAATCGTATTATGTAAGGTTCATATGCAAAAAGCTATCTTACTTAACACTGAGTCTTGCTCAGTTATAGAGTGACAGGATTGAGTTGTCAGAGCTCAAAGGAAAGCTTGATTTGGATCTCTGAAATGAAATTATTTAAAAATCAAACTAGAGTTTACCAATTCTGATAGTTTTACATGTCAACTTGACTAGGACATAAAGTGCCTAAATATTTGGTAAAACATTTCGGTTGTGTCTGTGAGGATGTTTCTGGATGAAATTAGCATTTGAGTTGATAGACTGAATAAAGCAGATTGCCCTCCCTAATGTGGGCAGGCCCTATTCAATCAGTTTAAGGCCTGAACAGAACAAAAAGGCTTTCTTTCCTGCAAGTAAGAGGGAATTTCGACTTGCCTGGTTGCCCTGAGTTGGGACATTGGTTTGGATGCAAACTGAAACATCAGCTCTTCCTGGCTTGGAGGCCTTTGGACTGGAACTAAATAATGCGTATTAGCTCTCCTGGGTCTCCAGGTTGCTGACAGCAGATCTTGGGACTTGTCAGCTTCTGAAATTGTAGATTTATCCCAAGGAATTGGCTAAAATTATTACGTAGGCTGACATGTATATGTGGGTGTATATGCATACATACATATTCATAGAGATTTATCATAAGGAATACACACAGACACAAGGAATACACACACACACACAAACATTCTGTTGGTTCTGTTTGTCTGTTCTGATTAATATCCTAATACTAACATATTTTTTTCATTGACAGAAAGTTTAAGAACAATGCCATGAGATTTCTGGTTCTAGCAATGCAGTAGACTAGGTAACCAGAAAACCTTCCTTCTATAAACACCTTCAAATGCTAGCTATACACTGTACCCCTTAAATATGCACAATTATGTGCCAGTTAAACACAAAATAAAACTTTAAAAAGTTCTGGGTAAAATATAACTGAAATTATTTTAAATGCATAATTGAGCTCTTCAGAAAGAAAACTGGATCTCCAGGAAATTAGAGTCGTAAGATATAGGCTGCAGCTTTTGGTTTCATAATATATGGGTTTGGGTTTTACTACCCACTAGGGAACAGAACGTGAGTCCTTGAATCCATTTACAGTGTGGACTAGGAACTGGTACCTTCAAAGGGGTTGTGTCTCTATGAAAAGAGTGGACTAGAAAATATCTGCTGCCACCACAGGGAAATTAACAAAAAATATTTAACTGCCTGGGTTCTGGAATGGAAGCTGGGAAATCTCCTATGTGAATTCTTCTTTTTTTTTTTTTTTTTTTTGAGACGGAGTTTTGCTCTTGTTGCCCAGGCTGGAGTGCAATGGCGTGATCCTGGCTCACCACAACCTCTGCCTCCCGGGTTCAAGCAATTCTCCTGCCTCAGCCTCCCCAGTAGCTGGGATTACAGGCATGCACCACCACGCCTGGCTAATTTTATATTTTTAGTAGAGATGGAGTTTCTCCATGTTGGTCAGGCTGGTCTTGAACTCCCAACCTCAGGTGATCTGCCCGCCTTGGCCTCCCAAAGTGCTGAGATTACAGGCGTGACACTGCGCCCGGCCTTCCGTGGGAATTGTAAACCATGGATCCTTGTTCATGCTGGTTTAGAATTTGAATAAATATATGCTACCTATGTGGCTTGAAATCCCAAGCTGAGAAATTAGTTAAAAAAATTATTCGGGTGCAGTGGCTCATGCCTGTAGTCTCAGCTACTTGGAAGACTGAGATGGAAGGGTCACTAGAACCCAGGAGTTGTAGGCTGCAGTGAGCTATCATTGTGCCATTGCACTCCAACCTGAGTGACAGTGCAAGACCCTATGTTAAGAAAAAAAAAAATTAGTCCTGGGCTAGTGATAGCATAAGTTGTCAGATATAAGCAAACCCCAAGGGGTGCTCCAACAACCTAGGCTGAAAGGAATAGAAAAAGTAGTCATGAAAATTTAAAACTCAGCAACCAAGTTGAATATAAGACAGCAAATTTCAGCTGAAGAGAGAAGTGGTAAACAGAAGAATAAACCTAAAGAAATCACCCAGAACATAGCACAGAGAGATAAAGGGATGGAGAAGTTGAAAGTTGAGATGGCAGAGTTAAAACAAGAAGTCCAGATAGAATAGTGTAGAGGCATTATTCAAAAAGAGAATGACCGAGAATATTCTAGAATTAATAAAAGACATGAGAACTCAGATTCAGGTAGCACCATGAGCCCATATGGGATAAATGAAAATTAACTTATTTCTAGACTTGTTATAGGAGAATGCCAAAGAAAAAAAAATCTGAGTTACAAAAGAAAGACATGGAGATGACTTACAAAGGGGTATCCATTATGTTGATAGCAAACTTTTCCATGACAGAAAGAGAGAACAAAAAATAGTAGAATAATATCTTCAGAGAGCTAAGTGAAAATAACTGTCAACTTAAAAGTTAATACCCAGCTTAATTCTCATTCAGGAATGAGGGTGAAATAAAGACTTTTTTCTTCAGGCAAAGGATAATAGAATTAACTAGTTGCAGAAGCTTGTTGGAAGATTATGAAGCAAGATGTACTGAGACTGAAGGAAGTTGAACCCAGAAGGAAACAGTAGAGCCAAGAAACAATGATGAGCAATGAAATTGGTGGAAATATAGATAAAGTCTGGGAGTTCTACTTCTAGTAGTGGCAAATTAGGTCATTTGAATCATGCGTTCCGCTGAAGACTACCAGAAAAGCTCAACACAATATTTAAACATGTTTTGCTTGAAGGTATCAAAGAAGAAAAATGGAGGCCTAGAACAAAGGTCCTCCTGGTATACTGGGTCACTGTTCCTCTCGAGATATTAGCCAGTTCTGCAGGAAGCTGCTAAAACCTAAGCAGCCCCTTTGACAGGCTAGTGGCAGAGATTAGAGCCCATGGCCCCTAAGGAGGGGACACCTGATGAACATAACTCATTTTGAGTCAAGACCCTGAAGGGCTACACCATAGGAGCAAGAGTTAACCAGGAATAGACATACTCTCACCAAGGCCGCAGATCAGCTTTGAATCACATCAGTCTCTAAAATTAGATTGAGGGTTCCTAAATTGCTAGCGCCCCTAGGCATCTGGCAGAATTGTAAATCCTTCCTGGAGGAAAGTAGTATCATGTAAGGTCACAAATTATTTCTAGTTTGCAAATGCAATGTCTGGCTTATAATCAAAAGCAACTGGAAACATACACAAACAACATCAAGAAAAAGAAAAGATGGTTGAAACAGCCTCTAGATATTGGAATTCTCAGATACAGACTTCTGAAAGAATTATACTTACCACATTCAAGGGGATAAAAAACAAGACAGATTTTTGGCAGAGTACTGGAAACTGTAAAAATAAACAAATATAAATTCTAGAACTGAGAAAATCAGTAAGTAAGATTAACTCAAGTGAATGAGTTTAAATAGCAGGTTAGACACATCTGAAGAGAGAATTAGTGTACTGAAAGATGTAAGATGAAAATAACCAGAGACAAAGAATGAAAGGAATTAAAAGAGAGTGAGAGAGAGAGAGAGAGAGAATACCATTTAAAAGTCTGGTGCGTGTATTTAAAGTTCCAGAAAGGCAAGAGAAGGAGAATGGATCAAAACCAGGATTTGAAGAGAATATGGTTTAGAACTTTCTAAAACTGATGGAAAACATTAGTCCATAAATTGTAGAAATGATATGAACCCTGAGCAGGAGAAATACCAAAGAACTCTACATATATAGGCATTATTGTTAAATTGCTGAAAACCAAAAACGAGAAAAATCTTAAGAGGAGCTAGAGAGCAAAGGAAAATTACCTTCAAATAAGCAACAACTAGCTAGTAGCTGTCTTCTCAGTAGAAATGATGGAAACAGAAAGTCAATCAAAGGCCATTTTAAAGAGCTGAAAGAAAATAACTGTCAACTTAGAATTTTATATCCAGTAAATGGATGAATGATCATAGAAATATATAATGGAATACAAGGCAGTAATGAAAATAAATAGCCTACAGCTATACACAGTTGTGAATCTCACAAATAAATTATTGAGCAAAAGAAACCAGATTTTAAAAAGAGCACATACTGTGTGATTCCATTTATAGAGAGCTTACCTAAAGTATAGTGTTTAACACTGCATGCTTGGGTGGTAAAATTATAAAGGAAAATGAATTATTACCATAAAAATCAGATTGTAGTTACCTATGGGGAAAGGTCAGGGAGGAGTGCTTGGGAGGGGTTGTGAGGAGGTGCTCCCAGGATGCTAGCAGTGTTCTGTTTCTTATGATTACGTAGGTGTTCATTTTGTGACAGTTAATTGAGGCATATATTCACATTTTGTAACTTTTCTCTATGCGCGATGTATTTTGCAATAAAAAGTTTTAACAAATTTTAACAGCATTCACTGAGTAAAACAATAATGATATGGATACTTTTAAAGGACAGAACTAAAATATGGAAAAAAAAGTTTGGGAAGTAGATTAAATTCATGTAAGCTCCTTGTATTATTGGGGAAGATGATAGGGAGTTCAAGACCAGCCTGGTCAACATGGTGAAACCCCATCTCTACTAAAAAAATACAAAAATTAGTTGGGCTTGGTGGTGCACACCTGTAATCCTAGCTACTCAGGAGGCTGAGGCAGGGGAATTGCTTGCACCTGGGAGGCGGAGGTTGCAGTGAGCCAAGATCGTGCCACTGGATTCCAGCCTGGGTAACAAAAGTGAAACTCCGTGTCAAAAAAAAAAAAAAAGAAGATAATAATGTTAGTTAACGTAACTTTAAGTCAAATGTGCATGTGAAAGTTGTACATTGTGCCCAAACTTTTCCAAAGCATAGGGAGGAGCTGGGAAAGAAACAATGGAAACTCAAATACTTTAGAAGGCAAGAAAGAAATAACAAGACTCAAAGACAACGTGATGATACTAAAAAGGTAATTTTAAAAACAATTTGATTTATAGCAGAAATCAGAATGTAAAGTGCTTAGGATTCAATCTAACAGGAAATGTGCAAGACCTTTAAGGAGAAAATTCTAAACATTTTTGAAAATCTTTTTTTAAGCAGCTAATAAATGGTAAGATATAACATGTTCATGTATGGGAGAACTGACAATGTCATAAAAATGACAGTTCCACCCATCTTGGTCTGTAAGTTGAGTGTATTTCCAGTGAAGTCTAATAGGAATTTTTTAACATTTGACAACTTGATTCAATTTTGTTTTTTGAGGCTTGAAGAGTTATGAGAATTTTGAAGAATAATGAAGATTTACTTTTATCACATATCAAGACTTACTAGAAAGCAATAGTAATTGAAACTGTTATATATTCATGCAAAAACAGACCAAGGAAACAATAGAACACAGGAAGGAAGAGCCTGCTCTATGACAAGTGATGATACAGATCAGAGGGGAATGATAGGCTGGCTGTGCCATAAACGGAGCTGAGATAATTGACTACCTGTTTGGAAAAAGATAAAATGCAATTCCTACCTCACAGCACACAAAATTGCAAATGGATTTACAAAAAAACAAAAACATAAAAAAAGCCTACTAAAACTTATAGGAGAAAAACTTATTTAGAAGAAAAATAGGCAAAAATGTTTTAAGATTTGAGGCTAGGGAAGAATTGATACAGAAAGTAAATCCATTAGAACTGTTAATTTGGCTACATTAATATAAAGAAAATTCTGTATGACAAATTACACTGAATACAAATGTCTCAAACTGGGAGAAGATATTTGCAATGTATATAATCTACAAAGAATTGGCATCCTCTATAATAAATTCTCTATAAAAAGTTTTGTATAATAAGAAAAATACAAACACCACAATTTTAAAAAACTGTCGAAGGATTTAACACATAGTTCTCAGAGAAAGAACCCAATTGAAGAAAAGCAAATGAAAAGATATTCAGGAAAATGTATAATAAAAGAGGGATTATTTCTTAAACAACCTGGCAAAATTTACAACAGCTGGTAAAACCAAGACTTTGTAGGGTTATGGAGAAACAGGGTCTGATATACATTGCTAGTTGGAGTATAAACTAGAAGAATATACCAAGTGGGTAGTATCTTGCAAATAAATTTGACATCTTAGAAAAATGAAGATTCACAAACCCCATGAGTTCTACTTCAAGACCACTACCTATGATAAACAACATGACATGTACCAGGATGTTGATTGCCATGCTATTTGTAATAGAGGGAAAAGAAACATCATTACTCTTCCTTAGTAGGAAATGGAATAGCATACAGATATTAAAATGAATATGCTGAGCACAGTGGCCCACGCCTGTAATCCCAGCACTTCAGGATGCCGAGGCAGAGGATCATTTGAGCCCAGGAGTTGAAGACCATCCTGGGCAACATAGTGAGACCCCACCTCTACAAAAGTGAAAAATTAGCCAGGCATGGTGGCACACACCTGTGGTTCCAGCCACTTAGGAGGCTGAGGTGGGAAGGTCACTTGAGCCGGGGAGGTCAAGGCTGCAGTGAGCTGTGACAGTGCCACTGCACTCCAGCTTGGGCAACAGAATGAGACCCTGTCCCCAAAAAATAAAATGAATAATAGATTTACATAGATCGACATGAATAACACTCAGAAATATAACATCTCATCTTTAAAAAAAAAATCTAGTAAGCTCTACCGAATTAATCTATCCTGCCATTTCCTGCCTTTTAAAATTTTTGTCGAGGGTAAAATAATATTAAATATTCCCTTTATAGCAATCCTCTTAGTGCTTTAAGTCTGCTTGTTGGGTCCTTGTTTCAATTTTATACAAGGTCGTTTCCTTTCCTGCTTTCCAGCATTTCATTAAGTTCTTGTTCAGGTCTCCAGCTAGATCAGTCTCATTGGTTCTAGCAGGTGTGGGTCTTGGTGGGTTGGTGCAAGGCCAGTCACTATTTCAGCTCTTCAGAAAGTCCCGGAACCAGTCAGTTTTGCAGTTCATTCCTAATACTAAGATTGTTTCTGCTTCACTTATCTTTTTAACCCTCGGTGTACCAAGAAAAACAGTCATCACCATTTACTATCTAGGTTGAATAAACTCCGTTTAAAAAATTATTTTAGATTATTTTCCAAATAATTTACAAAACACAAGAATAAAGAGATAAAAAAACTATTACAAATTAAATAAGAACTTAAATATATAAATAAAATTTTTATGCCATGTTTTCCTGGTCTTGAGGTGTTTTGGATTTTGGTTTTTGGAATATTTGCATATACATTAAGATATCTTGGCGTTGGGACTCTGGTCTAAACATGAAATCCATTTATGTTTTGTATATACCTTGTACACACAGCCTGAAGGTAATTCTGTACAATATTTTAAATAATTTTGTTACTGAAACAAAGTCTGTGTACATTGAATTATCAGAAAGCTAAGGCGTCACTATCTCAGCCACTAGATGTGGATGGTCTGCGGTTGGTTGGCATCACCATTGTTTCTGATTGTAAATTTATATGCCTGATAAATAATCGTTTTCATACATGTATTGAGACACAAGTACTTAACGGTAAAAAATATGACACACCATTAATACAGTGAAAAAATAGTGAGTTTAGGGTAACTAAGCAGCACAGTGGCATCACCAGAATACCTGGATAAGCTGTTAAACAACAGCAACACCAAACAGCAGCAGTTTCAGTCACCACCTACAATGTTGTGGGGGGCTTTTGGTTTGGTTTGGTTTTTTGAGGTGGGGTCTCACTCCATTGCCTAGGCTGGAATGCAGTGGCACCATCATGGCTCACCGCAGCCTCAACCTCCTGGGCTCAAGCCGTCCTCCTACCTCAGCCTCCCGAATAGCTGGGACTACAGGTGTGCACCACCATACCTGGCTAATTTTAGAAATCTTTTTGTAGAGACAAGGTCTCCCTAGGTTGCCCAGGCTGGTCTCAAACTCCTGGGCTCAAGCGATCCTCCTGCCTCAGCCTCCCAAAGTGCTGAAATGACAGGTGTGGGCTACCATGCCCAGCTGATGTTGTGTTTTGATTAAAAGATTATCATACGGTAACCCCCTGTGTGTGGTCCACCTTTCAGATTTTGGAACATTTTGGATTTTGAATTTTTGAATTAGGGATACTCAACTCCTCCAAATGGGCAGGAGCCTCTGAATGCAACTAACTGTTCATCAGCTGTCCTGCATCAACTTGCAAATACTGATTCTAAGTTTCAAATACATCTTTGTTGGCTTCTAAATTGTTATTACTTCTGGTTCTTCTTGCACTTACAGCATCAAAACATAATGCTTTAAGAATTTTTTTGAGATCTTTGGCTCCTAATTTTGTTGAAGAGAGGATGACCATTATATGTTCCACAGTTGCAAAACATTTTTATTTTTAGATTTGTAGATACCTTTCAGAATGATCAATTCTGTTTTTTATGGTCAATCCAATTTTTTAATGTCTACTTCATCTATTTCTTCTGGCTATCTCTCTGTAATGCCTGCCTTCAGCATCTGTCTACTTTTAAACTATATCAAGAAAATTTGGTGCACAAATGAAATAAAAGATAAAAGAATACTGTCATGTGTCCTTTTAGCAAAATGAGATGGCCTCATTTCTTGTCACAAAATATTCCACAAAGAAGACTTTCTATTGAATAAGTAACTGAATGAAAATGCTTTGTCCTTAGATTAAAAGTATATTATTCACTCATTGATTCTTGAGTTTGAGAAAATGTATGTAGGGTATCATCATCTGAAGGCACATAGACTGAGATTTTACTTATAATCGTCAATTTCAGCATCTTTATTAGAGTCCTAAATGCTGCTATCTTATTCTTTGTGTTCAACTTCTGACTCATCTAATAATTCGAAAACAGTTTCCTCAGATTTTCTTCGTCATTCTGGCCAGAGAACTTACAAATGTTAATGCTTAATCATATTCAATAAAATGTAGAATCAGGTCACAAAAGATGTTAGCTCCAGACTTCTTTTATGCCTTCTTGAAAGATAACACATACCTTGCACAACACAGTAAGAAAACTGAAGAATGATATCATAGTGATACTTGTTTCACTGTTGTGTCATTCTTCTAAGTAATTTAGTCATTTTTTATTATACTTTAAGTTCTGGGATACATGTGCAGAACTTGCAGTTTTGTTACATAGGTATACATGTGCCATGGTGATTGGCTGCACCCATCAACCCGTCATCTACATTAGATATTTCTCCTAATGCTATCCCTCCCCTAGCCCCCCACCCCCTGACAGGCCCCAGTGTATGATGTTCCCCTCCCTGTGATCATGTGTTCTCATTGTTCATTTCCCACTTATGAATGAGAACATGTGGTGTTTGGTTTTCTGTTCCTGTGTTGGTTTGCTGAGAATGATGGTTTCCAGCTTCATCCATGTCCCTGCCAAGGACATGAACTCATCCGTTTTTATGGCTGCATAGTATTCCATGGTGTATATGTGCCACATTTTCCTTATCTAGTCTATCATTGATGGGCATTTGGGTTGGTTCCAAGTCTTTGCTATTGTGAACAGTGCCTCAATAAACATGTGTGCATGTGTCTTTATAGTAGAATGATTGTAATGGGATTGCTGGGTCAAATGGTATTTCTGGTTCTGGATCCTTCAGGAATCACCACACTGTCGAAACAGCATGGTACTGGTACCAAAACAGATATATAGACTAAGGGAACAGAACAGAGGCCTCAGAAATAATGCCACACATCGACAACCATCTGATCTTTGACAAACCTGACAAAAACAAGCAATGGGGAAAGGATTCCCTATTTAATAAATGGTGTTGGGAAAACTGGCTAGCCATATGCAGAAAACT
The DNA here is from genome assembly GCF_009828535.3 of Hylobates moloch. NCBI lineage: Eukaryota > Metazoa > Chordata > Mammalia > Primates > Hylobatidae > Hylobates > Hylobates moloch. Next base: position 29,504,270 of record NW_026652285.1, on the reverse strand, counting down.
GAAACCAGACCCCTTCCTTACACCTTATACAAAAATTAACTCAAGATGGATTAAAGACTTAAATGTAAGACCTAAAACCATAAAAATCCTAAAAGAAAACCTAGGCAATACCATTCAGGACATAGGCATGGGCAAAGACTTCTTCTATTTTCTTATTTTAATCCTTTTTAAGCATAGTTGAGAATAATTGATTAGTAATGATGTAATTTCTAGTATGATGAAATAGCATAATATGTCTTAGATTTATAAAAAGATCTAGTAGATCCAAATGGCAATTGTAAGATAGAATTTTATTCTATTTTTTTAAATGTGGGGTTTTTTTTGTTTTATTTTGTTTGTTTGCTCTTTGGAAGACTTATAAAAAGGAAAAAAGTCATGAGATATCAATTTTTATAAATAGTACTACTTAAAACAGAAACTCAGAAACTGAGGTTGGGTCTAACGGAGCCTAATGAGATACTGAGGATTAAACACTAGGCAGAAGTGAGTTAAAATGCCATATGAAGAAGCATTTTATAACATCTCAGTTGTGATAGTTACCACATGGCTACATAGGTAACTTTGGTGCTGTTTTTAAAGTTGCAAGCAATTTAAATATTAAACTACTGATGATAAAATTGAGTTAGCAAAGAATTTCTAGTTTTATATTAATTATAGCCAGCCTTTTCAGTTATACCTTTCTCACATCCAGAAATGGCTTAATGTACTCAGCTAATGACCCCAATGCAAGATATATGTGTGTTACATAATAAAGAAAAACATCACCTCTGTAATTTTGGACAGTCCACATTGACGGAGATGAACACTTGCATATAGGTCAAACTAGTTAAATACAGAACAGCCGCTTTTGAAAGCTGTTGCCAGGGCTCAACAGCGTCAGCTCTATTTCTATGGAGAAAGACTTTACAGATGTTAAAAAGAGAGCTAGAAGCCAATGAATGGAAGAGGATTGTGTTGTGGAAATTTAATTTTTTTGGTAAAGGGTTTATTGATGAATCAGCTGTTTTAGTCTGTGAACATTAATCTTGACATCTTCTTTACCCAATTCTCAATTTCTTGTAATAAGATCTTGCTTTTATTTAAGAAACACACAATGTAAAATTTGATGTTATTGTACTGACTAGGTGGGGGAAGCGACCTGATGACAGGTAACAAGATTAGTAAGGTTCTGAAAAGGTCAGAATTGTACTGAATTATGTTTAGAACAGATTGCCCCTGTGATCATTTAATCAAACAGTGTTCGTATTGTCTTTGTCCCTGTCCACATACGTCATTTTTGAGGTTGGGCTGAGAAGGAAATCATGATTCCATCAACAACATAAGGCACATTGACAGTAAAACTCGTATATTATAGCAGCTTTTTGTTTCATGCTGTATTGGGCAGACAACCTTGAAGAAAAAAAAAACTTTTAAAAATAATGTAGAATCTCACAGTTTTTCAGTCACAAACAGAAGTATCCTTGTTGTCACTGAAGATGACAAGAATTAATATCCTGCTGTATAGAAGTACTTTGGCAAAGTTAAGGTTGTAGTTCCAATTCCTCATTTCCAATTTTTTCTCCAGATGGAAAGATGAACAGTTTTTGGTATTGAATTTTTTTTAGGAAGCAAGTTATTTATCATTAGATACCTATTCAGTAAATGCAATGATACAGAAAAATGAAGTTTTTTTCCCTCAGATTTGAAATTAGGTTTTAAAATATGGAGGGAGAACAATTTGTAAGTAATGTTCAGGAACAAAAATAAAACCTAGTGAAACTTTAGAAACTTTAATGGATATCTGTCATCCTACATACAATTGCATTAAAGAATAGAATTTATTATTATTTTATCTGGTTTATTATGCAGTAAAATGAATTTTTCTCTTTTTGTGTGTAGTTTTATGAAATTTCATACATGTATAGATTCATGGAACCACTGTAAAAATCAGGATATAGAACATTTGCATCACCCCCAAAAATTCCTTCATGCTGTCCCTTACTGGTCACCATCTCATTTTAGTAACCCTGGTAACTACCAATGTGTTCTCCATCCCTGTAGTTTTATCTTTTCAAGAATGTCATATAAATGTCATACACTATGTAACCTTTTGGGACTGGCTGTCTTCAGCATAATGCCTTTGAGATTCATCCAAGTCGTTGCATGTGTCAAACATCCCTTTTTATTGTTGAATAGTATTTAATTGTGTGGGTGTACTATCATTTGTTTATCTGTTGACCCACTGAAGGCCAACTGGGTTGTTTTCTAGTTTGGGGCAATTATGAGCAGAGCTGCTATAAACCAAGTAGTGGAATTTTTAGGTCATATAGCATTTTATCTATTTTTTATTTAAAAATACTTTATATATTCAGGGTTTGTTTCTGACCCAGTTGAATTTCCTTCAGGTCATTTTTGGAACTCTCTTCCTATGTCTGATGTAACATTTCATCTTTCATCTTTGTCATTTTTTTATTCCCCCTTTTCTTCAGATTATTATAGGTATAGTCCAGTATTGTAGCCCAGAATCTGTCCTGCTTTTGTATTACTCCAGCTTAATTATATGATCCATCTTCTTACGGTATCTACGGCTTGCTACAAGACTATTCTTTACTATTTGCAAAAGACGTTCAGATGTGTCTTGCTATCCTCTTTTATTCAGTTGCGTATATCTTGTTCTCTGGAGGCCTTTCCAAATAGATGTCTTGGTAACTCTTTAATCTTATCATGCTAGAAACAAACAAACAAAAAAATTCCCTTGCATCTTTTCCCTTCTGCAGCTTCCTTATCATACTGCAGGGTAATTTCTTTTCTTCACTGTCACAATTCCACCCCACATGCAAGCAGTAATCAAATCTAGCATTTGCTGTTTGGTCATCACCACTTCTGTCACCAAAATTCTCATTCTGTTTAGATTCTGCTTGCCTCATTTATGTACCATTGTTTGTTTCTCACTGACCTTCCAAGTGCATACTTCTTTTCATCCTAAAGCCAAGAATAAAATCATTTTATATAAAGAGCATTCTGCTTTTGCAGTTCATTTACTGATGTCCTCTGTTTCAGTAGGAAGTCCTAATTCTAGATTCAGTCTGTCATGATAGTACTGTTAACTTATGCTTTTCACATTAGGTAAATTTTATTATCCCTTTTATAGGACCTTGACTGCCTCTGGGCCTTCTGTTCAGGTGAACTCGCATGCTTCTAAGTTCTTAGCAATTAGACCCTCTCTTTCCCCTTTTATATGTCTTTGTTTTGGTACAGCTTCTCATACCCAAAAGCAGGTATACCTGTTAGTAAGGAGGATACAAGTTGTATTTGTAGGTGATATTACTGCCTACCTAGGAAATTCAAAACAGTCAGATTTTTTTAAAAACTTAGATATTATAAATAAGAGAGTAAAGTAGCCATATATAAAATAAATATATAAAAATATATTTCCTTCATACTTCCATACTGTTTCTGAAATATAATAGAAAAATCCCATCACCATTGCAACCAAAAAACATAGCTAGGAATCTTTATGAAGGAATGAAGGAATTTAAACAACAAAAACTATAAAACTTTATTGGGAAGCTGGGCCCAATGGCTCACACCTGTAATCCTAGCACTTTGGGAAGCCAAGGTGGGAGGATCACTTAAGTCCAGAAGTTCAAGACCAGCCTGGGCAACATAGTGAGACCTTATCTCTAAAAATAAAAATGAAAATCAATTTTAAAACTTTACTGAGAGACATAAAAGTGTTGAATAATTGGAGAGGCATTGTTCTTCTAAAAAACCAAATATGCTATACAGATTTTAGTATTTCCTAAACTTAGATATTTAACCTAATTTCACTCAGAGCTTAGGTTTTTGTCTGTTTCTTTTTTTATTGGAGGTTATTCCCCCTCATAAGAATGATTCTCATGTTCATTTGGAAATACACATGATTGGAAATAGCCAAGATATGAAAAAGAAGGATGTATAGAGGAGAAGAGCTTCTTCAATATACTACTGTAAAGTTACAGAGATAAAAACATGTATGAATCCATTGAGCAGAGTAGACAGGCTGGTAATAATCTAGCATACATCAAAGTCCAAACTCTGGTAGAGATGACAGCTCAGTCAACAAAGAAAGGAGGGATAATTTAGGGAACAATGCTGGGTTGGTTATTTGAAGAAGAATTAGTTGGCTTCTCACTTTACTTGTACCATACACAAAAATAAAACACCAGATAAAGAATTATATGTAAAGCAAAAATTTAAGAGAAGAAAATACGTGACCATCAGTGTCTGTAATGGGGAACAATTTTAAGGATAAAACTAATGAAAATATCATAAAAATAAAAATTGATGCTGGCTGTTTAGTAGAAACAGAAAACCCCTTCCACTTATCGAAAATATACCATAAATAGGCTGGGCACAGTGGCTCTCGCCTGTAATCAGCATTTTGGGAGGCCGAGGTGGGCAGATACCTGAGGTCTGGAGTTCGAGACCAGCCTGGCCAACGTGGTGAAACCCTGTCTCTACTAAAAATACAAAATTAGCCAGACTTGGTGGTGCACGTCCGTAATCCCAGATGTGGGAGGCTGAGGCACGAGAATCGCTTGAACCTGGGAGGCAGAGGTTGCAGTGAGCAGAGATTATACCACTGCACTCCAGCCTGGACGACAGAGCGAAACTCCATCTCAAAAAAATATATATACTTATATATATGCACACACGCCATAAAGAAAAGACAAATGGCAAACTAGAATAAAGTAGTTACAAGTATAATAATGGCCCTAATGTATAAATCATTTTTTAATAAATCAATAGGAAAAGCTCTTGAATTTCAACAGAAAAGGGTATAGAAGACATATCAAATACTAATAAAATTACCAATGGTAAAAACATGATTTTTTAACAGCACCAGCCTCTTCAGTAATTAGATAAATGTGATTTAAAAACAACAGAAAGATACCATTGTCCATCTATCAAATTGAGAATTACTTTTAAAGTGTTTCTGATATTCATTACTTATGGGAATATACCAAGATAGGCACTATCAGGTACTGTGCTGGGATTATAGATTGATAAAACCTTTCTGGAAAAGTGTTTCTACTTTTCAAGTGTTCCTATTTCAAGGGCCTTAAAATACTTAACACACCTTTTAACCTAACAATTTGCCTTTAGCAAGTAATCATCTATATTGTCAAGCGTTTAAGTATAAAAATGTTCATTGTAGGCTGGGTACAGTGGCTCACATTTGTAATCCCAGCACTTTGGGAGGTTGAGGCAGGAGGATCACTTGAGTCCTGGAGTTCAAGACCAGCCTGAGCAACGTGACAAAACCCCATCTCTACAAAAAAAATAAAATATTTGCCAGGCGTGGTAGCACGCATCTGTAGTCCCAGCCACTCGGGAGGCTGAGGTGGGGGATTGCTTGAGCCTAGCAGTTTGAGGCTGCAGTGAGCTTTGATCGTACCACTGCACTCCAGCCTGGGCAACAGAGTGAGATCTTGTCTCTACAAAGAATGAAAAAAGAAAATGTTTATTGCAGCAACATATATAATACTAAAAACTTAGAAATAATTAAATATCTAACAGTAAGGAATTAATATGGAGTAGGAGAGTTAAACTGTGAAACCATTCATATGATTAAATATTATAGAGCTATTAAAAATCATATCGTCAGCTGGGCGCAGTGGCTCACTCCTGTAATCCCAGCACTTTGGGAGGCCAAGGCAGGTGGATCACAAGGTCAGGAGATCGAGACCATCCTAGCTAACACGGTGAAACCCCATCTCTAATAAAAAAAATACAAAAAAAAAAATTAGCCGGGCGTGGTGGTGGGCACCTGTAGTCCCAGCTACTCAGGAGGCTGAGGCAGGAGAATGGTGTGAACCCAGGAGGCAGAGCTTGCAGTGAGCCGAGATCACACCACTGCATTCCAGCCTGGGCAACAGAGTGAGACTCTGTCTCAACAACAAAAAAATATATATATATATGTATTGTATAGGGATGGGAAAGGGTTTAAAATAATACCTGGACTGAAAAACAGGATGCAAGGTATTACATAGCTCCATTTTGGCTGAGTTTGAGATGATTGTGATTTCTTTATTTTTTGCTGTTTTCCCACATTTTTTATGATTATATATTTTGCAATTGGAAGCAAAAATAACCATTGAAAATCGTTTTCAAAGAATAATATTCAAGAGAATACAAGGTACAGTAAGTTCTTAATATTTAGTTAAAATATAGAAATCTGTGGACCATTAACAGCACTTATCTTTAGATGATGTAATGATGTTTTATAGATGGGTCTTTATTGATGGGATGTCATTATGTTGCCCAGGCTGGTGTTGAACTCCTGGCCTGAAGCGATCTTCCCACGTCTGCCTTCCAAGTAGCTGGGATTATAGGCACAAGCCATGGCAAATGCAGTATATTTTAATTTATTTTTTAGTGATGGGATCTCACTGTGTCACCCAGGCTGGACTCCAACTCCTGGGCTCAAGCAATGCTCCAGCCTCAGCCTCCAGAGTAGCTGGACTATAGGCACATACCACTCTGCCCAGCTTTATTTTTAAACTTTATTTCTATTTGTTTTACAACTTTTGCTCTGCTAACAAATCTACTACTCTTATAAAAAGTTAAAAAAACATTCTCTTACTAAAACAAAGATTAGGCTGGGCATGGTGGCTCACGCCTGTAATCCCAGCACTTTGGGAGGCTGAGCTGAGTGGATCACCTGAGGTCAGGAGTTCGAGACCAGCCTGGCAAACATGGTGAAACCCCGTCTCTACTAAAAATGCAAAAATTAGCCAGGAGTGGTGGCACATGCCTGTAATCCCAGCTACTCAGGAAGCTGAGACAGGAGAATCACTTGAACCCGGGAGGCAGAGGTTGCAGTGAGCTGAGATTGCGTCATTGCACTCTAGCCTGGGCGGCAGAGCGAGACGTCATCTCAAATAAACAAACAAAAATAAAAGAACGATTATATCCTTATCAGAGATTTAATGGATACTAACCACATTTAATCTTCAGTCTCATTATGCTCATTTAATTTTTATTGTCCACATGTTGTCATATTTAGGTTATGTTCATTTTTTACCAGTTTTGTTAATCCCGAGTGTTTTTGTTTGTTTTTGAGACGGAGTCTCACTCTGTCGCCCAGGCTGGAGTGCAGTGGTGCAGTCTCGGCTCACTGCATTCTCTGCTTCCTGGTTTCATGTGATTTTCCTGCCTCAGCCTCCAGAGTAGCCGGGATTACAGGCACCTGCTACCACACCCAGCTAATTTTTGTATTTTTAGTAGAGATAGGGTTTCACCATGTTGGCCAGGCTAGTCTCGAACTCCTGACCTCAGTTGATCCATCTTCCTCTGCCTCCCAAAGTGCTGGGATTACAGGCAGGAGCCACCACGCCCGGCCATGTTTTTTGTTTATAAAGGAAAAAGAAAATTTCCAGAGCGCACTTTACTCCCTGATAGGAGACTAGATTCCTTAAATATAATTTTTAGAAGGTACGTGTTAAATTAACCTAATGAATTAGTAGCATTCAGAAGTGTTTGTATCTGTTAAAGGTTCAAAATGTACAAACTAATTTCTTTTAATGGTGATTGTATTTCTAGTAAACTAAGGCAGAAATCATTACGCAGAAGAAACAGCACCCCCTTAACCATGTTCTTTTTATAAACCGTCTCTGTTCTCACTTTACTGTTAGGAAGGAGTAATCTGTTTTCATGTGATATAAGTACGTGTGAGTCATGTTGAGTTTCTTCACTCATTTGTCCAATTCCCAGGCAACCTGTAGGTGGAGTTAACCTTTAGTTACATAATATAACTAAACAAACATTAAACCTACTGCTTCTGGGACAGTCTTCTCACCAAAACTCAGGGAAAATGGGAGGGTGTTGCCACTGACTGACTTAATGAAAGTATCTGACAAATGTAAGGTCTTTCAAATAATGAGATAAGAAATGTATATAAATTATTTGATCAACTACTTACTTTCTATCTATACACACACACACTATGTATCAGTATATAATGTGTACTTTCATTTTATAGCTATTAAATATGAGGTTCTAGAATGAGTTTTCAGTTTGCAGAATTCTGAGAATGTAGTTCCAACACCTTTGAGAGGACAACAACCACAATTGCACTTGCCATATTTATTAGTCAAAATGAAGCGAAGTCAATCTGTTGAAAGCTTCGTTTTGTTTTTCTGATTAGGCTGTTTAGTAAGACATTCAAATTATGATCTTTAATTTAATTTCTTCCCCTAATAGCTTGGTGCTAACAGTGGTTTGCACATCATCATCTTTGATGAAATTGATGCCATCTGCAAGCAGAGAGGGAGCATGGCTGGTAGCACGGGAGTTCATGACACTGTTGTCAACCAGTTGCTGTCCAAAATTGATGGCGTGGAGCAGCTAAACAACATCCTAGTCATTGGTATGTTTACTTTTTTAAAAAGTACTATTCATTCAAAAACGTTAGCCATAAGTTCTGAATTAAGATATGTGTAGGTTGTGATTAAACTGTTTTGTCAGTGTTTCCAAATTGGAATCCAGTGATATTGAAGAATCTATTGTAATGCCTAGGCTTAATAGGAAAAATAAAAGATGGATTTCAGTCACTTGTAGGTTTAAGCTTATAGCTCACCCACAGATGAAAAAGATGTAGGTTGAAGCTTATAGCTCACCCAAAAATGAAAAATACACATGAAACAATGGAATGCAGTGGTTTTCAAACTGGATCTTGCAGGCCTTCAGGGGTCCTCAGAGGTGCTTTCAGGGTCAGTGAGGGCCAGTGAGTGCATTTCAGATCCTACATCACTATTATAACTTCCTCTTTTAGCTGTTTTATGTACTGAGGTGCTTCTGAAGATGACTTCTGGGAAAAAAAAAAAACAAAAACAAAACACCCTGCTGTTTTATGAAGTCTGAAAACCACTGGCCTGTAAAAAAGAGAAGGAACTTTGGAGTCAGAGAGATCGTGTCCCATTGCCCCTCTGTCACTTTGACAGATTATTTGCCCTTTGAATCTTAAATTTTCTTTTTAAATACTGGAAGTTTTCATAACATTTATATTCCATTGGCTTATACAGTAGTGAAATAGTAAAGCAAAGTCTCCTTAGCTTGTTAGGGAAATTACTATTCTTACATATACTAAAAGGACATTTGATTTTATTTTTGAACTCTGATCATTTGTTGTTTTGTTTTAACATCTGTGTTCAGGAATGACCAATAGACCAGATCTGATAGATGAGGCTCTTCTTAGACCTGGAAGACTGGAAGTTAAAATGGAGATAGGTAAGGAGATCTGTCACTGATTGGGTGTGTGGTGGGGGGAGTGGAGGCATTTAGAGTTCATTAACAGGAACAATGTCATATGGCATAGTATTTTTTAGAAAAAGGTTTATATCATGAGAAGTGATGTTTACATGCTTGAGTACCTATAAGGAAAACATTAGGATCATAATAATCTCCTCTAGGCTGGGCGCAGTGGCTCACGCCTGTACTCCCAGCACTTTGGGAGGCTGAGGCAGGTGGATCGCTTGAGGCCAGTTGTTCAAGACCAGCCTGGCCAACAAGGTGAAACCCCAGCTCTACTAAAAATACAAAAAACAGCCGGGCGTGGTGGTGTGCACCTGTAATCCCGGCTACTCAGAAGGCTGAGATAGGAGAATCGCCTGAATCCAGGAGGCGGAGGTTGCAGTGAGCTGAGATCGTACCACTGCACTCCAGCCTGGGAAACAGAGCGAGACTCTGTCTCAAAATAATAATAATAATAATAATAATGATAATCTCCTCTGATGGTGCTTTCAAGACTAGGAAAATGCCTATTTTATTTTTAATTTCATCAGGCTTGCCAGATGAGAAAGGCCGACTACAGATTCTTCACATCCACACAGCAAGAATGAGAGGGCATCAGTTACTCTCTGCTGATGTAGACATTAAAGAACTGGCCATGGAGACCAAGAATTTCAGTGGTGCTGAATTGGAGGGTCTGGTGCGAGCAGCCCAGTCCACTGCTATGAATAGACACATAAAGGTCAGGAAAATCAGCGAAACAGATTATAAACATTATGCCAGTATTCTTTCTCTTTCCTTTCAAGCATGTCAAGGGGTAGGGAAATGCTGACTTTTGGTGGAGAAGAGATGGTAAAAGGAATAAGAATTAATTGTCAACTGCTAAATCTTCAGAGTAGCAGGAAGGAAGATAATGTTTGCATCTGCCCTGTAGTAACCACTGACTCATCTCCCTTAGGTCATCACCATCTGACACAGACTCGTGAAGTGAAAATTTTGCAGAAGTGTTTTTAAATCTTTGTATTGTATTAAAAGTTGTAATATGGCCAGGCACGGTGGCTCACGCCTGTAATCCCAGCACTTTGGGAGGCCAAATCACAAGGTCAGGAGATCAAGACCATCTTGGCTAACACAGTGAAACCCCATCTCCACTAAAAATACAAAAATTAGCCAGGTGTGGTGGCAGGCACCTGTAGTCCCGGCTACTCAGGAGGCTGAGGCAAGAGAATGGTGTGAACCCAGGAGGCAGAGCTTACGGTGAGCTGAGATTGTGCCACTGTACTCCAGCCTGAGCGACAGAACGAGACTCCATCTCCAAAAAAAAAAAAAAAGTTGTAATATGTCAGAGGAAGTGGGAGTTTCCACGTACTAGAATTTTGGGGGCTGCTTTATTCAGCAAATATACTGAATACTTGCTATGTTCAAGGTGTTGGGCTGGAGACATAAAGATAATTGTGAACTCTTCCCTCAAGGAGTTCAGAGCCAGGAAAATGGAACCATAGTAGAAATACATACTAGGATACTTTTATTTTGATAAAGTACTCTTGATCCTTCAGGTTTTAGTTACCACCTGAACATATCTGTCTCCTACTTTCAGATTTGTACTAAATACCCTCACCTAGATGTTTTATCAGGTCTCAGATTTAATATTCCAAAACGAAATTTATTGTCTTTTTTACTACTTTCCTTTCTGCTCCCATTTCCCTGTTTATCCCAATTTCCCAGGCTTAAAACATCAGGATTATCTTTGATTCCTGACACTCTGCTGTGCCCTAGGTCAAGTCATTTGCCAAATTTTTTCAGTTCTGTCTTGGCAGTGCCTTTTAGTTCTCACTGCCACTACCCACCTTCTCTTTGATTAACCTTCCTGTTTCATATCATTCAACCATTCAGACACTTTCAGTGATTCCCCATCATTTACAAAACAAAGTACAGGCTTCTTTTGGGTCTTTTGAGTCCTAGATCTGATGCTAACTGGTCTTTTGGGTCCTCTAGATCTGACCCTAACTGGCCTTTCCAAATGTGCTCCTGATTCTTCCCCAGATACTTCAGTCAAACTTAAATAATCACCGGTCATCAGACATTAATTTATTTTTCAACCTCTCTGCTTTGGTTTTGTTTTTTTGCATCACTGAGGATCTTCATCCTCTACGTTTACCTGTCTTTTCAAAATCTGGCTTATATGCTACCATTGTCCTCACACCTTTTCACATTTTCCCTTTCAATAATGTTATACCCATTTCCTTCTTGAAATAGTAATGTGTCATTTATGGTACTGTCAGTTGACTTTGGTTCACAGTAGATTTATTCGGCATCTACTGCATGCTAGACCCTGTGCTAGGAGTTAATACCCCAACTGCAAAGAAGTAAAGTACCTACCATTAAGCCACCCACAGTCTAACCCTCCACGTGCAGGAACAGAAAGTACATTGCAAGGCAAGAGAGTGAACGCATGTCAGATGTGGTCAACTTGTAGGGTGAGAGAAACCTTCATATGCATGTCTGTTGGTAGAGCAGGGCCTTTTAGGTAGAGGGAACAACATATGCAAAGAAGCGGAGACACAGAATAGCATAGTGTGTTGGAGTAATTTAGTATTGCTTCAGCATGGAAGTTAGGGGAGGGGTGGTAGAGAGATTGTGGGGGATAAGTCAGGAGACTAAAGTAGGGATGGAGCACAAAGAGCCTTTTATACTCTGCTAAGAAGTATGGACTTTTTTTCTGTGAGTAGTGCTAAGCCATTGAGTTTTAAGAATAGCAGTGACATAGTGTTAAAACATAAGATCACTCTGGCAGCTCTGTCAAGTTGAGTAGTTAGAGGAGTGGAGTTGGCCACACAGGACAAGAGGGGGAACTTTTATAACAGTTCAGGCAAGAAATAAAAGCCTGAACAGTTAGGTTGAGTATGTAGATATTGGGTATATCCTATCACTGGTTCTAGACCAGGAATCCAGCCAACTACCAGTTTTTATAAATAAAGGGCTTTTTTGGAACACAACCACACCCATTAATTTATGTACTGTCTATGGCTGCCTGCATGCTACAATGGCAGAGTTGAGTATTTTGCAACAGGGGCTGCGTGGCCCAAGCAAAGCCTATTTTAGTGCTTTTATTTTAGGTACTATCTGCCACTTTACAGAAGTTTGCTGGCCCTTATTCTAGACTTTAAATCCCTGTCTTATTCACCTCAGAGTCTCCCACAGTACCCCAAATAGATCTAAATAATGAGCACATGGTAGGTGTCCAGTAAATTATTTTTCTTTTTTTTTTTTGAAACAGAGTCTTACTCTGTCGCCCAGGCTGGAGTGCAGTGGCACAGTCTTGGCTCACTGCAACCTCTGCCTCCCGAGTTCAAGTGATTCTCCTGCCTCAGCCTCCCGAGTAGCTGGAACTACAGGCATGTGCCACCACGCCCAGCTAATTTTTTGTATCTTTAGTGGAGATGGGGTTTCAGCATGTTGGCCAGGCTGGTCTCGAACTCCTGACCTCGTGATCCGCCCACCTCAGCCTCCCAAAATGTTGGGATTACAGGTGTGAGCCACCGTGCCCAGCCAATATTTTTTAAATGAATAAACTTACATAACTATTCTGAATCAAACTCTATCCATAAGTCATAATTTCCCTACATAATAGAGGTGGCTTTGTTCTAGCTCAAGAATGCCAAAGGTTTGGATGGTGTGGGAATATTGTATTGGGTCTTTATATAATGGATCCATTCAGGGACTATGTTTTTATTCTTCCTTGTTTGTTTGTTTGTTTTGAGACGGAATCTTGCTCTGTCGCCCAGGCTGGAGTGCAGTGGTGCAATCTCAGCTCATTGCAAGCTCCACCTTCCAGGTTCAGCCATTCTCCTGCCTCAGCCTCCCAAGTAGCTGGGACTACAGGCGCCCGCCACCACGCCTGGCTAATTTTTTGTATTTTTAGTTGAGATGGGGTTTCACTGTGTTAGCCAGGATGGTCTCGATCTCCTGACCTCCTGATCCGCCTGCCTCGGCCTCCCAAAGTGTTGGGATTACAGGCGTGAGCCACCATGCCTGGCCATGCTATACTGTTTTAATAAGAAGAGATGGCGACTTCAAGAAAAATGATGTAAACAGTGTGAAAATTGGTCCCTACCATACTATCTTTCATCTCAGACCACATGGGTGCATCTTGATATAATCCACAGTAACTAGTTTACTAGTTGTCATATTTTTCATACGTGTTGGCCATGGAATTTTTCTCTTAGTCATTTGTCATTTTAACTACAATAATACCATCCCAAAATTTCACTTTAAGCCATTGTCTCAGTAAGAAACATGCTTTCTTCAAGCATATATTGGGTTTATCTACATATGAGGCAATGAGGAATGGTGGGAAGATCGCAGATATCGTAGTCAGAAGGTGTGGTTATGCATTATGTTTCTTCTACCTTTTTGTTTCTGACCTGTCAATGGGAAACACTACCTATCTAATCAGATTTGTATGAGAATGAAAGCAAATACTTTATATAAAAGTGCCTTGTAAACTCTGTAAATGCTAGTTATCTCCATTTTTTTAATTGGCTGATTTGAGAGGCTATCAGTACATCCTTTTCAATATATGAATTTCTGATTTTTATTGACTCTTTGTAGTTACACTTTTTCTAATTGTAAAGCTAAAATGTCACCCTTGTACATAATATATTTCTGATTTGCAAGTAAGCAGTAGTGCAAATAGTTCACATGTTTCCATCACTTTTTTCCATGTGATAGAATTATCTGTAAGCTTCAGGTGATATATATTGACTTGCGATCATTGCTCCTTGTACCAAACAGCTCCTAATTTTTCACCATATCAATGGAATAACTATGTAGCACTTTAGGGATGAGAAAGCTATGTAAGACACTAATCTTACCCCCAAAAAGAAATATTACTAACATTTCATCTTCTGCATTTTTAAAAATCAGCCTTGTCAGAAGGTCTTTAAAGATTGTTTTTCCAATGACTCCTCCTTGGCTAAACAAAAGAAATACAGTTTTAGTCTTCCATTGCTATAGATGTTTGTAGCTTTAATAATGATCGATGAATAAATATTTAAATTGAAACTTATAAAGTTGTTACTGAACTTTAAAACATTCAAAATGTACAAGTGTTATGATGTTCTTTCTTTGTATTTTAAAAAGCCGTTATTAGTGTTATTTTGCTCCTCTTCAAAAGATTGAGGCCTAAAGAAAGATTTAGTCAGGTGGACTAAACAAGTCTTTCCTGTTAAACTGTTTTCAGGTTTTCTGAGACAAGTGGAAAATCTGGTCATAAACACCTGTTGTTCATGTCATTTGTACTTGAACCTATGATTGCGGTCAACTAAAATTCATGTGACATTTGGTTGTTTTTATCTTGAAAGGAATTTCTGCTTCAGGTTGAGAAGATTCATAACCCAATTTTTTTCTCTAATCTGTTGTGAGGAAATAAACTGAGGACACACACACACACACTTTCTCTCACATACACTTTCCACCTGAGTCAAAGCTCTAAGTTATGTTTACAGAATTTCATAAAATTATTTCTTATTTTTTTGCAGAATTTTTGATTGATTAAGGTCATTCTACCCTTAATTTAAGAGGAATGATAAGAACTTTGAAAGGTCAGATTTAAAAGGTTATGAAATTTAAGGGTGACCACTTGATATTTGCTAGTGTTGAAATACAAGTTTATTAGTTTCTGCAGGTATAAGCTGAAAGATACTGCCTCTTCTATATTGATTAGCTGTTATAAATAAAATGCAGGAAAAATGTTGCTAATTCAAACAAATGAGAAAAGGTTTTCTGAACGAGTAAAAATTCAGAATTATAGACTTTTTAAAATTTTACAAATTTTGATAAAATGCTAAAAGTCAGCTAAGAGCAGTCCTTAGAAAATTTATTTTAATGAGCAGGTAGGAATAATTTACAATTGGAATATTGATGGCTTACAATTATGTAATATAGAATTCCTTGTGTGCCTGAAAACGGTTTGTTCTGAAATACTTCTTCCCCACACCCATCTTAATTCACTTTTAAGAAAGGACTCAGCAATTAATTGGGTGAGTCTTTTCTTAATAATTAGCAAAATGACAAGTTTTATACCAGCTTCAGTCCTAAAATCTATCATATTTTTTGGCAAATTTTGAAAGATGGGCAAGATTTTTCTTTCATACTGCTGTATGTATCTATCATTTGAATTCGGTTTTACTATAAGAGAATCAGAATGCAAAATATTATGGTAAAAACCTAGGCCTGTGTAGGAAAGAGGTGTTTAAAGTGAGGCTGGTAGCTTTGTTGAGATTTTAATGTTTCGATCAGAGCTCTTGTCTTCCCTTTGGCCTGAGAGTTTGTATCATGTAGAATCCTTTCAGATGTATCAAAAAGTTTGAATCAGAGTTAAAACTTTTATATAAGGGTACCTAGGAAGGAAATCCTGTATCTGCCTTTTATAACTTATGAAAACCCCCAGGTTTGTACAAGTATAAAATGAGATAATGTGATATGATGAAATGAGATAGTGTATATGAACATACTTTATAAAGAACTGTAGACATTTGTATATTATTAATTATCATAATTCTTTCACGGATATGCTTGTTTCCTGTGACATTTTTCTTTTTTTTTTTTTGGAGATGGCATTTTCTTCTTGTTGCCTAGGTAAGAGTGCAATGGCGTGATCTCGGCTCACCACAACCTCCGCCACCCGAGTTCAAGCAATTCCCCTGCCTCAGCCTCCAGAGTAGCTGGGATTACAGGTGCCCACCACCATGCCTGGCTAATTTTGTATTTTTAGTAGAGACAGGGTTTCGCCATGTTGGTCAGGCTGGTCTCGAACTCCCGACCTCAGGTGATCCGCCTGCCTCGGCCTCCCAAAGTGCTGGGATTATAGGTGTGAGCCACCATGCCAGGCCCATTTTTCTTTTTTTAAACTTAGAAATGCCAAATAAATGTGATTAATATTTATCAAACCTCATATGTACCAATATAAGCCCTATTAATAATTTAAATGTTTATGTTTTTTTGTCTGTTTTTGTTTTTGAGACGGAGTCTCACTCTGTTGCCCAGGCTGGAGTGCAGTGGTGCCATCACAGCTCACTGCAAGCTCTGCCTCCCGGGTTCACGCCATTCTCCTGCCTCAGCCTCCCAAGTAGCTGGGACTACAGGTGTCTGCCACCATGCCTGGCTACTTTTTTGTATTTTTAGTAGAGACAAGGTTTCACCGTGTTAGCCAGGATGGTCTCGATCTCCTGACCTCGTGATCCTCTTGCCTCAGCCTCCCAAAGTGCTGGGCTTACAGGCATGAGCCACCATGCCCAGCCCAATAATGTAAATGTTAATCGTTCTATTGAAGTAAAATATTTGTCTCTTTGTTACCATTTTTAAAAGTATGGAAGTTATAGATGATGGCTTTCTTTTTGTAAAAGATTCAAGAATGTCAAAGCATATAGGGAAAAATGAGAAAGGCCATCTCTAACACCGCTTTCCCTTCCCTCTCCAGAGTTAGCCAAAATTTGGGATATATGTTTGAAGTTTGTTTTCTTTATAAAATATTTACATTCATATACATATGTGCTTTTTAAAAAAAAGAATGTTAATGGAATTATACTGCAGTTTACATTTTTCACTTGCAAATATTCCTTGGATAGCTTTCTGTGTCAGTGTATGTAAGTCCCCTTCATTATTTTGGACAAATGCAGAGTATTCTAGAATATTGCCACATAATGGAAAATATAAGATCCATGAACACAGGGACCTTTTCTGTTTTATTTACTGCTATGACTCCAGTTCCTCAAATAGTGCTTAGTGTCTGGTAGGTACTCAGTAAATAGAATTAATGAATAATTTGTTTAACATATGGATTATTTCTGGTTGTGGCTGTTGAAAAAATACTGTTGTGAAAATGCTTACTTGCCTCCCTATGCACACAAGGAATCATTTTCTAGGGTAGCCATCCAAATGTCTTTTCAAAGACATGGTTTCATTGTCTTCTATTTTCTAGTGTTGCCAGTGAGAGTTATCATCCCAATCTCATTCAGGTTTCTTTGCAGGAAACCTGTTTTGTCCCTCAGAAAGGTTCTAGGACTTTCTCTTCACCTTTGGTGCTCTGAAAGTTTACAGCAGTGGGTCTGGACAGATGTGTGCTTCTTTTCATTTATCCCTATCATCACTCACTGAACCCTTTAAACTGCAGGGGCACACCTTTCTTCAGCTATAGGAAATTTTTTTCTTTTCTTTTATTGTTTCTTCTCTATGACTCTTTCTGTTCTCTCCTTCTGAGACTCCTGTTAGACCACAGTTAAAACTTCTGGATATTTATTTCATGCTTTGTAGCCTTTCTATCTCACTTTCTGTCATTTTGTGGGATTTGGGGCGGAAAGGAAGATAAATAACTGTGTTCTGTTTGCCGTCTTCAACCAGCTTCCTGACATAGTTCTTTTTATCCCACAAGGATGACTTTTTTTGTATCTGTCATTTCATTTGTCTCACAGTCTCTTCCTAAAAAAAAAGACTCATATTTCATAATAATTGATGGAAGGTTGATATTTATTTAACATGCTTTTGTTTTATAGTCAGCTTTTTTTGAAGATGCTTTTTTTTTCAAAGCCATGATACCAATTTAAAAATTAGGCTGTGTTGCTTTGTGCTATTGGTAGTGAGCCCAGTCGCTTTAAAACACATATTGGTATCTTAATCACTCATCTGGTCCAGGCAACTCCAAGCGCTGATAAAGGCCTTGATGCTTCTCCAGATGGCTAAATGCTAGCTCCAGGTGCAGTAAGCAGACTATTTGGAGCTGGCACATAGATTCTGAAGCACAACGTATGAATACAAATGAAAGTTTTAGGTTCTTGGTCTCCTAGACTAATGGTTCTTAAGCCTGGTTCAGTACCAGAATCACCTGTGGTACTTGATAAAACTATAAAGACCCTCTAATAGACCTGTTAAATCAAAATCCTATGGGGAATGGGACTGAGCGCCTGTATATCTCTGAAGGCTCTGGAGGTTATTCTGATATGCAGCCAAGTATGGCTGTGTTTTCATCTCTGTATATATTTTCTTTTTGTATGGGTTTTTCACTGTTCTTACTCTCTGTATGTATTTTTTCTTACTCATGCCTCATGAGTTAAAATGGCTATACAGTGTCCCTTGGTACAGATGTGTTCTAATTTACATAACTGATCCTCTCTTGGTAGACATTATTAATATGCTTCCCGTCTTTTTTCATAACAAGTTACTTTAGTAGATATACTTGTACATATAACTTTGTACACATTTGTGAATATATTTAGGGGACAAATTACTAGAAGTGGACTTGTTCAGAGAGTATATATATTTGTGAATGAGAGATGTGTTTTCTTTGATTCCAATTTTTAAAATTGTTTTAAAATACCCGTAAAATTGTCCAGGCGTGGTGGCTCACACCTGTAATCCCAGCACTTTGAGAGGCCGAAGCAGGTGGTCACAAGGTCAGGAGATCAAGACCATCCTAGCTAACATGGTGAAACCCTGTCTCTAGTAAAAATACAAAAAATTAGCCAGGCGTGGTGGCGGGCGCATGTAGTCCCAGCTACTCGAGAGGCTGAGGCAGGAGAATGGCGTGAATCTGGGAGGCGGAGCTTGCAGTGAGCCAAGATCGCACCACTGCACTCCAGCCTGGGGGACAGAGTGAGACTGCGTCTCAAAAACAAAACAAAACAAAACAAAAAACCATAAAATTTACCGTGTAACCATTTTAAATGTACAATTCAGTGGCATTAAATACATTGTTAATGTTGTGCAACCATCACTACCATTCATCTCCAGACCTCTTTTCCTCTTGTAAAACTGAAACTCCATACCCATAAACAGTAACTCCCCATTCCTTCCTCTCCCTATCCCCTGGCAGCCACCATTTTACTTTCTGTCTCTTGGATATCAGCTACTCCAGGAACCTCATATAAGTTGATTGTACAGTATTTGCTTATTTAACTTAGCGTAATGTCCTCAAGGTTCATCATGTTGCAGCATGTCAGAATTTTCTTTCTAAGGCTGAATAATATTCCATTGTATGTACATAACACATTTTGTTTATCTGTTCCTCTGTCAATAGACATACGGATTTCTTCCACATTTTAGCTGTTGTGAGTAATGCTGTCATGAACAAGGCTGTACAGATATCTCTTCAAGACCCTGTTTTCAGTTCTTTGGGGTGTATACCCAGAAGTGGAATTGCTGGATCATATGATAATTCTATTTTTAATTTTACGAGGAACCACCATATTTTTGTTTTCCACAGTAACTGAACCATTTTACTTATGTTCCCACCAACAGTGCATAAGGGTTCTGATTTCTCCGCATCCTTACCAACACTTCTTATTTTCTGCATTTTTGTGGTAGTAGCTATCCTAATGAGTATGAAGTGAAATCTCTTTGTAGTTTGGATTTGCATTTCCCTAATGATTAGTGAGGTTGAACATCTTTTCATGTGCTTATTTAAGGCCATTTGTATATCTTTTTTGGAGAAATGTTTGTTTAAGTTCTTTGCCCATTTTTTATTTGGTTTTTTTGTTCAATTTTGGCACTTCTCTATGTATTCTGGATATTAATCCCTTATCACATATATGATTTGCAAATATTTCAGATTTTTTTATCTGTGAAAATATGCTTTTAAATCCTCAAAAGTTACGTTCTTAAACTGAATATATTCTTAACTATTCTTAAATCTTGAAAGTCCTTACATTTTGTTTTTATCTCTTCTTAGGCCAGTACTAAAGTGGAAGTGGACATGGAGAAAGCAGAAAGCCTGCAAGTGACGAGAGGAGACTTCCTTGCTTCTTTGGAGAATGATATCAAACCAGTGAGTATGCCCATTGAGTGATATATAGGCCAAAAAGTAATGATAATAATAACTTAGGAGAAGAATAAGTGCCATTTACCCAGTAGCGTGGAAGGTTATAGCATATGCAGTTTCATAAAATGAGAAAATTTTAGTATTGGAAATGTTCAGTATGAGAAACATCTGTACAATAATACTAGTGGCTGGTGATGTTATTTACCTAAATATTTTCATGATAGGAAGCTTACCATCTTGTAAGGCAGGCCATTCAGTTTTGAGACTTTCCAGTTATTGTTTTACTTTATATTGAACTAGAATTAATTTTCTTATTGATTCTTACACAATCCCAAGCTACAGAAACCTAACTTCAGTCCATCTTCCATATGTCAGTTATTAGGATATTTAAAATTAACTCTCATATCCTCCTCGCTCTCTCTCTCTCTCTTTCTCTTCCTTTCCTCAGCCTCTTCCAAGGCATCCCTTTTTCTTGCTCAATACATTTAGTTTCTCTGACTACTATAGTTTCTAAGACTTAAAAAGGGTTGGTTTTCTTAAAATGCATTCAAAATAGTCATAGTTGGAGCTTTAGAATACAGTATAAGGTTATTAACCCATTTTCCTATAAAACAACTACTAACATTTGAGTAACTTTTGTTTAGAGTCCTGTGTTAGTACAAAAACAAGTTGTAGAAAGTCCCAGTTCTTAAAGAAGTGTGTGTTTTTCTTTCTTAAATGGACCTCAGGTCCATTAAGATTAATCTTAATCTTTATGACACACTGTTATTAGTCTATATTTTCATTTCTGGGACTTGCTGTTTATTAAATATTTTATTACCAAGAGTCATCTATATCAGGGATCCCCAACCCTCAGTACTGGTCCGTGGCCTGTTAGGAACTGGGCCACACAGCAGGAGGTGAGCAGCAAGCGAGTGAGCCTCATCTGTATTTACAGCCACTCCCTATTGCTCGTGTTACCACCCGAGCTCCACCTCCTGTCAGATCTGTGGTGACATTAGATTCTCATATGAGTATGAACCCTATTGTGAACTGCATATCTGAGGGATCTAGATTGCACACTCCTTATGAGAATCTAATGCCTGATGATCTGTCACTGTCTCCCATCACCCCCAGATGGGACCATATAGTTGCAGGAAAACAAGCTCAGGGCTCCCACTGATTCTACATTATGGTGAGTTGTATAATTAGTTCATTATATATTATAATGTAATAATAATAGAAATAAAGTGCACAATAAATGTAATGTGCTTGGGCTGGGCATGGTGGCTCATGCCTGTAATCCTAGCACTTTGGGAGGCTGAGGCAGGCAGATCACGAGGTCGGGAGTTCGAGACCAGCCTGACCAACATGGTGAAACCCCATCTCTACTAAAATACAAAAATTAGCTGGATGTAGTGGTACGTGCCTGTAATCCCAGCTACCCAGGAGGCTGAGGCAGGAGAATCTCTTGAACCCAGGAGGCAGAGGTTGCAGTGAGTCAAGATCGCACCACTGCACTCCAGCCTGGGTGACAGAGCGAGACTCTGTCTCAAAAAAAAAAAAAAAAAAGTAATGCATTTAAAACACCCCGAAACCACCTCCCCTCCCCATGGAAAAATTGTCTTCTATGAAACTGGTCCCTGATGCCACAAAGGTTGGGGACTGCTGATCTATATGATTTCTTGTAGCTAGACATCATTCATTTTCATGCTGAAGAGTATTCCATTGTGTGACTACCACAATTTATCTATTTTCCTGTCAATTGTGAATGTTACCAGTTTTTTGTTATTAAAAAAGATTTGTCATAAGCAGTCTTGAATGAATTTCTCTTATTTAGGAATAAAATTATTAGGTTGTTGGCTATATGAATGTCCAGCTTTAAAAAAACATTTCCCAGCAGTTGAACCAATTAACACTGCCCCCAATACTATGAAAGATATCCTCTTGTTCTGTATCCTCTCCAACACTTGGTATTATCAGATTTATTTTTTATTTATTTATTTTTTTTGAGATGGAGTCTCACTCTGTTGCCCAGGCTGGAGTGCAGTGGTGTGATCTCTGCTCACTGCGATCTCCATCTCCCGGGTTCAAGCAATTCTCCTGCCTCAGCCTCCTGAGTAGCTGGGATTACAGGTGCCTACCACCATGCTTGGCTGATTTTTGTATTTTTAGTAGAGACGGGGTTTCACCATGTTGGCTAGGCTGGTCTCGAACTCCTGACCTCAGGTGATCTGCCTGCCTTGGCTTTCGAAAGTACTGGGATTACACAGGCATGAGCCACTGCACCCAGCCTCAGATTTAATTTTTGCCATTCAGTTAGGTGTAAAATGAGATCTCATTTCAGTCTTGATTTGCATTTTAGTTATTACTGAAGAACTTAAGCATTTCTCCATATGTTAATTGACCACATGCATGTATTGTGCGAAATACTGTTCAAATCTTTTGCCTCTTTTTCTGTTGTACTGCTTATTTGATTGATACAAGTTCTTTACTCTTTTTTTCTCAATTTTGTATTGTGTTAAGATACATATAAAGTTTACCATTGTAATCATTTTTAAATGTATAGTTCAGGGTATTAAGTATATTCATAATGTTGTATAATCATCACCACCATCCATCTCCAAAACTCTTTTCTTCTTGAACTGAAACTCTATACCCATTAAATAATAACTCTTTTTTCCCTCCCCTACAACACCTGGCAGCCACCATTCTACTGTCCATCTTTATGAATTTCACTAATCTTAAGTACCTCATGTAAGTGGAATCATAGTATTTGTCTTTTTGTAACTATCTTATTTGACATAGCATAATGTCCTCAAGGTTCAACCATCTTGCAGCATGTCAGAATTTTCTTCCTTTTTAAGGCTGGATAATATTCCATTATATGGGCCAGGTGTGGTGGCCCTTGCCTGTAATCCCAGCACTTTTGGAGATTGAGGTGGGTGGGTCACCTGAAGTCAGGAGTTCAAAACTAGCCTGGCCAACATGGTGAAACCCCATCTCTACTAAAAAATACAAAAATTAGCCAGGAGTGGCGGCACACACCTGTAATCCCAGCTACTTGGGAGGCTGAGACATGAGAATCATTTGAATCCGGGAGGTGGAGGTTGCAGTGAGCCGAGATTGTGCCACTGCACGCCAGCCTGGTGACAGAGCAAGACCCTGTCTCAAAAAAAAAAAAAAAAAAAATCCATGATATGTACGTACCACATGTTGTTATCCATTCCTCTGTCAATGGCAGCCGGGCTTCTGCCACATTTTAGCTATTTTGAGTAATGCTGTCATGAGCATGGCTATACAGATATCTCTTCAAGACCCTGTTTTTAGTTCTTTTGGGTATATACTCAGAAGCGGAATTGCTGGATCATATAGTAATTCTATTTTTAATTTTTTGGGGAACCACCATACCGTTTTCCACGGTGGCTGTACCATTTTACATTCCCACCAATGGTGCACAAAAGTTCTGACTTCTCCACATGCTCACCAACACATTATTTTCTGTTTTTTTTGGTAGTAGCCATCCTAATGAGTATGAAGTGAAATATCATTGTAGTTTTGATTTGTATTTTCATAATGATTAGTGGTGATATGTATCTTTTCATATGCTTATCAACCATTTGTTATATATCTATTTTTTTTTTTTTTTGGAGACGGAGTCTCGCTCTGTCACCCAGGCTGGAGTGCAGTGGCACAATCTCGGCTCACTGCAACCTCTGCCTTCTGGGTTTAAGTGATTCTCCTGCCTCAGCCTCCACAGTAGCTGGGATTGTAGGTGCCCATCACCACGCCCGGCTAATTTTTTTGTATTTTTAGTAGAGACAGGGTTTCACCATGTTGGCCAGGCTGGTTTCAAACTCCTGACCTCAAGTGATCTGCCTACCTCAGCCTCCCAATGTGCTAGGATTATAGGCATGAGCCACTGCACTTGGCCATCATTTATTTTATATATATATATATATATATATTTTTTTTTTTTTTTTTTGAGACTGAGTCTCGCTCTGTTGCCAGGCTGGAGTGCAGTGGCGCAGTTTTGGTTCACTGCAACCCCCGCCTCCTGGGTTCAAGAGATTCTCGTGCCTCAGCTTCCTGAGTAGCTAGGACTGCAGGCATGTGCCACCATGCCCGGCTAATTTTTGTATTTTTAATAGAGACGAGGTTTCACTTTGTTGGCCAGGATGGTCTCAATCTCCTGACCTCATAATCCACCTACCTTGGCCTCCCAAAGTGCTGGGATTACAGGCGTGAGCCACTGCACCTGGCCTGTTATATATTCTTAACAATCATTATTTGTTCCAAGTATCTCTTATAAAGACAAAAACAGATTTGGTTAGCCCTGTCTTTTTATTACTATTGTGACTTTTAAATATAAAATAATCACTTTCAAAAGTAACTCCAAGATTTTTTTAACAACAAGTAATTTGGCCATGAGGAAGTGACAACTAAAAACTTAATTTTATTTATTCCAAGGGTCTGGAGGATAAAAAAAAAATGAAATTATGGGATATGTAAGGAAGAGATACATGTTATATATCTTTGGAGAGTCACTGTTTTATGGTTCAGGCATCTTAAAGCTTCTGCTGTGAGGCTTGGAGTATATAACTGGAAAAATTAAAGACAAAAGCCAGCCTATAATTTTTTTTTTTTAAATGAGATGGAGTCTTGCTGTGTCTCCCAGGTTGGAGTGCAGTGGCGCGATCTCGGCTCACTGCAACCTCCGCCTCCCGGGTTCAAGCGATTCTCGAGCTACCTCAGCCTCCCAAGTAGCTGGGATTACAGGCACACACCACCACACCCAACTAATTTTTGTATTTTTAGTATAGATGAGGTTTCACCATGTTGGCCAGGTTGGTCTGGAACTCCGGACCTCAGGTGATCCGCCCGCCTCAGCCTCCCAAAGTGCTGGGATTATAGGCTTGAGTCACTGCACCCAGCCATAAAAATTTCTTAGAACAGCCATTCAGCCAGTACGGATTAGGTTCATCATTACTTTTTACACTACTACTGAATTTGCCATATCCAGGCCAAAGAATGAGGACCTTCCTCTGTATTCATTCAGGAATCAAAGGACCAGTATATGCAAGGAGACTACCTAAAAAGTGGTCTGAAAAATTATTTTGTGGCAAAGTATTAGAGATATGAGATCACTGGATACTGTTTCAAAGACAGTATTACAAAAACAGCTTTATGTGAGGTCCATGTTCTAAAGAACTATTAAAACTATTCCATACATCAGGTAATCAAAAGTTGACTTTTTGAGGGATGTGATGATCTTTAAAAAATTGAAATTCTCAAGATACATGATCTTTACATGTATATGATCTTTACATGTGGTAGGTTATGTTTTCCTATTTATTCTGTTAACCTCATGAAAATCCAGTTCAATTGTAAATACTAAAGTTATTGACTACTTTTGGCAGCTGTTTTGATGGGAGGTATAACCTTTGAGATTAAAAGTTGAAAATGAAGCAGGGTGCAATTTAAGCTCCAATATGTAGGGAACACAAATAGAATTATTATCTGTAGTAATTGCTTTTATATCCTTTTCATTATAGCTCCTCATTTCTGTCTCGTCCTAAATCTTATATTTACACGTATAAACTTAACATTGGTGCCATTTAACTATGTCCCCTACCACAAAGTTGATGTGAACATGATCTTCTCATTACCATTTCATATTCTCATGTTAATCCATAGCACCTGCAGTCAGTGTTAAGGTAGTATATTTATCTATTGTGCTATTTCTAAGTCCATAATCTCTTTTTTCCTTTGTTCTTAACAGAACAGCCTCAAACTGCATACTGTTGATAAAAATAAGCACATTGGAACATATTCTTTCTCTCAGGAATTATGAGGGTTTGAGCTCTGGTGGAATCTCAGCCTAGAATCCATTGTTTTTATTCCATTAAGTCACTCAAAGCAGCCCTTTTTTTCCTATTGGGAAAAAAGTTAAATGAGAAATTATCCAAGTTGTTTTGCTTCCCAGGCTTTTTATATTAATATGGGATAGTGATCAATACCTTTAGCATGTACGAATTATAACTCGTCTTTTACACTGTTAGATAGTTTTTAACACTAATGCTCAAAATGCTTTAAACTATCCTTTTTCTTAATAGGCATTTGGCACAAACCAAGAAGATTATGCAAGTTACATTATGAATGGTATCATCAAATGGGGTGACCCAGTTACTCGAGTTCTAGATGATGGGGAGCTGCTGGTGCAGCAGACTAAGAACAGTGACCGCACACCATTGGTCAGCGTGCTTCTGGAAGGTGAGAACGAATGAGGAGATGACATTAAAAGTTAAAGGAAAAAAAGCAGCGTTTTTTAAAAGCCCGTAAGCACATTCTAGAAAAGTGAATTCTTTTCCGTTTTTAACCTTGTTCTTGATCTGAAAATAATAATCCAGTCTATGTACCAATATTGTGTACAAATTAAAATTTTCTTGGGGTAGAATGTTAGTGAGGAAAGATAGCAACTAGTTTTCTTGTAGGATTATATCTGTATTTCTGTGGCACTTAATACGCTAAATGATGCCACTTAGCCTCAGTTAAATAAATACTTACTGAGTACTTGTATTTTAGTCATTGAACTAGTTGCTGGGGATACAAAGACATTCAAGTGTTCATTCAGTCTGGTCATGAACAAAGGCAATGTAAAGAAATTCCTGACTACGGTGTATGTGTGTAAAGGTGTATGTGAATACAAGTCATTTTGCATAGGGGTGGTCAGGGAAAACTAGAGATGCTATTTAATCTAGGCCTTGAAAGACCAGTTAGGATTTTATTGAGTAGACAGACAAAAGGGGAAGGACATTCCATTCACAAATAATTAATTTACAGTTATAATTAGTATGATGGCAGAAAAGTTCAGTGAGGCCCCATGACTAGGGAACCTAACTACCTCTAAAGGTCTGGGGGATGAGAGCTCCCTGAGAGAAACATATTAAGCCATGACTTGACCAGTGAGGAGACTCTGGCCAGCCAAAGTCATTGGGGAGGATGTTTGAAGCAGAGCATGTGAAAAAGTCCTGGGCAGGAAGGAGCTTGAAACAGAAAGGGAGATTGTCCTGACATGAGACTGTAGAAGCAGATAGAAGCCAGTTCATATAAAGCCTTGGAGGCCATATTAAAGATTTAAACTATCTTAGGGGCAATGGGAAGCCGTTTGTAGGATTTTAAGCAGTGAAGCCACATCATCATGACTGCTTTATGATGGAGAATGGATTGGAGGGGCAAAAAGATACAGAAGAGACTAATGATTAGAAGCAGTTGGATTAGTCTTAATGAGAGTCGATTGTGGTTTGAAGTATGTGGAGTAGTATAGATGGAGATAAGTAGACTAATTAGAAATATTTAGGAGATAGAATAAAAATGACCTCATTATTATTGTCAATCATAATTATGCTAACATTTTTTGAGCCCTTGCTATTTGCCAGTCACTCTACTAGCACTGTGCACATATTATCTATTTTTTTTTATTTTTTTATTATTATTATACTTTAAGTTTTAGGGTACATGTGCACAATGTGCAGGTTTGTTACATATGTATCCATGTGCCATGTTGGTTTGCTGCACCATGTGTGCATGTGTCTTTATAGCAGCACGATTTATAGTCCTTTGGGTATATACCCAGTAATGGGATGGCTGGGTCAAATGGTATTTCTGGTTCTAGATCCCTGAGGAATTGCCATACTGACTTCCACAATGGTTGAACTAGCTTACAGTCCCACCAATAGTGTAAAAGTGTTCCTATTTCTCCACATCCTCTCCACAGATTATCTATTTAAACCCCACTTCAGTCCTCCAAGGGTAGTTGCTGCTGTTGTCTCTATTTTGTAGGTGGGGAAGCTGAAGCCTAGAAATATTTGTTAGATTGAATGTGGGCAGAGGTATCAAACATGACCCCCTGGGTTCTGGCATACATAACCCGGTAAATGGTGCTGTTTACTAAGATTGGGAACTCAATGGAAAGCAGATTTCTGGAAGAAAGATGATGAGTTCAGTTTTGAACATGTTAAATTCAAGGGTCATATAGGAGAAGTAAATCGGAAATGTTGAGCAGCCTGTTGGATATGTGGGTCTGGCTAGCAGTAGACTCATGAGTTGCCAGTATGTAGACTGCAGTTGAAGCCACGGGAGTGGATGAAATCACTTACAGTGAGGGTGTGGGTTGAGATGAAAAGGAGGCCTAGAACTTGTCTCTGAGGCATGTTAACACTTAAGGACTAAACAAAGCAGAAAAATTGACAAAAGAGGCCGGGCGCGGTGGCTCACGCTTGTAATCCCAGCACTTTGGGAGGCCGAGGCGGGCGGATCATGAGGTCAGGAGATCGAGACCACGGTGAAACCCCGTCTCTACTAAAAATACAAAAAATTAGCCGGGCGTGGTGGCGGGCGCCTGTAGTCCCAGCTACTCGGAGAGGCTGAGGCAGGAGAATGGCGTGAACCCGGGAGGAGGAGGTTGCAGTGAGCCGAGATTGCGCCACTGCACTCCAGCTTGGGCGACAGAGCGAGACTCCATCTCAAAAAAAAAAAAAAAGAAAGAAAAGTTGACAAAAGAGACTGAGCAAGAGTAACCAGAGAGGAAAGGAGAAAGAGAGAATGTGTGTTACAGAAGCCAAGAAAAGAAACATATTTTAAGAAAGAGGGGAATTATGAATTGTATCAAATGCTTCTAAGAGGCTGAAAAAGATACCAAAGTGTTTGTTGGGTTTGATGACATAGAGATCATTTGTGACCTTGATGGGAGCCTGTTCGGTGTAATGGGGGTGGGAGCCGTAAGATTTAGTGAGGATGGGTGGGAGGTGAAAAACAAAAGCAGCCAGTGTTAATAATTACATAGGCAAGTTCCATTTTGAAGGGAGAAGAAGGTGCAGTTTTGAGGGGTATGATGTCCAGAAAGAGTTTTTTGTTGTTATGTATTAAACTGTCAGATAGACTAGAACATGCTAAAACACTTTTGGAAAGGCTTCAGGGAAGAGGAAGAAGTCGAACATATGGGAGAAAGGAACAATCAGTAATGTCAGGTTCCTGAGAAGATGGAAAGAAGATTTGATTGGTTTATGGTTGAACAAGGGACACAGCTTCCAAAACAGGGAAGGGAAGTCAGGGATGTCTAAATGTAGGTAAGTTCATAGATTTGCTGGCCTTTATGAGAAGGCCTGAGTCTTTAGAATTCTAACTTTTTACATCACATTTGCTTCTAATAAGGCAGTTTTCCCCTGCCCCCAATATCAGCTCCTAAGATTGTCTTTTTTTGTTAGACAAATGATTTGATAGAACTAACAACATAAGTACTAATATGCATTTGAATGCATTCTCTTAAGAAGCAAAACCCTTACACTCTATACATTTTGCCAAAAGTTTGAAAGACTAAGGATATGTGAGAATGTCATGAGGCATGTATTTCACCATACTTTTGAGAAATGCTAATTAGTTCATTAAGTTTAGTTGCTAATAAATAAGAGAAAACATGTCTGCTGTGAAATTGTGTCAGGAAATGTTAATGAGCAACTAGTCGAGACCTCAGTGTGTTCTGGATAAAAGTTTAAACTTGTTTTATTTCTCTTTGCTTAGGTTGGCTTTTTTCCCCTGACTTGCTCATATCTTTATGCAGGCCCTCCTCACAGTGGGAAGACTGCTTTAGCTGCAAAAATTGCAGAGGAATCCAACTTTCCGTTCATCAAGATCTGTTCTCCTGATAAAATGATTGGCTTTTCTGAAACGGCCAAATGTCAGGCCATGAAGAAGGTATCAAGATTTTACTTTCATTTTAATTTCCTATCTCTTAAATGTGTGTGTGTGTGTGCGCGCACATATATATGCCTTTGTACATGTATACATATAAACCCATAGCAACTGTGTTCTTCTCAAGTGGAACCAAATTATCAGCAGAATATGGGGGAAGCAGTGACTGTTTTAGATTTTCTAACTTTGTAATGTATTTTATTGAGTACCTTTACCTTCTAAATTATGCTTTGTTTAGTACATATTTTCATTTCCTAGTTTTGTATCAATTTGATTAAAAGAGTTATAGTTGAAAATGTTTGAATAAAGTGGGACAAATTCATTTATGATTTTTTAAAGTTCTTTCATTATCATACAAAGTTGAACTCTTTGGGGTCAATTAAGTTGAGGAAGACAGAGATGTATCAATGGGAAAATAGTCCCAGGAATCCCTACAAAGGGATAGTTTTATATCAGGTAATAATCAGAATCTGCTTGGTAACTTAATGCAGTTCT
Source organism: Hylobates moloch (assembly GCF_009828535.3). Taxonomy (NCBI): domain Eukaryota; kingdom Metazoa; phylum Chordata; class Mammalia; order Primates; family Hylobatidae; genus Hylobates; species Hylobates moloch. The sequence goes on along the minus strand of NW_026652285.1, from coordinate 29,473,981 downwards.
CATCCATCTTCCTTTCTCCAAGTGCCACTCGTCACCTTCTTAATTAGCATGGCCACTTTATACCATCAGTGAAGTTAGAACAGCATAGAATAGAATCCTAGAGCTGAAAAGACTGTAAGACCATCTGGTCCATCTCTCTTACATTCAAGCAAGTGCCATGCAACAACAACAAAAATCAATGATGAAGACTCTAAATGGCTGTCCCATCTTACTTGTTAGATCATGTTTCCATTGCTATTCTAATTTTGCATACTGCCAGACAGTCATGAAATTATTTTTTGTATCCAGCTGAAGTATTTCTTTTATTTAAATTCTTTTTTTCATGCTTGACCTTTTATAGATATGAACTAAGTCCAAGAGATGTGGGAAAATTAGAATGAAGTGAAAGAATCTTGAGAATTGAAGTGCTACCTAGTAAAGACAGCTCAGGGTTTTCTTTTACGTTGCTCTTAGGCATTCGCTTTATAAAGATGTAGTAGTGTAGAATTCTTCGGTGTTTCTTTGGGAAAGAGACTGAAGAGGAGAAATAGATTTAAAAGGAAGATGACACCCAAAAAATGTAAGCTTGAGAAGCTAGTCTCTTGTTTGTGCAGGTGGCAGAAAATTGCACAGGGTACTTCAAATGGATGGAGGAAGCAGAACTTGTAGCAGGATTCCAGGCATACACACTGAAGAGTCCAGAGAAATACATAAAAATGTTTGAAATTGAGTGTGAAAGGGAAATATTGCCAGATGCAAAAAGAACTTATAATATCATAGTTTATTCTGTCTCTGAGGTGAAACCAATAGTATCTGTCCTTCCCAGAATAGAATAACTGGGACCAGTGATTTCCCTAGAGTAGGTAGGGCTGTTTTTCTTTGTTTTTCGTTTTCCCTCTGATGGGAACCCTTAACCCACTTCTTCTGGTAAAAATTTAAATAACAGCCCTTGAAATCTGTAGCTGTTGAATGTCCCATTTATTTATTGAATAGCTAATTCTATTTGCATTTTCCTAAATCATCTATTCCTGTGCTTTTTTCAAAAGTAGTAGTCATCTTTGCAGATGGTAAATTACTCCATTGCTTTCCACCAGCTGCCAGCTTCTACCTCAGATGTACTCTGAGATGTGGGTGGATGGTCCTAGTTTTTCTGTAAAGTTTTTAAAAAGTACTTCAGGCTTCTGCAGATCAAAGCTACTTTGTAAGTGTGAGATATTATCATTTTTATTATTTTAATCTCTTGCAAATTGACTTGAAGGGGGAAGGTAATATGTGCTGATTTTAGAGGCTTAAATGGTTAAATTAATGACTTAATAACTTATGATTTAATCTTCAAATTGTTGAAGCCTTTCAAGGTAGAGTTTTAGATGAGTAGAAGGCTAGGGAGTATAAAAATAAGTGTCCATACAAGCTTATTCAAAATTGTTTTAATTCGTGATTCACTGTCCGGATCATCCATGCACTCTTAAAGTTATAAAAATTATTTCTGCTTCAGCAGTATAATAAATTTATATTAGAATATTTGGTTTTCCTTGGGGGAAAAATATTATTCTTTGTAATTAAAGTTCAGAAAAGAGAAAGGAATGAAGCATAGGTTTCTTAGAAATATATTAGAAATATTACAAAATATTTCCCTGCAAATAGTTTTCACATTGTTACCTAATGATAGGTTGACAAAAGCCTGAGGGCTCAAACCAGTCTAAAGATGCTAAGTCTTCCAGGTTGTTTTTGAAAATGAAACGTAAATGTCATTCTTTAATGTAAGTTCTAGTCTACCTCCCACTACTGTTCTTGCCCCTCCCTTTTTTTTTTTTTTTTTGAGATGGAGTCTTGCTCTGTCGCCCAGGCTGGAGTACAGTGGCGTGATCTCGGCTCACTGCAAGCTCCACCTCCTGGGTTCACGCCATTCTCCTGCCTCAGCTTCCCAAGTAGCTGGGACTACAGGCGCCCGCCACCATGCCTGGCTAATTTTTTTGTATTTTTAGTAGAGACGGGGTTTCACTGTGTTAGCCAGGATGGTCTCGATCTCCTGACCTCGTGATCTGCCCTCCTCAGTCTCCCGAAGTGCTGGAATTACAGGCGTGAGCCACTGTGCCCAGCCTGCACCTCCATTTTTAGTGTGAGGATGGAAAGAAGATGTTTTAATTTTTTTTTCAGAGCACAAATAGTTTATAAAGTTTTATAATTCTGAAGAAAACCTTTCTTTTGTTGTTGTAAGTGCAAAAATTAAGGTAGCTTTTTCTAATTACAGAAATAATTTAGAAAATACAAGAAAGAACAGAAGAAAATAAAAATAAATTCATATCTGACCTTCAATTCTCTTTTCTACTCAGACACACGTGCACACATGAACACATATACCCCTCCCTTATATGTTGGGGATTACATTGAAACATACTGATGTAAACTTGCTTTTTTCACTTAAAATATTATGAACTTTTTTCAGTGTAACTAAAGCTAATCTGAATATTATTTTAAATTAATAGCTGTCTAATATCTGAACAATCCCTTTTTGTTGGACAATTAGGTTGTTTCCAGGTTTTTTTCACAATTATAAATAATATCATATATCAAAGAGTTATCTATATTCCCAAGTTCATTGCAGCGGTATTCACAGTAGTGGAATGGAATCAGCCTGAATGTCCCTCAGTGGATGAATGGATAAAGAAAACGTGACACATATACACTGTGGACTGTAACACCGCCAGTTAAAAAGAATGAAATCCTTGACATTTGCAACAACATGGAGGAAGGACCTGGAAGACATTATGTTAAGTGAAAGAACCAGGCACAGAAAGTCAAATATCACATGTCCTCATTCATATATGGGAACTAAACAATTGAACTCACGGAGGTAGAGTTAGAATGATGGTTATCAGAGGCTGGGAAGGGTAGTGGTAACAAAAATACCATTAAATAGAAGTAATAAGATCTAGTGTTCCACAGCACAATAAATTAACTATACTTAAAAATCATGGGCCAGGCACAGTGGTTCACGCCTGTAATCCCAGCACTTTGGGAGGCTGAGGTGGGGGTATCACGAGGTCAGGAGTTCAAGACCAGCCTGACCAACATGGTGAAACCCGGTCTCTACTAAAAATACAAAAATTAGCCAGGCGTGGTGGCACGTGCCCTGTAATCCCAGCTACTGAGGAGGCTGAGGCAGGAGAATCGCTTGAACCCGGGAGGCAGAGGTTGCAGTGAGCCGAGATCACACCACTGCACTCCAGCCTGGGCAACAGAGCAAGACTCCGTCTAAAAAATAAAATAAAATAATGTGTAGTTTGGGGAGTGGGCCTGGTGGTGGGGGCGATAGCAGGGAAAGAGTTGGAGCAGTGCCAGCAGCAAGCAAACAAGGTGACGGAAATCATGCTTAACAACTTTGACAAGGTCCTGGAGCGTGATGGGAAGCTGGCCGAACTGGAGCGGTGTTCAGACCAACTCCTGGATATGAGCTCAGCCTTCAGCAAGACAACAAAGACCCTGGCCCAGAAGAAGTGCTGGGAGAACATCCGTTGTCGGATCTACTTGGGGCTAGTGGTGGGTGGCAGCCTACTCATCATCCTGATTGAGCGGCTGGCCGTCTTTCTCCCTCAGAGCAATGACAGCAGTAATGCCCCACAGACCCAGGATGCAGGCACCACCTCAGGGCCTGGGGACTGACTCAGCTGGTCCTGAGGGAGAAGCCAAATGACTGCACTGGCTGGTTCCAGTCTCCAGAGAACCTTGGTGTTTGCTGACCCTTGGTGTTTGCTGACCCCTGACCCACCCCAGTGAGTGCCAAAGGGCAGCCCCAACATGTGCACCCCTGCATTTCCTGTCACGCCATAGATTGGCCCTCGAGGGCACCCTGCCATACTGGCCATGCTGGGCCAGCCCCACCTGAAGCTCAGTAAAAGCTGATTAAAAAAAAAAAAAAAAAAATTATGTATAGATCAAAATAACTACAAGAGTGGAAATTGAATATTCCTAACAAAAAGAAATGATACATGCTTAATGAGTTTCACAACTACCTTTATTTGATCATTACATGTTTTATACTTGTATCAAAATGGTACGTGTACTCCATAAATATGTATAACTATTATGTTGCCATAACTAAAAATTTAAAATTTATATAAAAACAGTATTCCATAGGACTACCAAACTAGGGAAATTACTGCTCCCATTTTCTCATTAGATTTTTCTTCACTAGAGTAGTATAACATGGCCGAGAATTTGGGCTTGCTCAGCTCTCCACCCTGACTGGCCGAATGACCTTGGATATGTCATTTAACCTATAAGCCACTGTTTTCTCATCTGTCAAATGAAGATAATAGCTGCATTATAGGGTTATGAGGATTAGATGGTAATTTCTGTAAAGTATCACACAGTGCCTGGGATATAATATGAAATCAATGAAGTGTAGTGGTTATTTTTACTTATTATTATACATACATTTTTTATTATTTCCTTATGACAAATTCTCAGAAGTGGGATTGCTAAGGTAAAAATATTAGTATTGTAAAGATTTTTGATACATAGTGCTATCAAAACTCTTAGGTAAAAAATACTCTTGGTTTTATAAGCCTACCCCTTCAGAATGTTGTACTAATTTGCACTTGTAGCCTCATCATATAAGAGTATGAGTTTCATCGCTTCTCGGCCTTTTGGCTAAGATCAAGTGTGGAGTATGAGTTTCTTGGGATTCTCACCCATACTTGGTATTATTAAAATATTTTTTGCCAATTTGATAAGCAGAAGGTTGGCATTTAGTTTTTTCTTTAGCTACATTTCAATGACTAAATGCTCAAATTTAAGATTTTTCAAAATGTTTTGCAATGACAATAATCTGAAACTGAAAAATATCTAACACATTAATTTTTGTTAAAGATGTGTGGTCTGAATTAGTTAATTCATAGAGCATCTTTACATACCATTTTATTACTTAAACCAACAGGTAAGAGATTTTGTTAGTAGAGAGGGCTGTTAGGCTTGCTTTAATGAGTACATGAGATTTTATTATAATTATACTATTGCCTCTTTTTCACAAATGGATGATGCTAAAATACATGGAAGTAGTTTATTCTCAATTAATTTAAAATTCACCTTGTACTTCTCTTAATTTGCTTATTAGTGAATCCTTTCTCCATGGATAAACTCCTCAACACTGCTGAAGTATGTATGAGGTATTGTCCTCACGTTCTGGGGGGTATACCATATGTTCCATTAAGATATTTGAAGTATTCACAGACCTTCCCCTTCTCCCCTATTTTATGTTTGCTTCCCAAACTTCATTCTATTTTTAAATTTTAATTCCTTCATCCGTTTTTGCATCAATACTTTTTTAAAAATCTATTTTACTAGTTCTATTTGTGCCATTAAATGAACAAAAGAAGAAAGCAGAATTTGATTTTAACTAATTACCTAATCTTGATGCTTTCTGAGTATACAATCAGTAGAGATGAAGTAGAAAAATCAGATAGAACTAAATTGAACAAAATTAAGTTAAACTACCAGTGATTTATAAAACTGTACCCATTAATAACATGATATAGTCTTATTTTCAAAGGATTGAAAATTAATGGAAGAAATTTTCCTTTCCACTAGCTTTGCAAGAAAGAAATAATCTTCTTTGAATATCCTCCTGTAAATCCCACTGCAAATTGTAGTCTGCACAGAACAGAATCGTGATGCCTAATCCTCCTCTTTTCATGGTTTAGTCTATACAAAGAGCAGAGCTGGAAATTGGATCTTTTGACAGCAGTTACTAAGCAACAGAATTTGGATGTTTTTGGTTAACATCCTAATATATAATGTAGCTGATTTGTTGAAGTTTTTGCATGTATTAGCTGAGAGAAGTGGGCACTCCGGAAGTGACTACAGGTCCCTGTATGGCTGGGGGTGGGCATTTGTTGTTGTTTTGTTCAGTACACTGTGTCCTTTGGCACTTGTATCTCTTTGGCATAGAAAGGAGGCTGATGTAGAACTTTCAGACCTTGTGACTTTTTATATTATTAAGAATACCCTTCTCTGTGGCTCACGATATGTGAAAATGTAAGATTTTTTCCTGAAAAGCAGGGAGAACAAATAAAGGATTTTAAGGTCATTCCGGGAAGCTTTAGAGCTTTGCCAAAAGTTTAGGTCCACTTCCTGAGGCAGTTTCATTAGCAGACAGCTAATGTTTGCGTGGTCTACTCCCAAGTTATTTTTAGAAATTAGAGATTATTACTGATAGCACCCATTTGAATTTGCTCATTTACGTTTTTATATGCTACCAAATGTGATTAGAGTATGCTTTTAACTAATCGCTGACAGATTTACTGCATTAGGGATTTTCTAAGCCATCAGATTCCTACAGTCATCAGATTTCTACTAACTAGGTACTTCACGGTAAGCACTTCAGAATTGAGATGAAGTCTTTCAGCCCCCAGAAGAACCAGAGTATTTGGCTTTGCTTACCTAAGGGCACTAAGGAGGTCCCAGAGGATGGAGGGCTGAATCTCCTGAGAGCATGCTTGTTGTGGCTTGTGATCCCAAAAGGCTGGGATTAATGGAACTAATGCTGGTGTGCTCCCATTTGCACTTGTGTAGACTGTGGAGCCCATAGCTGCTGCCCCTGTCCCACACACAGGTGGCTCCCCACTTGTCTGAAGATCCCAGGAGTGGGCTGTTTGACTTAAGAGCTTGCTGTGTCCTTGAGCACCATATTCAGACCTGCCTCTAATCCCTGCGTGGCAGAGCCCCGCTTCTCCTGTCCCTCAGTGCTCATGGAGTGCATGTGGCACACTCTTGCCTTAAGCCCAGGCTCCCCACACTCTGGGTTGTCTCTCATGCTCCTGCAGCCTGTGTCATACCCCTCCACCTTTGGCATGTCTCTCATGCCCCTCCACCTTTGTATGCAAGAGAGGTTACAGTTTAATATGACAATCTCATTATGTGCACAGGTGGATATAATGGGCTTCTGTGTTTTCTAGAGCTGCTCTTCCTTCCTTTAGAGTAGACCTCCCGTTATTTCATGAGACACAGGCTGACTGATGCCACTCTTTCCCACATTATTTCCTTCTTCAGTTCTTTCTTTTTTTTTCTTTAGCCTTCTCTTTCAGACTTCCCACCTAACTTTAAGACCCTATATATATGTCGATAATTTTACCTGTTCTACAGGAAACTTTGTAATAAAACTAGACTGACTGTACACTCTTAAGATTAATTTTGGGGGGGAGTCTATAAGATATGGTTCTTACCTTCTTACCTCCAGCCTCAGCCATCCTGGTATCTTCTGTATTGGGGCATCTTTGGATCTAGAGCAAGCACTGTGTTACCTGCTGTGTGCTATAACTCACGGTGAGTTTGGCACTTCAGTTGTACTCGTCTGACCAGGGCAGTTTGTACAATTTTACTTTTCTCGCATCTTTCTTTCCAGTACGTCTCCTTCTGGGATTTATCTACCTAAAGTTGTGGTGCAGCTTCCTGGCTTAGTATGTAAATATCTCACTTGGATTTTACTGTGGCAGCTAACCTCATGTACTTGCCAGCCAACTCTGAGTATCTTCTTAGTGAGAATTCTGCTGGGGCCTGGGCCAGAAAGGGTGAAAGGGACTAAGGGACTGAGGAGACTAGGCAGAAATCGTGGATCCTGGGAAGAGTTATGAGCACAGGTTGCACTAGTGACTAGATAAGGAAGAAAATTTACATGTGAGAAGAGAAAGGGGTGTGTGTGTGTGTATGTATTTAAATTAGAGCAGAGTAGCTACCCAGAGGAGTTTCAGTTGACTGGTTACCTGAAACTAGTCAAGTTACAACTGGGATTGCACAGCCTTCGTCATGGTCGGTGTGTTAATAGAGCTTGCTGTGAGTGCACCTCTCCTTCTGATAGTAATTAGTACAGAGACCGACTGCAAAAAACAAAAACAAGCGTCACTACTTGATATTAAGTGACTGCTGCAGGTATTTTTCCTCTCAAATGTTGTGTGTAGGCCATGCAGTCAACTGTGAAGTGATTTGAAATGCTTTGTGAATTACAATATCTGAGATAAGTTGGTGAGACTACATACCATGTAGCAAGTCATCATCAGTTTAGACCTAAGCAATGTCCTGAGTAAGGTCCTTGCAGCCATATAAGCTGTACATTGTTTTGAGAAGGAAAAACAACCTGCAACCAGCCAGGCTGTGGTGTCCCAGGTCCCTATGGCTGTAATCCATGATCTCACAGCCTGATGGTCAGAGTTACATGCTTGCATCAGAGCTTTTAGTAGAATTCTGAAAAATGTTTTGAAAAGCAAAGCATTATTTTCAGTGATTCCTTAAAATTACCTGAGTTTATAAAATGCCACATTGGCTGCCCTATTGGTTCCGTCTTCAAAAAAAGTAGCAAAGAACCACTGTAGAACTGCTTCTGAGCTTTTCAGTTGTCTCGAATGTACCAACTCAAAGACAAAAGGAGCCATCATTATGTATCAAGAGACAGAAATAAATACCCTATTCTCATTTTCTCTTTTTCTGTGTTTGGGGAGGAGAAGATAAAAGGCCCTTCTCTTCTTGCTCTTTAATGTACTCGTGATCCATTTTCAAACCAGCTTCACCTCTGTGTTTTATTTCAGTTGCCAAATCAGGACGGATCCTTGACTCCAGTTTTCTCTTTCATCACCACACCCATTTATTCACCAAGTTCTTTCAGTTCCTCCTCCTAAACATCTCTAGATTCTGTCCACTTATCAGCACACCCACTCCCTGGCCACCATCATTTCTCACTAGAATTCTACAATCTCAATTAACTATTATTCCCCTCTAATGCTTTTCTATACAATCAGGAAAATGTTTCTAAAACATAAGCCTGACATGTCAGTCCATTGCTTATAACCCTTTAGTGGCTTTTTATTGCCTTTACAATAAAATTTTAACTCATGAAATTTGTAAGACTCTTTATGTCCAAATTCCTTCATCACCTCTTCTGATTCATCTCACCTACCACTCCACTGACATTGACACCAATACCACTTTATTTTAATTCTTACTGACCGTTCCTACAGTGTTCCTGAATGTTCACATCTCTGTGTCTCCTAATTTTCAGTATATTCTCCTTAGGACACTTTCTTCCACCTTTCCATTGGTTGACTGTTGTTCATGCTTCAAGTCTCAGGTTAAGTGTCACTTCCTAAATTTAAGAGACTGTCCTGACTCCCTAAGTCCATTTAAGAGTCAAGATAGGCTGAGTTATGCTGCATGAAAGAATAACCCGAAAATCTCAGTGGCTTAACACAACAAAGTTTATTTTTTATTCACACTACTATGTCTCCATCATGGCTCAGACAGTGATTTCTGTTCATTATATTTTCTCAGAGACTCAAGCTAATAGATAATAGAGGCCCCGTCTTACATCTGATTCCATGATAGCCAAGGCAGGGAAAGGAGTATGGTGAATCATGCAGTGACTCCTAGGGCTTCTTTCAGAAAGGGGTATATTTCCCCTCATATTTCATTAACCAAAGCAAGCCCCATAGTTATGCCTGACTTCCAAGGCACTGGGGAAATACTGCCTACCCTGTGCCCCCATATCATCTTGTATTTCGCCTAGCCTAATAATGTCATGCTTTGTTATAATTACATGTGACTTGCTTCCCCAACTCTAACTTTTGTGAAAGTAGGATCATTTTTGTCTTATTTATTCTCTGCAGTGCCTTCATTAATGCTTGGTACATAGTAAGAATTCAAAAATATTTGTTGAATGAGTGAATGAATAAGGCAGCACTCCAAGACTCAATCCTTAGGCCTTTTTTCTTCTTCTTCTACCATTTCTCCTTGAAGATGGCGTCCTCTGTCATGGTTTCAGCAGTCACTGCCCTGAGAGTGATTTCCATTCCCTGACTTCAATCAGATATCTCCAACTTCTCCCTTAATATTTCTACTTGAATTTAAAATGTGTAAATTTATTCTTTTAGTAAATACTTCTTAGTTACTCTCTAATAAGGCATTATATTAAATGATATGAGGATACAGAGGTAATTAAGACAGTGCTTGCCATCTGAGGGCTTGCAATCTAGTATAATACAAAAATAGTACAATGAATCAATAATATATATACATAATATGCAAAATCCTGTGCCAAAGGAGAAGACAAGTGATTTATGGCAAGATGGAACTGGAACTTGTGTTGTTTCAACCATTGAACCTATAGAGCAGACATCATTACTGAATTCTGTTCTGTGCTGGGCACTAGACATAACACGAACAGAGTAAAGCTTTTATCCACCTCACAGTCCAGTGGGGAGACAGATAGCTTAGGACGAAAGGAGAGATGGGGTTTAGACAGAGTGTGGGAGGGTAATTAGGGGGTAAAGGGATGGTGCATAGGAAAACGTTTTCACCAGAGGGGTTGACCTGATTAAATATCTGGAGAAATTGTCAGTATTTATGCCAGGAAAGATGTAAGGAAGGAACTGAATCAAGATGGTCACAGTGAGACTCTATTATGGTAACTTAATTGTTAGGAATACTTTAAAAACCAAATATACACAGGTTGTTTTTAAACCTAACATGAAAAATGGTTAATATCATGAGTTTGACTTTATTTCTGTACCTAGTTATAAATCTTCAATGGTTAAAAGATACCCAGGAAGGAATATATGCCATTCCAAGCAAGATGTTGGTGCGGGTTTACTATCTTGGTGTACTGAGGTTGGTTACCAACCAGAGAGATGGGGCTGGGATGCAGAAACTAATTCTTACTCATGACACCGATGAGATTTCCTGAGCCCCACCTGTTGTCTATGGAATAGGACCTTCATTTGCAAAAAGGCTAGTCTCAAGGCCTTGAGTACTTCTATTCAGTTTGCAGATAAGCTAATTCTTCTATCTGATTTGAAAATTACCACATCCTTGGCAGGCTAAAACAGTTCCTTCACTGCTTAATTTCATTCTCATTTCCCTGACCATCTTAAGACAGTGCATTCTTATGTTTTTTCTGGTTTTATACGTGCATCTATCTGATTCTTCATACTCAACCTTTAATTCTTTTGTAAGCTCTTTTACCATTATGGTCTGATTTGAGCTGACAGAATTCTGATCTTTCAGTGTTACTTCTGCTTAACAGAGCCACAATTCTTACAGATAATAAAATGACATCTAGTTTTATTTTACACATCTCTTGTGGCTCCATCTAGCTCTTGAGTCATTACACTAAAGTCCTGCTCCTGACACAGATACCAGAGACCAGTGTGATAGAAGTGATGGGATGTGTCAGTTGATTAATGATCAGCTAGTCCCCATCCTGCCCAGGTGTGACACACACAGCTGTTAGTGCTGAAAACAGCCTTAGCCTGCTCTCTGTTCAGCGGTGATCCAGTGTGTCAATTCTAATTTATTATAGTCCGAAGTGTTGGTGTTTTCCTGTGCTTTGTTTAGTATTGCTCGAGAAGTAACTAAACTTCTTGGAAATTGTCGTAACTATGGAGGACAGTGAGATAATAAATGACTTTGTTTTCTTTCAGATCTTTGATGATGCATACAAATCCCAGCTCAGTTGTGTGGTTGTGGATGACATTGAGAGATTGCTTGGTGAGTCCTAACTTCTGTTGTTGTATTATCTTTGCCACATTACAGCTAATATCTCAAAAGTTACAAGAGAAAATTAACAAGTATTTATAAACTGTAAAGCAATAGAAATACCTTTCTTTGTCTTACAAGGAAATATAACATTCTCTTTTAAATAGCTGACATCAATGATAGTATTCATTTTAATATGCCCTGTGACTATAACACTATTATAAACTGCTTTCTTGTAAGGGCCCACGTCTCATTTTGTATCTTCTAGTGTGCCCTTGCCATAGTAAATGACTAGTAATTTTCATTGATGGGTATATCTGTTATTTAGGACCTCTGAGCTCAGAAATTCACTTGTGAACTTTGACAGAACTAATGAAAGAAGGGTTTAGGATCACAGTGAAATCCTGAAATTCACTAAAACACTAAGGGCAGAAGTTGTAAGCTCTCTGCACCTCAGTTTCTGCTCTTACAAAACCGAGACTATAATCCCTCTCTTGCTTATCCCACAGAGTAATTGTGAAGACAAAAATGGGATAATAAATCTTGAAAAAATTTTGTTAAGTTAAAAGTGTTCTATAGTAATTTTTTTAATATGTATTAAATATCTCCTATGTTGAAGTGCACTCCTACAGGATACAAACATGAAAAAGACTTGGTCCTGGCACTTAACTCATAAGAAATAAACTGCAAAGAAGGGCCAGAAAGTTGTTAATTTTATTTCACTGTAAAATTAAATCAGTCTGACATAAATTCATTACAACAATGGCTTAGGAAGGGGTAATACACTCTATTGAAATAGAAACCCACCTGGTGACTTAATAACATCTGAAAATACTACCCAGTGTCTGAATAATCCCTTCTTCTTTAAGCTGTCCATAATGGTGTAGTCGTGATTTCAAGCTAACTGTTCTTACTGCATTTTTCCCATGATTTTCAGACCTGATTTTGGTCCTCTGTTATTTATTTTTTTAAGTTTTGGCAGTGTCTGTTATAAAGCAAAGCAGGTATATCTGTGAGGGCTGCATAAATTGATAGTGGGTTTTGGGTCTGCTAGGTTTGATACATCTCAGCCCAATTTATGGGATGATTTCTTTAAAAGCTTTTAGGCACAAACTCATAGCTCTGTGTAAATTCCTTTATCTTAACACAATTGAGGTGTGTGGTCATAGCAACACTACCATGTCAGGAATGTGTGCCCTCTGAGTACATTTCGCTGGTATGAATAGTTATCATCTGTGCATGCTTGCTCATTTATTCAGTAAGCACTTGCTGAGCCCTTCCTCCTCTGGTAGAAGTATTAGAGTCTCAGAAAAAGAAGATGCTGCCTGTCTTTATAACATATGTTGGCAAATGTTAACGCAAAATAGAATGTGCCATGTATTTTGAGTATTCTGGTTTTTATTTTTTTATTTTTATTTTCCCTCCCACTGTTCTCATCAGGTGGATAGTCTGAAAATGGAGGGATCAGTTTTGACCTCAGAAGGCCTGCGAGTAGCTCTAAGCACAGGGCAGGGGTGCATGTGCAGTACACAGAGAAAGCTAAGCAGGTGGCATTTACACTGAATCTTGAATTATTGGTAAATGTTTAACAGGTCGGATGTTCTCTTAGAAAGTTATCTGTTCCTTACCATCTGAGGGCCAATCTTAGTGGTTCTGCCACTGTTTCCATTTTATTGAAATTCCTTGTTTTCCCCTTTGCCCATTTTCTAACATCATGTTTTAATATCAGTGTACTGAATGGCCATGGTTTGCAGTAACTTCTTAGAAATGCTTGGTAAATACACCTGGAATTTTTTTTTCCTTCCAAAATAATCCCAGAAAAAACATCTACATGAACTCAAAGTGAATATTTAGAAGCTTTTTCAAAAAATTTATAGAGCCGAGTACAGTGGGATTATGGTAACCTATAATCCCAGCTACCTGGGAGGCTGAGGCAGGAGGGTTGCTTGAGCCCAGGAGTTCAAGACAAGCCTGGGCAACATAGCAAGACCCTATCTCAAAAAAAAAGTTACAGATAAGAGTTCTTATATTTTAAGCATTTAGGTTATTAGAGATATTTTTTCTTATTATAAATAGTTGTATGACTGTTATTCAAAACTGTTTACTCTTTAAAAAATTTTTTTTCTTATTCTATACATATTCTGCTTATGTAGGGACTGTGTTTACTTTTGATGCAAAAAAAAAAAACTGAATGTTTTGAATATGTGCATGTGTATCAGATCCCTAAACATAATAATGTTTCTTTTCCAGATTATGTCCCTATTGGCCCTCGATTTTCAAATCTTGTATTACAGGCTCTTCTCGTTTTACTGAAAAAGGCACCTCCTCAGGTAAAATACTACTACTAATAAGGAATATTTTAACAAAGAGTTTTTCAGTAAATTGCATATAATGATGCAATCTTTAAATAAGCAGATTATCATAAACATAAAATTCTGTTGTTGAAAGGATTTTGAAAGGTCATCTGGTCTTGACTTCTGCTTAAGGTAAATTGTTTTCTCAGCAGAATTTTTCCATTCCTTTTCTGAAGAAATCAAAATCCCACAGTTTCTGTGTGGAATACAACAGTTAGCATTGTATTTTGTTGTTTTGTAAGTTTTCCACCATATTACATATCCCTACTACCTCCAACTCCCAAGGGAGATTATGATATTAATAGAGAAGGCATTGAATATGTTCCCATATGTTTCATTTATAATTTCGTGGGTTTTCCTAAAAATTTGTTTATGGGGATATTTAAGTTTATTTTCTTTGGGCAGTTAAAAAAAGACTATTTTTAACAGATGATCTTGAGTTATTTTTCTTGGGTCATGTGGCACTTTTGAGGAGTGAATTTATAGCCAGGATCTTGATTCCTGTGGTTGCGTTTTTATTGATGTGGCTATTAGAGACTTGTGATTTTGGTAGGTTAACAAACTTAAAACCAGCCTATGAAGGTTGGTTAAATATGTTAATTATGTAGAGGCTGCCAGAGCATGTTTGGCTGTGTCACAAGACATGAGTTCTCTTGATTGATTCTGCATGCTGTAACCTTGAAAAATGCCAATCAAAGGCAGGTACAAAGCAGTTAAGCACTGACTTGAAAAGCATCTTAATGTCTGTATGAGAATCTCATATTTAAAGTTAGAGATAGAAACTAATCTGTAAGGAAAATATTTACTCTTAAACTGGTGAATCTAATTTTTAATTTAACAGTTATATATGTGCGTGTATTTTGCACTTAAAAGTAAATGACTTGCCTTGGTTTTTCTAGAGTTTTTTTAACTTTTAAAATAATGAAAAGAAACATAACCTGTAACAATCTTGAAAATTTGCAACATATATGTACTGTGGAAGGATTTTTAAATCAGCTTTTCATAAACCATCATTCCTAGTAATTGGAGTCTTAGCTTATACTAAGGGTGAAGTTAGAGAGGTGAGTGTATTTTCCCTTTCTCTGATTCCTGCAATATTTTCATAAATAAGTAAACATATATATCTAAAGTTGCTGAAACAGAAATAATTACCCCCCAATATCTACATATATCATGATTCCTCCAATATTTTCATAAATAAGTAAACATATATATCTGAAGTTGCTGAAGCAGAAATAATTACCCCCCAACATCTACATATATTATGCACACACAAAAAAACTTTATTATATCAGCACATTAATTTTAAAAACTTAGAATGTGGGACTTTTTCTAGGCATTTAAATTTATTTCTTAAAATATTTCTTCTTCTTTAGCTGAAAATGATTTATGCTAAAAGTCACTCTTGGGAGAAGGAAGATTAACTTCAGTGCTATCTTATACTTCTTGTTCTTTACATTGTTGAATACTATACACATTGATTTAAACAGAGGTACACCCCCTTGGCTGAGAAGCATTTGTGATCCAAAGTAGATACTAACAGAAATAAACAAACTATTAACGAATGATCTGCCACACTAAGATTTAAGAATAATTGTTTCTGTGTTGTAAAACTTATTGTAAGATTTTTGAGGGAAGGAACATTATCTTATGCTTTTAAATCTCACAGCCAGTGGCATAGAGGTTTATACATACGTGCTTCACAAATACCTTATCAACAAAAAAAATTTTTTCAGTGTCTTTTCATTTTCGTGGGCTTAAGTGTTTTCATATTGCTGGAGTTTATATTTGGACAGGGTATGATAAGAGTGAAAACATTCAAAAATAAGTAAAGTTCAAATGGCCAATAAGTATAAGAAGAGGGTACTCAACATAATTAGTCATCAGAGAAATGCAAGTCAGAACCAATAGTGAGATACCACTCATTGCATACCTGCTAGAATGGCTATCATCAAAAAGTCAGATAATGACAAGTGCTGGCGAAGATGTGGAGAAACTGGAACCTGGATGCACTGCCGGTAAGGATGTTCCTCAAGAGGTTAAGCATAGAGTTACCATATAACCCAGCTATTCCACTAAGTATACACCTACAAGCAATGAAAACATGTCCACATGAAAGCTTGTATGTGAGTATTCATAGCAGCATTATTCATAACTAAACATTTATCTGATAAAATCTGGTATATCCATATAATGGAATATTACTCAGCAATAAAAAAAAGTAGTACCATTACATACTACAACATGAATGAACTTTGAAAACATGCAAGCAAAAGGAACCAGTCAAAAAGACCACATATTGGATGATTCCAGTTATGTGAAATGTCCAGGATTGGCAGATCTATAAAGACAGAAAGTATATTTGGGATGGCCTAGGGCTGGGAGGGGAGAATGAGAAGAATGAGAGGTCACTGCTAATGGGTATGGGGTTTCTTTTTGGAGTGATAGAAATGCTCTAAAATTGATTTTGGTGGTGTTGTAGATATCTGTGAATATACTAAAATACTGAATTGTACACTTAAATGGGTAAACTGTGCTCTGTGACCCATATCTCAAGTGATTACATTTTTTAGAAGTGGTTTAGAAGCTACTTAAATGATGAAAGGAGACATAGAGTTAGAAGTGAGGGGTGAGCATCCAAGGTACATGGCCCAGCTTGGGAGAAAGAGGAATTGGATCATTTAAAAAGAACATGGAATGAATTTATCTAAGGACTGAAGAGGAAGAATATAGAAATATGTAAGAAGTAAGAAATGTGGTTGCCTTAGTGATTGGAAATGGCAGGGGTTCTCTCTGAAGGGAATACCATCTGGTCATTAATCTGAATTTGGTGACTCTGACCTGGACTGCCAGATTACCTGCAGTATACATGAATCAGTGACAGGATAAATTAGTATTTGTAGTATTTCTAGTTGGCATGTATTTAACAAAATAAAAATGTGCTTTATCATACCACCTTGCTTTTTAAAATGTTTATATTCTCTCAAGAAAATAAGGGGAAATTTTCAGGCTGATCCAAGTGTTAAGAATATTAGTCATTGTAAAATGGAAGCATTCACTTTCTCAAACCATTAGCATATAGTTTTTTCAGATGTTTTTAATTAAATATTAAAGATATATTCAGCTAAATATTGTAGAAATGCATAGAGTGATAGAAAAATATTACTGGTAAGAAAACAAAAGTTGTGAGCATTTTTCTTTAAAAGGAGGAACTATACTTATATACAATACAGTAATCATATCAGTCACAGAATCCTCAATTTTGCATTTGTTGTATTTCCAGCTTTCACACAGAAAAATTGTGTGTGCATGTGTGCACATGCTCAAATAAAAGAATCCCTTCAGGGGCACTATGTTGTTATGTATCCAGATATTCTCTTTTCTCCTTCCACCCCTCCCCCACCACCCCCTCCCTTCTTGTAAATTGGCTTATTAAAACGGGTTCCCAAGCCCTCCTTTTTTCCCTTTGTGATTGCCTTGGTCTTGGATTTTCAGTGTAGAACTAAAAATTCAAGTCAGATTTCAGTTACTAGGATAATTTTCTTTGAATTTTAAATTTTTCTAAGTAAATGCATAGATTTTTAATGAACCTGGTATTCAGTGGATTTGCTTTAAATTTAGCTGCAGAGTTAATTTCATGATTGATTTATTAGCCCTTTGAAAGTATAAAAAGTGGTATCTTTAGTTCGTGAAGACTGAAAAACATCATCACATTTTGTTTAGCATCTTTTTAAAACCAATTAAAAGCTTTTCTAAAATGGATTGAACAGGAGAAAATAAAACATGTTCCCTAGGTCTTTATTTCAATCAAGTTTCCCTGTGTTCTGCAGGAGAAGAGATCGAGAGGGGATAGAAAAATTGAAAAGGGCTGTCCCAGCAGGGAGCCAAGCCGGAGAAAAGGGCTTCTCTGAGAACTCAGCAGCAGCAGCTAAGAAAGCTCCCAGCCTGCTTCATCTACATGCAGAGTCACACAAGGCATGGGGGTGCTCACCGTCACACAGAGATTTCACATGTGCTTCCCTGCTGATTCCTGTGAAAAGCTAACAATTGGCTTGGAGGGTAAAAGACCACTGCAGTTCACCCTCCCTGAGCTGGACGTACAATTTGTCCAGTGTTAGGAAATGTCCGGCTTAGCAGTGAGAGGCTTGAAGACACCCCTCCTTCCAGTGAGATTCCTAATGCCGTCTCTTTTACTTGATGACACTGGGGCTCTTTTCAAGTTTTGCAGATTTATGGAAGTTGAGGGGAATGTGCTTTTCAAGATCAGGAAGATGAAAGCCTTGGTCTTAATGTCAAGGAGGAAGCAGTAGTGAGTGGTAAGGCCAGGTAACTCTTCCTGCAGCCTGCAGGACCAGTGGCTTGATTTTTCCTCATAGATCTCTTCTGCCACCTTCTTTTTTTTTCTTTTTAGGAGACAGAGTGTCTGAAAAGGAACTCCTTGGGCTGTAAAATGACATGATTTCCCAGTTTCCTCAACAAGTGTGAGAGTAGTTAAGCCCATTAACCTCACTGTTTAGTGCTGGGTTTATTTGACACTTTTGTGCATCAAATTGGAAAACCTCATCTGTATGTAACAGGGTAGCCTGGTAATTTATGGAGGAGCAATCCTTCCTCAGTTCAGTGCTTCCCAACCTTTTTAGATCATGGTGCATACAAAATGATAACATCTGATGATACACTTGGGTAAGTGGATGAGGCCACTCACAACTGGCCAGGGCTCTAGCCTTCCTAACAGCTGGCAGGAATTGATATATTAGTCCAGGTATAATTTATTTGAAGCTCAACAATTGGAAAACTCTTTGGAAACTTTAAACTTTTACAAAAGAATTACCACTCCAATGTCATAGCAGTATTACTGAAGTAGAACTCAGACCTAACAGTTGTTAGTGTTTTGGCTAAATTTTATGATGTTGTTGAGAATAGTAATTTCCTCGCTGCTCTGACACCTAGGAATATTACCTAATAAGAGAGAAATACAGCTTAAAGCTTGGAGGACCTAAGGTGTGAACCAATAAGAAACTGTCAGCATTCTCAGGATGGGGACTTGGGTAGACACACTTGTTTCTGCATGAGTTTTGTTTTTAACATCAGCAGTCTCTAGACAACATTGCTTTCATGTAGTCCTTAAATGACACCTTAGCAGTCTTACTTCAGATATGGTTATTAGCACATCTTGGTATCTTGATAATATTAAGCAACTCTTTAGGCTTTGGGTTGCTTTAGTGAAATAAGCAGATAATGGAAGAGACTCCAAATCATGCAGGCCTAAACATGAGTATCTCTCCATCTATTTGTTCAAAATTAACTCTGGCTAATGACTATGATATGACTCAATAAGATATATAACCACTTTAGGAAAGAGGCTGAGTCATTTTGCCAGACACATTAATTTTAATCCACTGATGTGGTGACTTTTGCATTGGGCTTCATTTCTTTTATTTAAAAAAAAAAAAATGATGCTTGACAGTTTAGTGGCCTGCTTGTTAAGTCAGTGACATTAGATAGCTACTATATTTATAATATTCTCTTTCGGTATACTTTGCTTAGTATAGTAGATTTTCTTGGAAAGTCCTTTGTAAATTGAACATGTGTATGTGTATATATACATATCTCTGAGGACAAAAGGAAATCTCCAAAGATCTGTGTTCTTGTTTTCTGGACAGAAAGATAATGTATAGTGAATGTATAGTGATCAACTAAGATAATGCTTAGTGAAGCCCTTTGTAAACCTGTGGACTACACAGATATATGTTATTAAAGAACATATATATATATATATATATATAGTACATATATATGTAGATTAATTTCAAATGTATCAAAAACAGTGAAACAGGCCAGACATTGTGGCTCACGCCTGTAATCCTAGCACTTTGGGAGGCCAAGGCAGGAAGATTGCTTAAGGCCAGGAGTTCGAGACCAGCCTAGGCAACATAGTGAGACCAGTCTTTACAAAAAAAGTTAGTCGAATGTGGTGGTGAGCATCCGTAGACCCAGCTATTCGGGAGGCTGAGGCAGGAGGATCACTTGAGCCCATGAGTTCAAGACCGTAGTAAGCTGATTCCCACCACCACACTCTAGCCTGGGTGATAGAGCAAGACTCTGTCTCTAAAAACAAAACAAAACAACAACAAAAAACAGTGGAATAAATTATTTTATAAAACATTGCTACAGATATCTGCTGAATAAAATCAAATTTTCAAAATAGGGTTTTGTTTTGGTTTTGGTAGAGCACATCTATAGTAGATATTAATACCAGAATAAATTATAAGATATATATGCCATTTTCTGATAACTCAAAATTAAATATCTAAATTTTAATCATCAGAGAAATGCTAATAGTGTTGAGATGAAATATTTTTTCATTGCTAGAACGTATTCTTCCAGCTCCATTGCCTTAAATAAGTTACTGTGGCATTACATTAGCTTTTGAAAGGTGTGGATTATAGCGTCGTAGTATTCCATGGGTGCCATGACTCTAGTTAAGAGCACCCTTTCTGTAGAACTTACTCTTTGTATTGAACTTGAGGTTTAAAAAAAAAAAAAAGGAAACCTAAGTCTTAGCTCAGATATCATCTGGCATTATAGCCTTGAACGTCCTTAACTTCTTGGTGTCTATTTCTTCATCTGTAAAATAGAGATAATTCCTCATGTGTTACCTACTCTGTTGAGGGTCAACTAAGATAATGTGTAGTGAAGCCCTTTGTAAACTGGTGGACTACATGAGCTGTCCAGGCACAGTGGCTCATGCCTGTAATCCCAGCACTTTGGGAGGCTGAGACGGGTGGATCATTTGAGGTCAGGAGTTCGAAACCAGCCTGGCCAACATAGTGAAACCTGATCTCTACTAAAAATATAAAAATTAGCTGGACGTGGTGGTGTGCACCTGTAATCCCAGCTACTCGGGAAGCTGAGGCAGGAGAATTGCTTGAACCCGGGAGGCGGAGTTTGCAGTGAGCTGAGATTGTACCACTGCACTCCATCCTGGGTGGATGGAGTGAGAGACTCTGTCTCAAAAGAAGAATTGCCTTTGGATAGTCCACAGAACCTTTTCAGCTTGTAAGATAGGAAAACTGAAGAACGTATAATAACTGCTATATAGAGGAAGTTTCCATAGGAAGTGAGTTCAGAGCTCCCACTTTGGAATGCCCAAACCCAACTTCCCTCATTTGCAGTACTGGGAAAAGAAACCTGCTTCCCCATCTCTCATTCACTGAAATTTAGAAGCTTCCTACATCCTAAGACAAATACTCTGGTCTGGGGATTAGGGACTCCTGTTGTAAAAAGAAGTAGGAAGTGGAGACAGGAATTGCCAAGATCAGTAGGCCACCACCAGGTCACACTTGTCCTCAGCCTCCAGGGACTGGCCCATCTGCTTCCTTTCCCTGCCACCACCTGTTGCTTGTGGCCGAAGTTCCCCTTTTCTCCTAACTCATGGTGCAACAAAGTGGTGCTTCACAGTTTCTTTCCTACCTTTCTGTCCCAGAAGCAAGAATGCAGATCTTTGGAGATTTCCTGTGTCCTTGGGGATCTCACAATGGCCGGAAGCCCTGGCCCTCCCTCTACTCCTTACCCTGTTAATCTTGGATGGTAGGATTATAGGTGATTTCTTTTTTATTTTGCTTTATTGTTTCCTGTACTTTACAGATTTTCTACAATATGCGTATGTTACTTTGATAATCAGGAAAAAATAAAAAATGTGTATGCAATTATTTTTAACTTAGCAGTGTAACTGTCAAAATTCCTTAATTCCATTGCTTTGGTACTAATAATTTGCTGTTAACCACTAGGGTTAAATGAGACTACCTTTGTATCTAAGCTTGTCTATGTATAATATATTTTTAACCTTGTTCTTTTTATGACTTAAGATTTAATTGAATATCTGAAATATGCTGTGGGTTTTGGAGTAAAAGTATGCAAGTGCCTCCTAACTCTCACAGTTGTCCTGGGAAACCCACCTGGCACTTGGCTCAGTGCTGTGCTCCCCATCTAAACTTACGATGGTTGAATGCCAGTATGACTAAAGTTGACCAAGATAGATGGTAACGGTTGTCTTAAGCTTCATTGAAAGGAGATCGGAAGTTTCTTTTTCACCAAAAATATTTCTTTTGACATGGAAGTCTAAAACATTTCTTTAAGGAACATCTGCTTTTATTAGGATGTACATTTAAGAAATCCTTCTCAGTATAGAGATAAAAAGATGAATAAGACATTGTACCTGCCCTCAGATGGCTCATAGTCCAAGAACACTGTTCAATTGTGAAGTTTGTGCACAAGGTGGGCACAGGACAAGTAGCAAATGAGGGTTAACATCCAGCCCACATGCTGCCCACCAAGGAGTCCACCCTGGTTTGGGACTGAATCTGCCCTGAGTAAGGTTACCAGATTTAGCAGATAGGAATATAGGATACTTAGTTAAATTTAAATTTCAGAAAAACATCACATAATTTTTTAGCATCAGCGTATCCCATATTTTGGTCAGACTTACACTCAGGTCTTTCTCTAGCAACCCTAGCCCTGAACAAGAGGAAGGGGGTGGCTTTTGGCTCATACGAGGTGCTGAGGCTTGGGGAAGGAAGCAAGGGTGGCCGCACTCACCCAAATGATTGCTTTTTTCTAATTTGTTCACCTAGGGTGTGTGTGTGTGTGTGTGTGTGTGTGTGTGTGTGTGTGTGTGTGTGTTTTCTGATCCATGCAGAAGCTAACTGGTGTCCCTGTCACAATCCAGTGTGGGAGAAAGATGTGAAAACATGATGCATATAGTTAGGTTTTATATGTTACATGGTTCCAGTGGAACATAAAGGAAAGTGTGGTCCATTTTACCTGAGAAGATGTGCAAGTCATTCACAAATGGTAGTTCTTGATCCTGGTCTTGAAAGATGACTAAAAGGGAGATTTAGTCAGAGCCATTGTGCCATGCTAAGGAATTCAAGCACTGCAGCAATGGAGAGAGAAGGTGAAGGATTTACCTATGCCAAAATTAGCATATTATTATTATTATTTTTTTTTTTTTGAGACAGAGTCTCGCTCTGTCGTCCAGGCTAGAGTGCAGTGGCGCAATCTCGGCTCACTGCAAGCTCCGCCTCCTGGGTTCACGCCATTCTCCTGCCTCAGCATTTCCGAGTAGCTGGGACTACAGGTGCCCGCCACCATGCCCGGCTAATTTTTTTGTATTTTTAGTAGAGACGGGGTTTCACCGTGGTCTCGATCTCCTGACCTTGTGATCCACCCGCCTCGGCCTCCCAAAGTGCTGGGATTACAAGTGTGAGCCACCGCGCCTGGCCATATTATTATTATTATTATTATTATTATTATTATTATTATTATTATTATTAAGATAGGGTCTTGCTCTGTTGCCCAGGGTGGAGTGCAGTGACGCAGTCTCAATCACTGCAGCCTTTACCTCCTGGGCTCAGTTGATCCTCCCGCCTCAGCACCTGGAGTAGCTGGGACAACAGGTGCACACCACCACACCTGACTAATCTTTATATTTTTTGTATAGACAGGGTTTTGCCATGTTACCCAGGCTGGTCTCAAACTCCTCGGCTCAGGCAGTCCACCCACCTCAGCTTCCCAGAGTGCTGGGATTACAGGTGTGAGCCACTACACCCAGCCTAAATTTTTTTAATTAACGTACAAAATGATACTTGAGAATTTGAGGATATGTTCTGTGTACTTATCTTAGGCTTCATATGGCATAGTTTCACTGGAGGGAAGAATAGGAATTCATAAGAAATTATAGGCTTCATTTTTTCTAAATGACTGAAGCTTAACCTCTTTAAATATCAATTATTATACTTTAGCCATTTTTAAGAGGAAAAAAATTGCTACATACATTCTTAGTGTCTGAAGCAAAGTATAATAAACTCTATGTTAATGAATAAGGACCATCATAACAAACCATAATTGATGGGTCAGTATTTTCATGAGTGGGACTCAGCAGGAACTGCTGGAATATACAGGATTCTGTCCTGGTGCCTGTTAGGTAGATACAGTGTGCCCTGTTTGTTGAGTTTTTTGTACCTTTTCTTTTTTTAGTGGTTTTGCTATCAGCTGTTACTTGCAGAATCCAAGTGAGTTGTGTCAGCTGGCCTGCCTCTGATGACTCCTTTTTCCAGTGTGCTGCTTTCATCTGCTATAAATTAAGGCAGGCAACCACCAGGATTCATGAGCTGTTCATACAGTAAGAGAACTAAGCTGTGGTCGGGCGCAGTGGCTCACACCTATAATCCCAGCACTTTGGGAGGCCAAAGCAGGAGGATCGCTTGAGTCCAGGACTTCTAGACCAACCTGGGCAATATGGCAAAACCCCGTCTCTACTAAAAATACAAAAAAGGGCAGGCACGGTGGCTCACGCCTGTAATCTCAGCACTTTGGGAGGTCAAGGTGGGTGGATCATTCAAGGTCAGGAGTTCGAGACCAGCTTGGCCAACATGGTGAAAGCCTGTTTCTACTAAAAATAGAAAAATTAGCCAGGCGTGGTGACAGGCGTCTGTAGTCCCAGCTACTCAGGAGGCTGAGGCAAGAGAATCGCTTGAACCTGGGAGAGAGGTGGAGGTTGCAGCAAGCCGAGATCGCGCCACTGCACTCCAGCCTGGGCAACAGAGCGAGACTCTGTCTCAAAAAAAAAAAAAAAAAAAGCCAGGCATGGTGGTGCACACCTGTAATCCCAGCTACTCGGGAGGCTGAAGTGGGAGAATCACCTGAGCCCAGGAGGTCGAGGCTGCAGTGAGTGGAGATCATGCCACTGCACTCCAGCCTGGGCAACCAGAGTGAGACCTTGTCTCGAAAAAAAACACAAAAACATAAAACTGGGCTGCAGTGAGAGCCGGAGAGGCCTTCCAGAGAGCAAGGTCCCATTTTGACTCCTGTGGGCCCTTCCTCTACTAAAAAAAAAAAAATTACATTTTCCACCTGTTGGTACAAAGCTGAATATATTACTATATTAATATTTTCTTCCACCAAAAAGTTTTTTTTCTGATTTTTTTTTTTCCTGGAGTGCAGTGGCGTGATCTCAGCTCACTGCAACCTCTGCCTTCCAGGTTCAAGCAATTCTCATGCCTCAGCCTCCCAAGTAGCTGGGACTACAGGTGCACACCACCACACCCAGATAATTTTTTGTATTTTTAGCAGAGATGAGGTTTCACCATATTGGCCAGACTGGTCTCAAACTCCTGGCCTCAAGTGATCCGCCCTCCTCAGCCTCCCAAAGTGCTGGGATTACAGGCCTGGCCTGATTTTAAAAGAAATTAGAATAATACTTTCATGGGTTCCTCAAAGTTTCATAGGCTGTGGGCACTGTGTCTAGTGGGTAAGTTGTCCTTGCCTATGAGTTTTAAAGTTACTTGAACCTCACATTGTTTTTTCAGTACTAAGAGTGAGAGGATTTTTGCTTATTTATGGTTCTTGGCTGTGCTCTGGATAATTGAAATTGTTTAGCAGATTGGCCTCCAGATAAGTAAGGCATTATTATTGGACATAGTGAATTCATGTTCTGGAAGGTTGGGGCCTAAAGGAGCAAAGTGGGCTCTGTAGGGTTAAATGAGGGCAGGGTATGGTGAGAAGGCAAATTTGGAAACATTGTGAACATAAGAGACAATTGCAAATTGGCAGAAAACTGGAGAAAGCATTTTAATAAACAGAAATGCTATGGATAAAAATCACAGAGGTAAAAAATTAGAAAGGAGAATATTGACCTGATTAGAACACAGGGATCAATTTAGGGTATATCAAGCTAAAAGCTGAGATAGGTAGGGAAAATCTACTGTGGATATACGAGTGGGGACTTTGAATTTGCTGATTAATGTGTGGTCATCTTAGTTAAGTTTCTAATGAGAGAGCATGCACAGAACCCTTCCTTTAAGGTATTAAGAATACTATGGCATGGTCGGTGCAACTTTATCTTTTTTTTTTTTTTTGACACCAAATTTTGCTCTTGTTGCCTGGGCTGGGGTGCAATGGCACGATTTTGGCTCGCTGCAACCTCCGCCTCCTGGGTTCAAGTGATTCTCCTACCTCAGCCCCACAAGTAGCTGGGATTACAGGCATGCACCACCACGCCCAGCTAATTTTTGTATTTTTAGTAGAGATGGGGTTTACCATGTTGGCCAGGCTGGTCTTGAAATCCTGACCATAGGTGATCTGCCTGCCTCAGTATCTTCTTAATTTATTTAATCTTTTCCCCTAAGAGCACAGAGGTCATTATTTCTAGGTAATAAATCTCCCTGACTCAAATTAAGAGATCAGCCAGTGCTGATATGGGGCTTGCGGGGGCAGGGGCAAGAGTGGACCCCAAATCTAGTTTAAAATTACACAAATAAAAACAGTGGACAGCAAAGCATAGTGAAAATAGCAATGAGGCCTGAACTGTAGTTTCAGCTCCCTCACTGGACATGAGAGCCTCAGACAGATCACTTTACCTCTCACCCCAGGTTTCTCATCTGCAAAATGAGACAGAGAATGAGGGGGTTTGGGGGGATGAGGAAATCTTTAAGAGCTGCTCCCAATGTAAAATCTGATGATTCGGTTCTTTTTCACAAATTAGAATTAAATATCCTTTAATATCATGAAGTCTGCTTTTGCCTATAGTATTTTAAATTATTAAGGGTTGAGTTTCTCGTTTCATATTCAATCTGTATCATGAATTCCCCCCTTACTGTCTTCTGTCCTGCTTGCAGCACCGTGAGTTTGGTTACAAAGAAGTAGACTAAGAATTTGCTTCAGGGTAAAATCTAATGGAGAGTTTAAATATAGTTGCCTGCCTAGTTGTGGCATGATTTATTTGAAACATCCTTCCTTTGGTATTCAGCTTAAACATTTAACTGCAAAAAAAAGAAAAGAAAAGAAAAAGTTACAGGCATTTAAACAAGAGAAATCAGAAATGCCTGCAAAGAGGCCCCATTCCTCTGCCTTCACTGTCTCTGGTTGCTTTTAATGGTAGTCGATCTTTTCCCTTGGTTTGGGGAAACCAAGAGTTGTAGGGGATGTTAATAGTACTTGGTGGTGGTGGTGGTGGTGGTTGTTGTTGTTGTTGTTATTGTTTTGAGATGAAGTTTTGCTCTTGTTACCCAGGCTGGAGTAAGTGGTGCCATCTCGGCTCACTGCAACCTCTGCCTCCCAGGTTCGAGTGTTCTCCTGCCTCAGCCTCCTTAGTAGCGGGGATTACAGGCATGTGTCACCACGCCTGGCTAATTTAGTAGAGACAGCATTTCACCATGTTGGTCAGGCTAGTCTCCAACTCCTGACCTCGTGATCCACCCGCCTCGGCCTCCCAGAGTGTTGAGATTACAGGTGTGAGCCACTGCACTGGCCAATAGTACTTGTTATCTCACTAGCTTAAGTTAATGACAGCTAATGAATCTTATCTTTCCTCTGCTAGAGAAGTCTGTGTTATCCAGTCAATAGCTAATCAATTGATTAAAAGAGATAAGCCAGCCTTTGGCACGAAGCATACATACCATTCATTCTAGATTATTTTCTTTAAAATTTGTTGCTATCAACACTTGGGGCTCAGAGGTGTAGACTCTGAAATGATAGTTATTTTCCTTTTGGACACTTAATATAATGTGCATTTTTCTAGGACCAGAAAGTAATAATGAAGGAGTGATCTGCTACCCTTGAAAGCTATACTGCGATTATCATTCATTCAATGCATATTTATTAACTTTGCACTTTGTACAAGGCAGTATGCTAGCCCTGGAAACATCAGTAAAGCCAAACCGACTTAGTAGTGTCCTGATGAAGGAGGACTAGCAAGAAATACAGTAAATATAGTAAGTATATAGTATGTAAAAGGCGATCCAAACTGGAGGAGGGAAAGGGCAAGATAAGGGTTGGGGAGTTGCAGTTTTAAATGGAGGTACAAGGGGATTGAGTTGGCCTTTGGAAAAGCAGGCAGGTCCTCGACTTGGAGGGAAAGGCCTGTGTGGCTATGGAAGGGAAGAGCATTCCAGGCAGAGGAATCCTCTCTGTGTGCCAGGCATGCCATGCTGAGTACTGCAGGGGCACAGATGGATGATACGTGGTTTCTACCATCGGGGAGTTGACAGGCTAGAAACAAGATTCAGGCTTGAAGATAAATGCAGAGAAGCACTGTGGCAAGGTAGAATTTTTCTAAGGGTCTCTGTTGAATAATACAAGCTAAGAAAATATGAAAAGTTATTCCTATTTCAAGAATGAAGCCAGGTTAAGTGATAGACCAAAGGACCTCTACCGGGAGAGCTTCTCACTCTTGGCTCTGAGCCGATTTCCTCCTAGAAGTTGCTGCCTCTCCCTGAGGCCCTACGCTGCCATGAGTCCTTCTGACTCTCCATGGGTCACCCCACTGCCATGACTCCTTCGGAGGGGTTGTCTGACCTTTTGCTTCAGGCCTCTTCTGGGCCTCACAGTAACCCTTGTGAAGCTGAAGATGGGAGCTCTCATCTTTCCTAACCCAGAGCCAACCTTGGCCTCTCTGCATCATTTGCTGCCAGTTTCCTGTGTTCGTTTCTGGGAAGAGAGGGATTTTTAGGCATCCCGCCCCTCACCCACCTGACCTAACCGTGTGGATTCCTGACACCACAGGCAGAGGATTGTTCTTCAGGTTCCTCTGAAGCCCACCTGTTCAGATGCTTGCTGCTTTTCCTTCTTGCCTGTTCTGACTGTGATGACAGAGACCCCGCCTCAGCAATCTCCACCTCACACTCTATTCTCATAAGTAGGTAGAATTTTCTCATCCCATATTTATGGTTGAGGAGGAGACAGATGCTGAGAAGTTAAATAATCTACCCCAAATCACACAGCTGTGAGTGATGGGGCCTCTACTTCTATTGCACCAAGCTACCTGTCCATCAGGGGACTTGCCTCACCATTGCTTTCTGCCAGCCCTGGGCTTGCCTTTAAAAGGACATCATATGCATAAGACACTGGTTAAAAGGTGCAGCATGGTCCCTGGAGATGCTCACTCTTACAACTGGCCTGTCCTTGGGGCAGCAGCTCCTCACAGGCCCCTAAGAGGTAGACCTCCTGCCTGTGGCTGCCAGGACCCTCTTCTCCATCACAGGTCTTCCTCCTCAAGAACCTTCTCTGGTTTCCTGTTGCTTTTTATATTAAATATTTCCCTTAGTTTAGCATCCCGAGTTTGCCTTTTGCTGATTGTTCCCTCTCCATGTCTGCAAACAACTTCGTTTTCAGCCTTGGTGCTCTGGCTCAGCTGCTTCTACCACACACATAGGATTTAGGCGCATTCGGGACCTGTCCCTTCTTTTCAAGGGCCTTGCCAGTGCCTACTTGTTGTCATTGTCTTTGCAGTACTACAGATAACCTTCCTAGATAACCCCACTCCAGGAAACTGTCCCCATACACCGGGTGCCCTCCGCCATGATTAGTTTGTATTTGCGAGTGTGTTACTTGGTTGTGTTCCCTGAATATTTACTTGGTTTTCCCAGCTAAATTGTAGTTTATTTGAAGGCACAAACCAAATCTCATAATTCTATTAAGTACCTAAAAGGAGTAAATTATTGTTAATGCTCCAATGGGCTAATGTCTATTTCATATTTTACTTACCAGATTTACAAATGCTTAATATTCTGAACTATTTCACTCTCATTTACAAAAACATCAGATTCTGATAAGCAGAAAATAAAGTTTAATGCCCCCAGCACATAGCAGTTTTGAGTTGCACTTTTAAACTCACTTCTTAATCCATTTCAAGGTTTTCAATTGTTCATAGTTAATTCTTCTTACCAAGGGTGTATTACACTTGCTCAGCATTGAATGCTATGGAAAGAATGGCCTTTCTTTCCTGCATAACTGACTTTACTTTTGTTCATAGGTTGAAATCAGCCCTTCCATTTCACTGCAGTATTATATTAGTGGCATTTTTATTTAGGGAAAAAAAAAAGCTTTCTTCCACATGAACTTTTGTTACAAATCAGTTTATTGGGTCCAATCAATGGGCAAGACCTATGAAAGGGTGTGGATTATCTGGTTGGGCCTTTGTGTGGCAAAAGGCTTAGATGCTGCTTAGTCCTCGCTCATTCTTCATCATGTAAAGAAGTGTTTTTTTTTTGAAGGATCAACACCTGACTGAGCCCTGCCTTTTTCATGGAAATGTTTTCACCTGAGTTGCTGCTTATGGTACTAAGAATTAGTTAACTAATACTTATTTAACCTTGGAACAATGTTTATCATAATCCGATTGGCAGATAGTCATTCTACTTAGGCTTTTTCTTTATAGCATCAGGACTAGCAAATCTCAGTAAAGAGTATGCTGGGAGCTATTTCTTTTTTCCCAAATAGGTTATCACTCTGCTTTTTTTTGCTTTCTGCCAAGGGGCATGTTTGGGCACTGTGGACATTAAGACTGGTGGCCACACATTAGGGAGGTGGAGGTCCCCTCTTGGGTTGAGCACCACTTTTATTTTTAAAGCTGCATCCCCATTTCATGCTGCTGGCAGCATTTCCCTTCAGACGAATCCCATGCAATTTATCACATTAATACATTCGGAGCTGTTTTTCATGATAAAGCTTCCTTAAGATCATTACCACTAATTAATACACAAAATGGCCTGGCACAATTTAATAATTTGGTAATGTTTTTCAATGTTTTCTTAAAGATGACGCTTTACAAGTCAAGACCCGAACTTGCCTGGGTCATGACCTCTTTGCAGTGTTTGGAGTCTTGTTAAACAAGAAGGAAAGCAAAACATAAATTAGCGTCTCCAGTATAAGTTGCTCTACATTTCCCAATCTTTCAACACTTTGAAGAGCATAGTCACTGTTAATGTAAGAGAACATCTCATGAGGAAACGGGCAGTGATTTTAAAAGTCTGGCTTTCTGGAATGAGTGAGAAGCTTCTTCCTCAGTGCCACTCTTCTAGGGCCAACATTGTCCTTTGTGAGAGAGGAGCAAGATGAGGAAGTTTGCATTATGGACTATGGGACATTAAAAAGCTAAGGAAAGGCCGGGCGCGGTGGCTCACGCCTGTAATCCCAGCACTTTGGGAGGCCGAGGCGGGCGGATCACAAGGTCAGGAGATCGAGACCATCCTGGCTAACACGGTGAAACCCCGTCTCTACTAAAAATACAAAAAATTAGCCGGGTGAGGTGGCAGGTGCCTGTAGTCCCAGCTACGCGGGAGGCTGAGGCAGGAGAATGGCGTGAACCCCAGGGGGCGGAGCCTGCAGTGAGCCGAGATCGCGCCACTGCACTCCAGCCTGGGTGAAAGAGTGAGACTCCGTCTCAAAATAAATAAATAAATAAATAAAAATAAAAAAAAAATAAAAAATAAAAAGCTAAGGAAAAAGAGAAGTAACAGTTACCTTTAATCGTACTGAGGATGTATCAGCATGTGTGGCCTTTGGCATCTGTTAGCCTTTAGGGCTATGTTCCCAAGTTTGCCATTAGAATTTAGTGTTAAAAATACTTTAAATATAACAGCACCACTTTTTGTTATAGTAAAAATGTGTGTCTTTACTCGATTGTAATTACCGCAACACCCCAGCTTTTGTTGTTATATTGCCCTTGTACTTACGTATTTCTGTTCCTCTGGCTTAGAATGTCCTTCCCCTTCATCTTCCTAATCAACCTACTCATTCCTTAAGACTCAACTCATGAATCATCTCCTCCAGAAAAAGCTTTCTCTGCCACGTGTTTCTTCCCTCTACCTGACATCCTTGTGCGTAATACCTCCACCTTTCCATATTGTATTATCTATTTTGCATCTGTCTTTCTGTGGAAGGTCTGTTGCATATTCATCTAGGAACTTGGTAAATGTCTGATGATAAGCATTTGATTTTTACCTAGTTGATTCCTCAAATAATAATAATGATTACCCTTTAATCTGAATACTCACAGGTGTACTTCTATCTCATATTCTTTGTGCAGTCATCTGTTAAGTTAATGGCTAATTGTACCAGAGGGTCTCAACTTTGTTTCTTTGATCTGCATTGGTTTATGGTGGTACATTGCCCATTCTTGGCACAGCAGGTGGATAAAAACATTGAGTAACATTGAGAAAGGCTAACGTGTCTTATTGACAGTAGTGGTATAATGTTTACCAAACCCAAATTGAAATTGTTTTGGTTTCTTAAAATCTTTTCCCGATAGCCCATTTATTTTAATGTTCTGAATCTCTAAGATCTGTGTATAGGTTCAATGATTAGTCTTTACTGGAGACTTATCTATGGACTGAGTGTGTATTATAAATCTAGTGACACAAGTTTAAAACTTATTCCTCTTTCATTTTCCAAGTAAACTTTTTTAGTAATGTGTTTTTCTTTGTAAAGACAGGCAGTATATGATTTGGGTCTGGATCTGGTTTCCAGTCTTGGCTCCATCATGTATTGGTTATTTGGCCTTGAACACAAATGACTTACATCTGTGAGATTCAATAGCTTCATCAGTAAAATGGGGATAGTAGTAGTACTGAATTTTCATGATTATAATGAAAATTAATTGAGAGACTGATCTGGAGAGGTGCCATACTACAAAGAGGATTAAGTGGAGGTGTCCCTATTAAATGGCGAGATACCCAGAAACATTACCCTGTCGACTCCAGTATGCTGGCAACGAGGCTTTATAGTCTTTGGGAAGGAGACTGGAAGATTCTTCTCTGGGAAAAATTTACACATACTAACCTTTGAGGGACCCCCAATAATGAGCCAGGTCTTACCTGATCATCCTATAGTGAAGCCCCCGGACACAGAATTTCCATTCATAGTTTAGCTCTTAAATATGAATAGCTATCCAGCAATCACCAGACACTTGAGGAAAGCCTCCAGTAAACAAATTGGAAAAAGGGGCAAGTCATAGGAAACAGACAAAACAAGGAACAGAAGAAAACATCATTTTTGCAATCTATAATATTCACAAGTTTGTTTTTTGAGACAGAGTCTCACATTGTCACCCAGGCAGGAGTGCAGTGGTGCCATCTCGGCTCACCCCAGCCTCAACCTCCTGGGCTCAAGCGATCTTCTCACCTCAAGCTCCCAAGTAGCTGGGACTACAGGCATTTGCCACCACACCCGGCTAATTTTGGTATTTTTGTCGAGATGAGGTTTCGCCATGTTAACCTAAACAGGTCTCAAACTCCTGGGCTCAAGCGATCTGTCCATCTCGGCCTCCCAAAGTGCTGGGATTACAGGTGTGAGCCACCGGCCTCAGAGATCTAAAACAAGATATTGTATTTTAATTGCACAGGATACAATTAAAAAAGAAAACATTCAGAAAACGAGAAGAGCTCTTAGAACTGAAAAATAAGTTAGTGTAAAGGTTGGAAGATAAAATTGATACTAACCTGAAAAGTATTAGAAAGAGAAAGAAATAAAAACTAAGAGTAAAAAAATAAGAAAATTAGAAGATTAGTCCTAGAGGATCAGTATCCAACTAAGAGGTTCCCAGTGGGTGATACAGAGAAAATGAATGGGAGGAAATCTCAAGGAAACATATTTCCTAGAACTGAATGATTGGAATTTCCAGTTTAGAAAGAAGGAATCTAGTGCCAGCAAAATGAGTATAGAAAGAACCATCTTAGGATATGTAGTTTTCAAATTGCAGAACATAGGGATGAAGAAAAGATCTGAAAGTTTTGTATTAAAAAGGTTAGAAACAAAAGATCAAAGATCAGATAGCATTTGTCTTTTAGCCTTCAGTGCCTTCAAAATTGTGAGAAAAAAAAATTATTTCTAACCTTTTTATTTATTTTTTTATTTTTTTGAGATGGAGTTTCGCTCTTGTTGCCCAGGCTGGAGTGCAATGGCGTGATCTCGGCTCAGCTCACTGCAACTTCTGACTCTTGGGTTCAAGCATTCTCCTACCTCAGCCTCCCAAGTAGCTGGGATTACAGGCATGTGCCACCATGCCCAGCTAATTTTGTATTTTTAGTAGAGATGGGGTTTCACCATGTTGGTCAGGCTGGTCTCAAACTCCTGAACCTCAGGTGATCCACCTGCCTCGGCCTCCCACAGCACTGGAATTATAGGCATGAGCCACCGCACCTGGCCTCTAACCTTATTTTTTACAACTAGCCAAACTATTAAGACAAAGGATACAATATTAAGGCTAGAATAAAGGTATTTCCAGACATGCAAGGTCTTTAAAATTTTACCTCCCTCACTCTTTCTCAGGAAGCTTTTGGGTATATGCAGCACAGACAAGAGAATAGATGAGGAAAAGGAAGGCTGGGATACAGGGAATCTAACAGAAGAGAGAGGAAAGCTCCAGAACTACAGCTGTGCCCCAGGCCTAGACAGTCACCACTTCAGATTGAACTGTGAACACAGAGGACTCCTGGAGGGGAATTTCTTCAAGAACACAACTTGAAACTATGTAATGTGTTTGAACATACTGAAAAGAGACTTGTGATTGTGTTTAGAGACAAACTTGTGATAAGTACCTGTAAACTAAGCAAAGGGGAAAAAGGCAATTAACTCCAGTAAAACAAAGTGTTGTCCAAGAAAGGAAATTGAATAGTACTCTGCATGGCCTAGTTGTAAACCACATTTGTATAAACATAATAAATACTGAATATAGATTTAACTAAAGACTGTGAAATAACTGTATTGGAAGGATGTAAAAAGGGGCATGTGGTGGGGGAAGGGAGGTAGTGCAAAATTAATAATAAATCCCCATTTTCCATGGTAGGAAGTTAGTAAATCATATTTAAAGCTGAAAACAAAAATCTAAAACTAGTAATGTAACATTATTATTTGAAGATAAGGAAGTAAATATAAGAAGAAAAGCTAAGAGAATTGAAAATGGCTGCCTTTGAAGAAAGGGAACTGAGAATGGTAGCTATAAGCCTGGCATAGTTTTTAAACTTTTTTAATATTTCAGGGTTAAAAGTAAAACTGAAAAATATTAAATGTGACAATTATGGAAAGCACTTTAACCCACACCTTTTACAGTTCAGTTTTGCATAAATGTAAACTATTATTACCCTGCTCCTTCTAAAAAGTGTACTAAAGCATTGTAAAGCCAGCGCCACATACTTTCTATTCATTTCATCTTTTTTCCCCAATTCCCACCATACATGTGCCATGTTGGCTCTGAGGAAGGAATTACATACATACATGTCAGTATCTTTCCATTTGGTTTGTGTATCTTCCTGATTTC
The DNA here is from genome assembly GCF_009828535.3 of Hylobates moloch. Taxonomy (NCBI): domain Eukaryota; kingdom Metazoa; phylum Chordata; class Mammalia; order Primates; family Hylobatidae; genus Hylobates; species Hylobates moloch. The sequence goes on along the minus strand of NW_026652285.1, from coordinate 29,439,034 downwards.
CTAATCCATTGTTTTATTGATGTGAATGAGAAGGAGCTATTCACATGTTGCCACTTTCTGAATCATGTTGTTGGTACATTTTTTCAAGATTTTCAGGAAAATCCTGAATTGTTTTCTTCTGTTTTGCCTAATCATTTGCATTTGCAAGATTAAATAAATGGCTTTTGCAAATTGTATTCAAGCTTACTGTAGTTTCCTAATTAGTCTTATTATGTACATTTTAACACATTTTCACCCTATGATCAGGGCCGCAAGCTTCTTATCATTGGGACCACTAGCCGCAAAGATGTCCTTCAGGAGATGGAAATGCTTAACGCTTTCAGCACCACCATCCACGTGCCCAACATTGCCACAGGAGAGCAGCTGTTGGAAGCTTTGGAGGTAAAAATGAGTCAATGGATTGCACACTGTTTATAAGAAAGGAATTGAGGCTGAAATAAGTGGTGGTACCACATTATATCTGGTGTTTGGTTTTTATGCTAATCTGGAACATGGGACCCGGGGATATTACAGGTTGTGTATACCTTATCCAAAATGCCTAGGACTAGGCCAGGCACGGTGGCTCAAGCCTGTAATCCCAGCACTTTGGGAGGCCGGGGCGGGTGGATCACTTGAGGTCAGGAATTCGAGACCAGCCTGGCCAACATGGTGAAACCCTGTCTCTACTAAAAATACAAAAATTATCTGGGCATGGTGGCGGGCGCCTGTAGTCCCAGCTACTCAGGAGGCTGAAGCAAGAGAATCTCTTGAACCCAGGAGGCGGAGGTTGCAGTGAGCCAAGATTGTGCCACTGCACTCCAGTCTGGGCGAGAGAGCAAAACTCTAACAACAACAAAAAATGCCTAGGACCAGAAGTGTTTCAGATTTCAGATTTTTTCAGATTTTGGAATATTGCATTATATTTAGGTTGAGCATCTCTAATCTGGAAATCTGAAATGCTTCAGTGAGCATTTTGTTTGAATGTCATGTTGGCACTCAAAAAGTGTCCGATTTTGGAGCATTTTAGATTTCAGACTTTTGGATTAGGGATACTCAACCTGTACCTCCAGCTGTTTTCAGGAATTAGAGGAGAAAGATGAATATACATGACAGTGAGTTAGTTTCCCATTCCTCAATGTAGGCAGCTACAAACTGCCAGGAATTAATTGCTCTGTATCCAGCGTGAGTGATGTATATAGATTACTTGGACCAGAAACTTGAATGGGTGGTGGTGTGGGGGTAAAGTAATCACTGTATAGAAAAATTAACCATTCATAGTAGCTTTTAGCACATTTCCTTGCATTTAATAAGTTGGAACAATGATTAAAGCCTTAGAAATGTCAAAAAAAAAAAGCTACAGAAGTAAAAGGAACTTTATTAACAAGTTTAGAAATAGAAATGTTTTCTTAATTCTTTGAAAATGACAAAGTCATTTTTAAAAAAGAATGTTCTTCATTTAACTTTTAATATCAATATTCACAAGTAACTTGGTGAGCTCTATTGGAAAATATTATCTACTGAGTTGTTCAGCAGTGGTAGAGTCAGTAAAGCTTCTTAAAGTCCTCAAGGCCCCCAACAAAATTGAAATTTATCTATATGATAAATGTTTTCAAGTTACCCATGTAGACAGCTTTTGTGCAGAAGCTGGGTAAGAGAATTAAAGGTAGTTTGCTTTGACACATACAGATTGTTCCTAGAAAAGAATGTTAAAAATTTTAACTTATCTTTATTATGGATTGGAGCTATTTTTTTCCCCAGCAAATATAAGTTACATAGCGGTCCATAAGAAAACAGGGTTTAAGATACCAGTTTTCACTTTCATGATTGCACCTAATGGGTTTAGGAAGGTGAAGGTCAGACCGTATTTTAAAGTAGGAGAGAATTCTATCAACTTGAGTAGTTTTTATCACTCTTCTTTTAAAGGTAAGTAGAATTAACCAATGTTGATGTGTTCACTGTATAAGTGCTTTGATTATTGTTTATTGTTTTTGTAGCTTTTAGGCAACTTCAAGGATAAGGAACGCACCACAATTGCACAGCAAGTCAAAGGGAAGAAGGTCTGGATAGGAATCAAGAAGTTACTAATGCTGATCGAGATGTCCCTCCAGGTAAAGTACTTCCTTCTCCGTATGACTCAGACAGAACAAAGCTTCAGGACACACCAAGAGGGTTCATTATTTCCTTTGCCAAGGTTTTAATTAAAGTTTTGATTTTCTTATATTATTTCCAAACTTAATTTGGTATTAGTAGCCTGCTTCTGAGATTGATCACTTAATACTTTTTAACTTCTTAAAATTCAAAAATGGAAGGAAAGATTATAAAGTTAGTTTTAATTTAGGGAGCCACTAGATCTTAGAACTAGAAAAGACTTCAAAGAGCAATCGTTCTTCTGCCCCCTCATTTTGGAGATGAGGATACTATGTGAGCCACAGGCTGTCAGTGAATTATCCAAGACCACATCACCAGGTTATTGATGGAGAGGGGATGATGTTACACCTCAAGTCAGTAAGCGACCACACGTACACCAAACGGTGTCTGGGAGACTGTTTTAAGGAACAAGTTAATTAAGTTATGCAGTCTAGACTTGGGATCTGTATATTTGTCCCTGGCTGGGCTCCTAGAAATTTCATGCAAACTACTGTACGGTTGAAGCATCCAGAATCACATAGAAAACTGAGCCCCAGGGTGCTGCCTGGGCAAAGACAGATGAAACTTCTTTGGAACTTTCTCATATCTCCTGGCAACTTACCTTTCCTTTTTAGAACTCCACCCTTCCGTGTGCCCATCCTGTGTCTTCTTGTCCTTATCTGACATACTAGGTAGCTGATAAATATCTCTCTATCAAGCCCTGAGTTCAGAGACCTTGGCTCTTACTATTGAGTCCACAGCCCCTGGAACAGAGCTAACACATACAAGGGTGCTCAGTAAACTTTTATTATTATTATTATTTTGAGACAGGATCTCACTCTGTCTCCCAGGCTGGAATGCAGTGCCGTGATCATGGCTTACTGCAGTTTTGACCTCCCAGGCTCAAGCGATCCTCCCATCTCAGCCTCCCAAGTAGCTGGGACTACCAGCGTGTGCTACCACACTCAACTAATTTTTGTATTTTTTGTAGAAACATGGTTTCACTATGTTGCCCAGGCTGGTCTTGAACTCCTGAGCTCAAGTGATCCATCTGCCTCAGCCTCCCAGAGTGCTGGGATTACAGGCATGCACCACTATGCCTCGCCCTTGGTAACTTTTTTTCTTTTGAGACGGAATCTCGCTTTGCTGCCCAGGCTTGAGTGCAGTGGCGTGATCTTGGCTCACTGCAACTTCCATCTCCTGGGTTCAAGGGATTCTTCTGGCTCAGCCTCCTGAGTAGCTGGGATTACAGGCACCCACCCACCATGCCCGGCTAATTTTTTGTATTTTTAGTAGAGATGGGGTTTCACCATGTTGGCAAAGCTGGTCTCGATCTCCTGACCTCAGGTGATCCGCCCACCTCGGCCTCCCAAAATGTTGGGATTACAGGCATGAGCCACTGCGCCCGGCCAGTAAATGTTTGTTGGATGAATAACTGTAAATTCATTCTGGTCCTAGGTGGACAGAGTGGCTGTATTCTAAGCATCATGTGTTGCTTACTGATGGTCCTGCATTCTGCTAGTGTGGGCAGTGAGTGGCAGAGGTGAAGTTTCTGTTTCACAGTTACGTCTGAAATAGGCTCTTGGGCCAATAACAAATTGGAAACATGAAGTGAATGCTTTTTAATCTTTTCTGGTAAATTTATCTGAAAATAAAATTTTTGTGGCTTTCAGAAATCTAATTTAATCTACTGAGCTTTCAGATGGACTATTTTTAAGTCAATTAATTTATTTTCCATTATGAGCCATAAATTAAAGTTACAGACTAACCACTTCGTTTAGACTTATTCTTGGTAAAAGTGCAAATACAGGTATATTGGCTCTTTCCTTGAAAAAAAGATAAATCTGTCAGATTGTCAGCCCTTTTTTTTTTTTTTAAGTTTCAGTATAATTTTTTTTCAATAATTGCATCGAAGAAACTATGTGGATTTTTTTCCCCCAACCCTCATCCCTTTCTCTTCCTTTGATGCCTGCAGGTTGGTGATCAAGTTAATGCTTCTTATGCATGTGGGGTAGAGAGTGAGAGTGGGGCACTCAGGCCTAATCTTCAGCGACTGACATTTCATAGGCCTCTGAGTTTGAACCCCTTCATGTCAAATGGATTTCGTGCAGCTGAGTGAATTCTCTTTAGATCTGCCTTAGAGAGGCTGAGCCTAAGTGAAGAGGCATGTAGTTTTGCAGAATATAAGTCATGTTACCTCTCTGTTCACTACATGCGATTCTGTTAAAACTTGCACAGAGCCGAGGATCTGCTCTGACTGGATGTCACCTGAGGGAATAAAGTCATTTATCTAGATTACGTTTTTCCTCCCTTTCTCCTGACTTTTAATTCCATAGCTACAGGCAAGTCAGTAAGTTGTTGCTCACACATATTAAATATATTTAATGGGCAAAGAACTGCAAGTACCAACTACAACTGCGCTCCAGCCAGTTCCTTTTTTTTTTTTTTTTTAAGAACTTGACAATTGATTCATATGTAATTCTATTCCCAAAAAGGAAAAATGTTTCTTTTGTTAGCTGTTCACACTTTTTCTTAGTCCTTTGTAGTCTGACCTCTTACCTTTGATACATTTGAAACTTCTGTTCAGTGTTTTTCTGGGATAGAAGAAATCTTAAAAAAAAAGAAAAAAAAAAATCCGTGGTTGGAGGGGGAGTCCAATTGCACATCTGCCCACAGCTGCACTGAGCATTTGAAAGTTATTCCTGGAGGGCAGGGAGTTCCCTCTTGGGAAACAGACTCCTGCTCTGAAACGTATTTTAAAAGTTAGGTGCGTTTCTTAAAATAAAAATTCATCTTCAGGAACTAAAGATGTTTTTAATGATTGTTTTCTAGATAACTTCGTATCTCCTGTGCTCCTACGAGAATAGAGTACATTTAACAAGTTAGTATAAATATGAATAGAAAATGAAAACCAGTTGAGATAGCTGATAATAACCACCTGAACGAAGCACCTGAAACAAAGTTGCGCCATCTTTTCTTAGACTCATGACACCTTCGCAGTCACAGGAGACCCAGATTCATCTAGAGATTATTTCAGGAATCAGCAGTACTCTTCATTTTTTTAGTTTTAGCACAACTTTGTTACTACAAAGAAGAAACTATATGACAGATACTGAGGCTAAGAAAAGCTATATTGTGGCCGGGCGCGGTGGCTCACGCCTGTAATCCCAGCACTTTGGAAGGCCGAGGCGGGCGGATCACGAGGTCAGGAGATCGAGACCATCCTGGCTAACACAGTGAAACCCTGTCTCTACTAAAAATACAAAAAAATTAGCCGGGCGCGGTGGCGGGCGCCTGTAGTCCCAGCTATTCGGGAGGCTGAGGCAGGAGAATGGTGTGAACCCGGGAGGCGGAGCTTGCAGTGAGCAGACATCGAGCCACTGCACTCCAACCTGGGCGACAGAGCCAGACTCCATCTCCAAAAAAAAAAAAAAAAAGAAAAGCTATATTGTTGGTTATGTAGAGTTAATAAGCTATTTTTTAGTTGTTGAATTAGCCTCAACTTGGTATCTTCTACTTTGCTGTGACTTTAGTAGACTTTTATACCTTCAACAGATGAATTGGGTGTCATTTGAACTCTGATGAATGGCCCTGTCCAGTCTCACAGCGATGCTTCACAGGCACCAGCACAGGGCACGCCTGGCCCAAGTGCCTATGATGACCAGTGGGCTTGGGTATTTTGGAACCCAGTGTACGTGGTTCTGGAAAACCCCATTCACTTCCTCCAAATGATGTGATCTGCTTTGTTTGGTGTGAGAATGCTGGTCAAGGAGCAAGTAATACATTCAGTGACCTAGCAGAGCATTGATGAAGTGTGAAACCGAACACTGCCTTCGCATGAAGCAAGTGCAGAGTTGTTAGAAGGTACCATTAACCCATCTTCATTTCTTCTGATGTATTTAGATGGATCCTGAATACCGTGTGAGAAAATTCTTGGCTCTCTTAAGAGAAGAAGGAGCGTAAGTACACACAACATTTAATGACCATCAACCAAACTTACCACCCTGTTAAATCCCTGTGCCTGTTCTAAGAGTTGCTTTCCTAGATAAGTTTGTTTCCATTTATTTGAATTCTTCGCTGTGTTGTAGGTCCGAGAGACCAAGCAAGGAAGTTGGTTGTACTGTTGGTTTGCTCTCCCTGTCCTGCTTCGCAAAACTTCCTTGTCACAATGCAGGAAAAACTTAATGGTACATATTTATTGGAACCTGCTTTTACATGCATGGAGCTGTGACTATTTTCTTTTGTGAAGTGCTCATCTAATAGCAAATGCATAGTGGGAAATGTAGGATAACCATTAAGAAGCTTTTAGTGATCTTTTTTTTTTTGATGAATAGTTTTTTACAGACCCCCATCTGGTTTTTTGTGTTTTGGTATTTCTTTTGCAGTAGCCCCCTTGATTTTGATTGAAAATGAACTATTTGAAACACACGTGACCAAGGGAAGTGACCAAGGTGAAGATGGCCTGGGATCTTCACTGTCTTACTCAAGATACTGGACTAAGTGGAACGTTCTCTACCTTCAACACGTGCTCGCTCTGCATGATTAGTGCAATAAAACTCCCTTCCTTATGCGTACTGAGATAGCTTAGTGTCTCGTGGAAGGTGTCAATTTGGTTTAGAATGCTGCGCTTACCTTCCCATGCAGGCTAAAGTGATTCCTTCTTGCTCAGTCCCTCTGTGTGGGAACCATCCAGTGCTTGTGGACACTACACGTTTCAAGCTCTCTACTAGCACCATCACCCCTGAAAACTCTCAGTCAGTGTCATGAATGTTGCATGACAACAGTTGGCCAATTAGAAGACAGACTTTCTACATGCAAACCTGGCTTAGTAAATCAAGGTGTGGGCCAGAGATCCTCTGGCAGCTGTCCTGAGCTAACACTAAAGGTCACTGGGTATTTAGTTAAAGGTCTCCCACAAGACTGGTATTCTCTTTGCCTGAAGAAACAAGGCATTGAATCTCTAGAATGCTGTTCTCAATCATTGTCAGAGATGTTTTCAAGTTGCAGTCAGAAGATCTTTCTTAACAGAAAGTCAGATGACTACCCTGTTGGTTGTGACTTCCCCTTAGTATAACTAATTTGCTCTGTGGTAAGAGATATGCTCATTATTACCACTTAGTAGATGTTGTTAAAAACATGTGAAAGATAGGTATGGAAAAAGCGTACACCCCCAAACAGAAAGGAGTTATTAAAGTAATTTACAAACCTCTCGGCACTAATTAGTGTCCAACTCCAAGTGGGTCAATTCCTTAGTATAATATTAAGGCTTATTAGTATCACTGCTTTTTCCTTAGCTTAATGACTTACTTAGAATTTATCCTTTATTTTAAATGATCTGTACTATCTAGTGTCTAAATAAAACACTATTCTCCAGAAAAATCAATCATTTTCTAGCCCTCTCCCTCAGTCCTTTATTGTCCATTCCAATACATTGAACACATTTCCTTTACCCTCCACACACTTCTTCCAAAAGGAAGCACCCATTGAGTCCTTTTGAGGGTGATTTGTCTTATAACTGACTGACTTAGCAGGAATTTAATTAGATCATATTTGGTGATGAGACTTATGGAGCGTGCCTCTCTCTCCCTACTGCTGCTTAAAATGCAAGGACAAGCAATTAGAAGCCATCCTAAGGTGCTTACCCCACACGCCACCCATGAGGCTTGTGGCCACAGTGGCACTTGGGTGTGGCTCCTCTGTTATTTGTCCCCATGTGAGAAAGCAGATCATCTCCAAATCTTGCTATTTGTATACTTTTGGTGGAGACTTGGATGTCATATCTTCTTTGTTTTGGGTTTTCTTCCCTAGCTTATTTTGTGGCTTTTAAAGAAGTGGATTGTATTGTGAGATCCTGTGATTCCTGGTGGCCAGTATCCTGGATTCCTCTAAGATCTTGCCTCTTTCCTCCTCATGAAAGCAGCACACATTGTGTTAACTTATGTCTCTTGTTAAATGAGCTTAATGTCTTTGTGTTTTGTCCAAAACTATATTGAAAAATATAAATATTGTTTAATGCAAATGAAGGAATGCAATAAAGAGTAAATATACTTGAAAATGTTCTGGAGACCAGTGTTTCATATAGAACGACGACATGAACAGCTGACAGGAATGGAGGAAGAAGGAGGGGGTCAGGAAAGAAACCTCTCCTTGTTTTGTTACAAGTAGCGTAACATGAGGGATGATTTTTATTTTAAAAATCTCTTATTTAGAAAGTATAGTTATTTAAAAACAGATCATTAGAGTATCAGAAAAAGTTAATATACAACCATCTTATGCTTTATACTTATTTTATCTTACTAAAAAAAAAAAAAAAAAAAATGCCTGGCACAGTGGCTCATGCCTGTAATCCGAGAACTTTGGGAGGCTGAGGTGGGGGGGTCACTTGAGGTCAGTAGTTCGAGACCAGCCTGGTCAACATGGTGAAACCCTGTCTCTACTAAAAATGCAAAAAACAGCTGGGTGTGGTGGCACATGCCTGTAATCCCAGCTACTCAGGAGGCTGAGGCAGGAGAATCGCTTGAACCTGGGAGGCAGAGGTTGCAGTGAGCCGGGATCATGCCACTTGCACTCAGCCTAGGCAACAGAGCAATACTTTGTCTCAGAAAAAGAAAAAAAAAAAAATCAACTCAGGTACCTAAGCCACAAACAAGGTTAGTAATAAACCAGAAAGGAGAGTTGCTGCTCAATTAGAACTACTCCTTTCTGTGAAATGTGCAAACCAAGGAACTTAAAGGCTGTCAGTGAGATTGATTCACATGGTTCACTTTTGTATCCTCCATAGTTTTTTACATTTTTCTGAGCTATCAGATCTCTTAACCTCCTAAACCTTGATCCTTAGCATTGGCTCAGGTTAGGACAGGAAGCAGCTCAGAAAATCCACAAGGCCCTGTGGGGAAGAGGCCAGCTTCAAGAACTTCCACAACGGGAGTTCCTGGGAGGAGGACCCTGAGGCCGACCTGGTCCCTGCATAGCCTTGAGAAGGCGGTTCTTGAAGCTGCCCAAATATTCTTCAAAGCCAGTGCTGTACAGCAGAGCATATGAGATTACAGAACAGCCTGTGAAGAAGCAAAGGAGACTCCAGCTAGCTGCTACCTTAGGTTTCTTCATCTATGGGTGAATTGTTAACCGGCTATTTTTTTGTCATAAGATGTTTTTGAGATCAAAACCTCAAAAGAGGAGGTTATTTTATCCTTTCTAAATTTGTACATCTTCACTGGGACACTTTTTTTTTTCAATGTCACACAGAAAAATTGCATAATTGTGGTTAAAGTCGGAAATATGTTTTTACTTTAAGGCTGTCTTTTCATATCCTAAAAATTGCAGCCTCCCCTTTAAAAGTTTCAGCAACAAGTTGCAAAATCATGGAGTAGATTGAAGTGTGTACAATAATCAAATCCTGATCAACAGACTTGTTGAAACAGTGAGTCAGCTATAAACAACCACCCCAGCCCAAACACAGAAGGTGAAAGCAGGATTTCATTTTCCTTGCCTGACAACTTGGTCCATAGCCTCTCTAAAGAAGTGACTGGGGGCAGCCGGGTGCGGTAGCTCACACCTGTAATCCCAGAGCTTTGGGAGGCCGAGGCGGGCAATCACCTGAGGTCAGGAGTTCGACGCCAGCCTGACCAACATGGTGAAACACCATCTCTACTAAAAATACACAATTAGCCGGGCATGGTGGCACATGCCTGTAATCTCAGCTACTTGGGAGGATGAGGCAGGAGAATTGCTTGAACCTGGGAGGCAGAGGTTGCAGTGAGCCAAGATCACACCACTGCACTCCAGCCTGGGCAACAAGAGCAAAACTCTGTCTCAAAAAATAAAATAAGTGACTGGGGAAGGGTGTGTATGAGAGTTCAAGACAGCAGGTAAATTGCAGAATTTATTGCAAAATGATCTAGAGTTTCTCATCAGCTGGCAAGCCGTACTGGGACTGGGTCCTGGAGATGAGCCCACAAGGGCGTGTGCTGGACGGGCACCGTGGCATGAAGATGCGGGAGATAGCGCCTGTGATTGGCAAGCATCCCAAGCGGGTGAAGACAAAATATCCAAGGAGGGATCGTGTTTGAAATTTTCCCAGCATAGACGCCACACAACTTCTGTCTCACTACTTTGGGAGCATAAGATTAATGGTAAGATTTTTGCCTCCTAGAAAGTTCTCTATTAAACTGGGAGAAACAGTGGCAGTGTAGCAGCAATGCGTAGCTGCACTGACTTCACTCGAGTGTGCAGACCAGCCACACACACGAGAACACGTCCCTATGCCTAGGGCCACCACGGGAGACGGCATTAGATTACACCAAGAATCATCTCGCCATCGTGTTTCCTTGCTTTTCTGCTTTTTCCCTACCTTCTTTCCTTCCACCTTTCTTTGTACCTCATCCCCTTATCCTTGAACTGTCTCACATGCTTTCCTTCCCTTCTTTCTTCATAAAATAATACTGCTTTGAAAGATCGTCTCATTATGTTGTCTCTTTCAGATTGTTAAATAACGTCCTCTTGTGTTTAGACGTTTGTAAGTACTTATACATAGGGAGAAACTCCATGTTCAAGCACAGCTATAAACTGTATTCTCCTTAACCATCAAATAAGACTGGGCGGGGCGTGGTGGCTCACCCAGTAATCCCAACACTTTGGGAGGCTGAGTGGGAGGACCCCCTGAACCCAGGAGTTTGAGACCAGTGGGCAACACAGCAAGACCCCATCTCTACAAAAGAGTTTATTTTTAATTACCATAGTGGAGTGCGCCTGAGTCCTAGTTACTTGGGAGGCTGAGGAGGATCATTTGAGCCCAGGGGGTCAAGCTTGTGTTGAGCCATGATCATGCCACTGTACTCCTGAGTGACAGAGAGAGACACTTGTCTTTTAAAAATTAAAAACTAATCATAGGATTACAAATGGTCTTCATTAGTATGAACAGGGACCATTTAAATATTTGGCAATCTTATTGATTGAAAAAGTACTGGCCAGGTGGGGTGGCTCATGCCTGTAATCCCAACACTGAGAGGCTGAGGTGGGAGGATCACTTGAGACTAGGAGTTCAAGACCAGCCTGAGCAACATAGCAAGACCTCATCTCTAAAAAAAAAAATTTAAAAATTAGCTGGGCATGGTGATACATGCCTATGGTCCCAGCTACATGGGAGCCTGAGGTAGGAGGTCACTTGAGCCCAGGAGGTTGAGGCTGCAGTGAGCCGTGATCACACCATTGCACTCCAGCCTGGGCAACACAGCAAGACCCTACCTCAAAAAAAAAAAAAAAAAAAGGAAAAAGTACCCAGAATGCTGGGATAGATAAGTTCAGGTTGAGCATCCCTAATCTAAAAATCCAAAATCTGAAATGCTCTAAATCTAAAACTTTTCAGCATTGACAGGATGCCACAAGTGGAAAATTCCACACCTGACCTTGTGTGACAGGAGGTGGCAATCAAAATTCAAAATGCAGTCTAAACTGTTTCATGCACAAAATTATTAAAAATATTTTATAAAATTACCTTCAGGCTATGTGTGTAAGCTGCATATGAAACAAATGAATTTCGTGTTTAGACTTGGGTCCCATCCCCAAGATACCTCATTGTATATATGCAAATCTTCCAAAGTCTGAAATATTTCTGGTCCCAAGCATTTCAGAAAAGGTGTAGTCAACCTGTATTAGCTTTATGCAAAAGAAAAATAAAAAGTCAAAATGAAATAAAAATGACCAGACCGTAAGATGTAGAGGAGATCTGTATCCTGTACGTGTCCAATTCATTGTACAGCTGAAGCGTAACAGTTTTTGTGGTTTCAGCTTTTCTGGGGCTAAAGACACATCATGGACAAAACAGAGTGCATGAACTTCTGGTGGCTATTCCTAAACCTCAAGTCAGAGGTCCAAATGCAGCACAGAGCAGCCCGCCTCCACCATAGGCGGCTCATGGCTTTATTTCCCTGTTCCCTTTTTTTTTTTTTTTTTTTTTGAGATAGAGTCTCGCCTTGTTGCCCAGGCTGGAGTACAGTGGTGCGATCTCAGCTCATTGCAACCTCCGCCTCCCAGGTTCAAGTGATTCTCCTGCCTCAGCCTCTCGAGTAGCTGGGACTACAGGCGTGCATCACCATGCCCAGCTGCCAATTTTTGTATTTTTAGTAAAAATGGGCTTTCACCATGTTGGCCAGGCTGGTCTTGAACTCCTGACCTCAAGTGATCCACCCACCTCGGCCTCCCAAAGTGCTGGGATTACAGGCCTAAGCCACCCCACCCAGCCTGTTCTCATTATTTCTCTTTGTAGTGAGGTAAGATTTGTTCCTAATTGAGGTAGATCAGGAGAAAGAGAAAGAACATTTTTGTTGTTCTCTGAAATAATGTGCTGAATAAACCAAAGGTGACATTTTATGGGTAGGTCTGAAAACTAAAGGATTGTCTGTTGTCATAAAACCAACTTGTGGCATCTCATTGTTGAGAAGTCATAACCTGTGAGCTTCCAGTGGGTCCTGTGAAGCGGCGATCTGAGAGGGTGCCCATCCCCAGAGCATGCCCACTGGCAGGCCCTTTCTACCCATACCCACACCCAACTTCAAATGACACTTGTTCCAGACAGCCCACAGCCCAGGGCACACCCTTTCTTCTTGTAGACCAACCTACCTCCTCTACGGCTTAGCTCTCACAGTGGAGCTAGCAGGGGACAGACCATTTTCAGTCAAGTTTCATTTTCAATAGAGAAAATCCTATTTTCCCATTAAATGGAGTTGAAAACGTGGTGAGGAGGGGATTAAGGCAGTGGCCACCCCTGCGGTCTGCTGGCCTTGGGCCACATCTTTTAGGAGTGCCTGTGACATTAATTTATACATTGAAAATACTTGAGTCTGTGAAATGAATTACTACCCAAGTTGTTGTTTTCTAAAACTGTAAATTCATTGTTAGATGTTAACTTAGAACAAAAGAAGCCTTTAAGAATGTCCTATGGTGTATCAGACCCACTGTCCGTGACATCTCTGATGATCTTGCTTAGAGAACAGCGGAAATGACCTTCACTTGGTCATTTAATTAGCTGAGGCCACCATGTTCAGAATCTCATATCCTTGACCTCCTGAGCATTAATCTGGAAACTCCACACAGTGTACAATGTATCCATTTTAGGTTTGTTTACCTTCTCTTTAATGACTTAACAGAAAAAAACTGCATGATGAAATATATTTTCTCCAAATATATATATATTTATATAATATATAATCTTAGTTAACTCAAAGGTATATACATTGTATAATAAATAATATTTATAAAAAGAGACTTTTTGAATATAAAATCAAAAAGATCAACAACTTCTACAACTTTTTACAAAACTTTGGATACAGCAGGTTGGTAGGAAATTTCAGTTGGATACTATTACCTGACTACGTCGAGAATCATTACAATGCACTCATGTACTATTATTAAATAATTACTTGTCAGCTACTTGAATACGCCCCAGAAACATGACTTTATCACTTTTAATATAGAATACATAGATATGAAAAGATTGTTTTGAAAATTCGTATCCATTCTGCTGAAGTATTCTCACATAAAGCAAGCATTATCCAGTTGACATGATTTAAAACTGTTCAGTCTAAGGTGAGATGGGGAGGGGCATTTCAGACTCGGCGGAGGGGGGTGAGATGTGTATCTTTAGCAGGGCTTGTGGCCAGCAGATTTAGGAGTGAAGGTGGGCTCCTGGACGACCGTCTTGGCAAGCCCGCCTGCATCAGCTGGGAGATCGCTGCCCCAGTATTTTAGGTCAGGGTTACGTAGACCCCAGAGAGAAGGGGGAGAAAGAAAAATCTTTGTTCTGCTCATTCCCCTGCTGCATCTCTTCTTTCTGATTCTCCCTAAGACAGTTGCTGAACCGATTCGTACTGTGAAATCTATGTGCCTCCCTTTTGCTAGCTTTCTCTAGTACCCTCGGCTGGACCAGTATGCCTCAGGGAGAACTCAGCGGTGAGATGCTTCACCCAAGGGTGTAGGTGACTGCTGGTTCCCCTTTGAACTTCTAATCCAGATCCTTGGGAACTGCATGGATGGAAGCTATCTCAGCATGCAGGTGAGGGAAGAAGAGCTGGGGGAAAGAACTCTGTGTCTGTGTTTACTCACATCGGCCCCAGAGAGGAAAGGACACAGTAAGATGGGTCCGTATTGGAGAGGAAGCAAAGGGATGATTTTCATCCTCCCCATCCGCTAGTCACAAAGTTGGAATTTCAGGAATTGATGACTTCTCCCTCACGGACGGACCCTTTGTCTAACTTATACTAAGGTGACCTGGAGTGCAGCTGCTCTATCTGCAGTTATTTGTACAGAGAATCTGCAGGTGAGCAGAGCTGGGAAGGACTGAATGGCCCCTTCCGAAGATATCGCTTCTTTATTTAGGAAGCCGTTTGAGCTAGAGAAGACTTGCCCCCTTACATAACCTATTTACAACGTCCACCACCAAAAAAAAAAAAAAAAAAAAAAAAAAAGAACTGCATTGACAGTGGAAACTGCAGAATGGTGGAAAAAGATTTTGAGATCTGACTGCCTCTCGTGCAGAACAGGGTTATAGAGAAAATGAGACTGAGAAGAACACATGGCTGCTCTTCAAACGGCTGACCAGGCCACCCTGAGCTGCCAGTTCTTCCAAACTCCAAATCCTACTCTAACAACTGCCGCGGACCTCCCTACCACTTCATCCTAGCTAAACCTATGGCTTTTATCAGAATGAGAAATTAGCTCAAATTTGAATGGGAGTAGACCAAGAAAAGGAGACTGCAGGGGTGTGTCCTACTTCCTGACTCCCACCTCCAGGCGTCTTGGAATGTCACCAGAAGCAGCAGTTTGGAAACAGAACCTTGCCCATGCTGATGTCTTGACTGCCAGGCCGAGAGCTCACATTAGCCCAGCCTGTTCTGTTGGAGTCGAATTTGTTTTCGTTTTTATTTTCTTTAACATGTGCAAAGATAAGCCTCAGGTCTGTTCCTATCAGACCCTAGAGAACTAAAAAGAAAGCCCCCTTCTTTAAAAACCACACACCATCCAGAGTAAGGTGAGAAATGTAAGATGAGAGAGAGGGAGAGCCTCCCCGTCCACAGGCAAGTTGGGTCTGGGTCATTTACCACTCGTGCAGCTGGTGACAGTTCCTTGCTGTCTGATGCTGAGGGCTGTGCCCGGCTCTAGGTCCTGCTTCCCATGAGACTTCGCTGAATCCGCCCCAGCCACACACTTCACCCCTTCCCAGCGCCCTTGGGGAAAATAAAGAGGAAGAATTAGAAACATAATTCCGTTCCCAGAGACCACCCATTGGGGTTCAAAGATCAGAGGCTGCTGATGGATCTGAATGTGTCCCTGGTGCTCAGAGGTGATGAGGACTTGGGTGGTTTCTCCACGCTCTCCTCTGTGCTTCGGGCCTACTGTTGAGGGAGGTCATATGATTGATTCACAGGAGCAGTAAGGCTTTCGAGTCCACAGAATGGGATCAAAATTCTACCTCCCCGACCTCTAGCTGAGGGTCTTGGGCAACAGGAAGCCCCGGAGCAGGTCACTCAGGATGGGAGAAACGGTGGCCGGCCGAGGGCCCAGTCCCCAACTCCGAGTCAACTGCTGTGCTGGGCTCACGCCAGGCATGCACTGTGTTTTTGTACCGTACCAAATAGCTTGATAATGAGCTGTCCAAATGGGAGAAAGCCTACTTAGTTACGAACAATTCCTTCCCACTGGAGCAGCGGTGTGTTCATTTTATTCATTTGCATAGTCATATGTATGCAAATGTCATATCTCACAAAGGGTTTGAGGCATTCCCAGTCAACCCCCAGCTCCTCTAGGGGCCTGACAAGGCCAAGATAAGACTACTTCACAGAGGCAGAAACAGGCTCAGCCAGATTGAAGGGACACATCCAAGGTCTCTCAGCAAGGCAGTGACAGATCCAGGACTTGGGTGCAGCCAGGCCACTTGACTCTTGCTGGAAACTTTCCAGCTCACCATGTTCACAACAGCAGAGTGACGAGGAATAAATGTGGCACTTGTAAGGCACCAAATCAATGGTTAGCCAGAGACACTGGGTAAAAGCTACAAAAAGCTACAGAAAAGGTGTTTTCCCCACCAAGGAAGGACACAAGCCATTTGACAGGCGCTCTCTCCTCACTGTGTGGAGGGCCTGGGGCCTGCTCTGCAACTCCCTTCTCTCTCCTGCCTGCACTGCCAAGACTGTCAGGGAAGACAAGAGAACAGCTGATGACTCTGTCCCCTGCCATCCCTGCCAGTGCGTCCCGCAGGCTCCCGTCTTGCCTAGCGGAGTCTCGGCCGAGCCTGGGCCCATTGCTCCAGAGCAGGCAGCTCGCCTGGGGAGGTGGCTCTGGGAGGTCAGCTCTGCTTGGCCCAGGAGCCTCTGTGGCTGCCCTGTGAGCACCTGGGCCCTGGGCCAGGCCCTTCATGTGCAGGGTCTCCAGTCCACAGGACAACCCTACACAGAACACAGTTCTCATCCCCAGTTCACAAATGAAGAAGCCAGGGCTCATCAAGGCAGAAGAGCTGGCCTGGGAGTGTTCATCATAAGGCATCATGTTGGGAGAGTGTCCTCCACTGGTCACAGAGTGAGGCCTCCAGAGCTTCCACAGAGAAGGGGTTCAGGGTAGGAACCACTTGGACACAGCATCTTGAAACCATATCTATGTAGCATTTTACATAAGATTGAGGAAAAAAAAACACTCATTGTCCATTTCAGAAATAGGGGGAAAGAGGGCTGATGAAGAGTACTGATTCTGGCCGGGCGCGGTGGCTCACGCCTGTAATCCCAGCACTTTGGGGGGCCAAGACGGGTGGATCACTTGAGGTCAGGAGTTCAAGACCAGCCTGGCCAGCATGGCGAAACCCATCTCTACTAAAAATAAAAAAATTAGTCGATCATGGTGGTGGGCGCCTATAATCCCAGCTACTTGGGAGGCTGAGGCAGGAGAATCGCTGAAACCCAGGTGGCGGAGGTTACAGTGAGCGGAGATCACGCACTTCACTCCAGCCTGAGCAACAAAGAGAGGCTCAATCTCAAAAAAAAAAAAAAAAAAAAAAAATTCTGCTGGGCTCCCATTGTTACCACCACTGAACAGAGGAGTAAACTGGCGCTCCCAGGCCAGACAGCTGAGCGGACGAGTGGAGGCACTGGATTCACCTTCGTCCTCTCCCACTCCCCACACTGCTTTTGTTTGGACACTGACAAAGGTAGTGCCACCTGCTGCCTTTCTGAACTGTCCCCACCAGGACAGAACTTGAGCTACACCGAGGGGCTTCCTAGATGGGCGGAGTGAGTCGCCCCTCAGCCAGAGCTCTTCTCCATGACGTCAGGTACCTCCCATATCTCAGAGAGGCCCGTCCACTTCCCTCCCCTACTCCCTATGGCACAGACATGTGCCAGCAGCTCAGAGGTGCCCTGTGGAACTGCAGGTAGAAGGCGGACTGTACCCTTTCACAGGCTGCTCTTGCCCAGCACCACCCCAGACAACAATGACCCAGCAGGGAAGTGCTTCCCAATTAACCAAGCCCTGTCCCTGGTGTCCCTCACAGCATCTCTGGGGAGGATGACAGATGAGGAACCAGGTCTATGAAGAATTTCTTGCTTGGGTCACACGGTTGGCAAGTGGTAGGAGCTAGAGCAGGGCAGAGCCTAATTCCCGCACCCATGCTTATGCCTCGACACACTAGCCTCCTTCTCAGGGGAGAGAAAAGGAAGAAAGGGCACCCCAGCCTTAAAAACCTTCCACCCCGGGGGTCCAGGACCACTCCTCATCCATGCTGACCTATCCCGGGGTGCTGTGGAACCCAGGGCCAGTGCATAGTGCCTCCCAGGCAGGCCACCTCTGGGAAGCTTGGGAACAAAATCCACCAGCCTTTGATCCCTCGATTACTCATCCCAGCCACTCTGAACTTGAATCCCTCCTGCTCCCCGTCATCATCCATAAACTCGGTGAGAGTGCTCCCCGCTCCACCCAAGCTTCAGATCTGTCAGGATATGGGCTTATATGCCGCTTCCCCACACCCACCTCCCTGAGGTTGGTAAGATTTATGCTTGTGCAAGAACTTGCCCTCTAAGTTCAAGGTGGATGCACACTGACTCTGCCTCAGGGGTAGAGGAGACATTTTGGCTCACTGCTTGAGGTATTTAAACTGTCCCCCCGCCCCTCACCACCATCACCACTTTATAGTAAGAAAGCTGAGGACCAGAAAAGTGAAAGAACAGGAAGTTACCGACAAAGTTAGGACCAGACGTCAGGTCTCCCAGCTTCCAACCCCACATCTCCAAAGAATGCTCAAGAATGACAGCTAGTGGCTATGCAAAAATGTGATCTGGCTCATAACTAACTTGTGTAAAAATGTTAATCAATTGCTGGCAGCTAATGTGCACACACTGAATTTGTTTTGTTTTGTTTTTGAGATGGGAGTCTCGCTCTGTCGCCCAGGCTGGATGGAGTCCAGTGGTGCAATCTCAGTCCACTGCAACCTCCGTCACCCAGGTTCAAGCAATCCTCCTGCCTCAGCCTCCCGAGTAGCTGGGATTACAGGCACCTGCCACAATGCCCGGCTAATTTTTGTGTTTTTAGTAGAGACGGGTTTCACCATGTTGGCCAAGCGGGTCTCAAACTCCTGACCTCAGGTGATCCGTTCACCTCGGCCTCCCAAAGTGCTGGGATTACAGGCGTGAGCCACCGCGCCCAGTCAACACTGGGTTTTTATCTGTGATTTGTGCAATCCACCAAGTCTCTGCCCAAGGACCATTCCCACGGGAGCTTGAAAAATCCTGGCTTCCTATTTCGGCTGTGGGAACTTCTGTGTCTTGGATATCTTAGAAACAGAAGGGGGTCGTCAAGAAGAAGAGATGGGCAAACAACCCCATTCCCTGCGCCCAGGCTCCCAGCCTCCCCCCTCTTCCCGGAGCCCTACCTGGTGCCCTACTTGCAGGTGTGCACGTCGTAGATGCGAATACACTCCTGGCAGCTGACGTAGCAGCACCAGTGGAAGATGCAGTGGCATTTTTCCTTCCGCTTCTCCGTCCTCGTGTTGTGGCCCCGGCCACAGCAGAGCAGATCGCAGCCATCAATGCCGTGGGAGGTGACATTGCAAGTCCGGTCCCTTGTGCCAAAGGAACCCGTCTCTGGGTTGGGCTCACAAAAGTTGGGGGAGTTCTCGTAGTAGACCAGGTCCCTCTCGGTGGGTGGCTTGAAGAGCGAGTACTTGGCCCGGAGGGTCTCCACCCAGCCTCGGGACTCACGGTGCTTCTCTACTACCATCTCCGAGGCGCTGTCATACTTGTCCTTGAGGAAGTCACCGATGGCACGGAAGTCAGGCTGCGCCCACCAGCAGGTCTTCACCTCACAGCTGCCTGACAGCCCGTGGCACTTGCATTTGAGGTGCATGTGGTCCAGGATAGTCTGGGGGAGAGGAGTGGCAGCTAGCCCCCAGACCGACCCCACAAAGGGGCACATCCAGGCCTTCCCTCTCTGCCACTGCCCACCCCCTTCCCTCCAGCCTTCTCTACTCCTCTGTGCCAGGAAGAGAACTGATGGGGACTGAGGCAAGACCTCAAGAATAGTGACCACGTTTCCCTCCCCCTTCACACCCCAAGCATGGGTAGACAGCACGTCCACTTCTCACAGCGCATGAAATACGGGTTGTTGCCCGGGCAAGGTGGTAATCCCAGCACTTTGGGAGGCTGAGGCGGGAGGATCACCTGAAGTCAGGAGTTCGAGACCAGCCTGGCCAACATGGCGAAACCCCGTCTCTACTAAAAATACAAAAATTAGCTGGTGTGGTGGCGGACGCCTGTAATCCCAGCTACTTGGGAGGTTGAGGCCGGAGAATTGCTTGAACTCGGGAGGCAGAGGTTGCAGGGAGCAGAGATTGAGCCACTGCACTCCAGCCTGGGTGACAGAGTGAGACTCCGTCTCAAAAAAAAAAGAAAGAAAGAAAGAAAGAAAAAAAAGAAACAGGAGTTATCTCCGTTTAACACATGGGGAAACTGAGGCTGGGAACTTAACGTGACTCACCCTAGATCATACAAGCATAGTAAGGGAGTGGAGGCTGAATTCAAAGCCAGGTTCCCAGGACTTGACAGCCCTACACCGCGTGCCAAGGTGCACAGGACGGGTGGGTGGTACCTGATCCCACGGGGTGGCCATGCTGCCAGTCCCACTCATCCCGGGTGGGGTGGAGTCCAGGAACTGCCCAAAGAGGAAGGAGAGTGGACAGACGAAGTGGCTGTGGGGTGGGGAGGAGGCCAAGCCTGGCCAAGGGGAAAAGGAGCCCGCGACCCACAGGGCTGCCGGAAGGGGTGGGGTGGGGGCCAGGCCAGCTCCGGAGGGGAAGGGCGGGGGGGGGGTGCTCCCTGCAGGGTTTGGGGAGGGCAGCCGGGCTCACCGTGCGGCCCGCCTCGTTGTTGTGCTTGTTCATGGCCGAGCGCGCGTCCGGCCTGTTCTCGCGCGCATCCGCGAACTCCCTGGACACTAACACCCCGAAGTCAGCGTCCTCGCTGCAGCCGCCCCACTTCCAGCCTTCGCCAGGCGGCCCCTTATGATGCGAATCACAGCCGCAAATGGTGGAGGTGCCCTCGGCGCAGGAGCGGGTGACGGCGAAGGCCACGCCGGCCGAGGCGATGGCGTGCACGAAGGCCGACTCGCGGGTGGCTGCGGGGAGGTCGTGGGGAAGCAGCACTCAGGACCCGGCCTGGGAGCGCCTGCCCTGCCTCCACCTCCCAGGCCAGGACATGAGGGGAACGAGGCCAGGAAGAGTTGAAGAGCTCACCAGCCCTGAGGCAAGAGGGAGGCAGCTTCCCCACCCTCTTTGGCTGGTTTAGACCCAGTTGGGTATCCCCACTTCACAGATAAGCAAACTGAGGCCCTGGGCTGCTGATTAGCCCAGGGCCTCAAATGCCACAGGGCAAAGCAGTGCCTGTTAGGAACAGGCGCCGACACCAAAGCTCTGGCAGGTTGCTGCAGAGATCAGGCAGCCACTTCTGCCCTGGTCCCACACCCCCTGCCCTCCACCTTCCCAAAGTCCAGAGACCACCCTGCACAGGCCTGAGCCCTCCCACGTCTGAGTGAGCTCCAGGTCTGTGAGAAGGGAGGCCTGGGAATCTACAGCCTAAACCAGGCCCACCCCTTCCACACCTGGATGCATAGGGACGGCCCCTCTCCTTTTCTTGGTCTCAGTCGCCCTTTTTGTAATATGGACACGGCTTCCCTCCGTTCCTAGAGCCCCTCACCAGGAGGGCAGTGGCCCGTGCCTCAGTCTCCCCATCCGCATTCTCCTGCCCTCACGCCCAGGCACGGCCAACCCCCTCCCAGAAGGGTAGGGACACCGGGCAGTTCCCCTGGTTCTGTCCCAGGGTCCAGCGCAGGGAAAGGAGAGACTCTTAAGGGTGTGCTCCAGCCTCCTCACAACGGTCATCGTCTCTGCATGTGCTTCATTCACAAAGAAAGTTTTATTCATTTTATAGATGTGGACATTGACGATTAGAGAGGCCAAGGCCTGCAAGACCTGCAGCCCAACCATCTCTCTCCTCGTGGCCGGACCCAGGAGCCCGAGGTGACTCGCCACCTGACACAGGCTGTGAAACGCCGGGCCGGCCTAGTCGGCAAAATTGTTCGTAAATGTGACCAAATTTATTTAGAAGCCAGGCGCCCGCCTCCTCTCCTGGGCTGTGGGCCAAGTGCTGCAAGAAGGAAGCCCGGGACCTCTCGTGGCTCCCGCGGCCGCTCTCCGCGGCCCCCACGCCCTCCTGCGCCACCTTCAGAGGGGCCCGTCCCACTTCCAACGACTGGAGGGCGTAGAGTGCGGAGCTGGTCCCGCCCGCGCCCCGCGCCTGGGCTGCCAGGGCCGACCAAGGACGGCTGCAACGGGGCCCGAGGTCCCGCGTCCAGTTGTGCTCCCGGCCCCGGGGTCCCCGCCGTGCCGCTCACTCGCCCCAATTCCAGACGCCCCAGCCCTGGGGGCGCCCCGGGGAATGGGGCCGAGGGCGGGCGCCCCTCGTTTCCGGCTGGCCTGCGGCCTCTCGCGGCGGCAGCGGCGCCCCGGCCCCGGGCCGCGCTGGGTTCCCAGCCCCGGGAACGCGGGGGCGGCGGGGGCGGGGCGGGGATTAGCCTGGGAGCGGCGCTGACAGCCCCGCTGTGCCTTCCCCGTCCGGCGGGGCCCGCTGGGCCGCTCAATCCGCCTTTGTTCGCGCGGTGTCACACCGCATTACCCGCATAATGCGGCCGCCGGGCCCGGGCCGCCGGGCCGGCCGCCACCGCGTAGCAACGGGCGGCTCCCGCGGCCGGGCCGCGCCCCCGGCCCCGGCGCCGGGCCGCGAAATCCCCATTGAAGCGGCGCCCCCCGCCCCCGCGCCGCGCCGAATGGCCAGAGGGCGTGTGAATGGCGCGGCGACCGCAGCGGGCGCGGGGCCCGGGCCGCGCGGTGGGGGGGCGGCGCTCGGGCGCTTTTCAGGCCGCCCAGGCCCCTCCGGCGCCCGTCCCCGTCCCCGCCCCCGCCCGGGGAAGTGCCTCGGGCCCGCCGCGCCGCCGCCGCGCCTCGCCCCTTCCGGCCGCCGACCCCGCCGCCCCCAGACTCGCGGAAGACGCGCGCCCCGGGCTGCCCGACCCGCTGCGCCCTGGGTCTCAAAGCGGGGGGCAGAGATTAACCCTTGGCCGCCCACGCGGCGGGGGTGTGGGGACTCGCCGGAGGCGGGGTGCAAACTTGGGGCCGGAGCTGGGCGCGAACCTGGGTTCAAGGTCCGGGCTCTGGGCACCGACCGGGGCGCGTATGCGCTCGCGGCGTCTTCCGGGATGCTCTCCTCGTCGCCGCCAGCAAATTCCCAAAGTCTCGGGCACACAGCGCCCCTCCACCCGCAACCCAAACCTGTCCTCGGGCCATCTAGGGACCCGGGCGTGTGCCAGAACCTACGGCGGTGACTTAAAACGTTCAACGCGGAGTGAATGGGTAGCGCACCCAGACCCGCTTTTCCCTGGCTCTTGGCCGGAGACGGGAAGAGCGATCAGAGGTGACTCGCTTTTGGGGAGCTCGTCTAGACGCAGGGTTGTTTGATTCAGCGCTACCTGGCCCGAAGAGGAGCACCGGAAAGCGCTGAGACCAACATACCGACGAGAACGAGTTTGAAATGCAAACCGCCGCCACTTGGCCCCAATTAAGAGGCCAAATCTTTTATGTCAACAAGGAATAATTAGTTTTGGCAATAGAAGCGTAAACAGAATCATCATCCATTGATTTGCTAATTACCCTCCTGTCCCATGACAATAGCCAGCACTTTGCCTGTAGGTGGGACAGACCCTGAGCACCTGAGGCACCGGTAAAGGGGAACTGCACTCTAAAATGGGGGTGGTCAGCTTCCCCCCACCCCACCCAGCACCCCACCCCTTCACCTGAATGTCAGATCCCTTTTCTTTCTGGCTGTACAGGCAGCTCTCATTCATTCCCTAGCTTCTAATAGGAGGGAGGGTCAGGCTCAGCGGTTTGGGTGGCAAAGCAACTCTGGCGGTGGCCAGCCCGGCCAGGATCGTTAAGTTCCTGGACACTGCCGTTCCACAAAGAGCTGCCCATCTTCCACCCAGTCCATGAGCCCCCAAGTCCCCTTCTTGGGAGCAGTTGTCCCACTTAGCCTCCCTCCCAGGGCCTCCAGGTTCAAAGTCAAATCATGTGGTTCCCTGTCCACTTGAGGCACAGCCAGTTAGACTCCCAGGCTGCAAGACAGCTGGAAAGCTACCCAGAGGCCAGTGCACCCTCTAGCCCCACCATGATTCCTGGGCATATCCAGCTGACAGGGCATGAGGATGAACAGAAACGCAGAGGGGCTCTTGGGGGCAACACAACGCTACCACAGCACCAGGCAGCTTCCTCAGCTCCTGAGGACTTTCTAGATGGGAGGGACCTAGGGGTGGCAATGCTCTCACCTTCACCCCAAAGCGGTATTTTGCATAGCACTTAACACAGCATTGGGAAAATGTCACAAATGTCCACAGCGGGAGCCTGAGGCTCCCACTGTGCAAAAGCCAGGAAGGAAGTCTGTGGCCTTCTTGGTGTCGGCCCTCAAACCTCAGGATCCTGGAGCATCTCAAGGCAGCCCAGCCCCCAGCAGCGCCTGGGAACATGTGGCAGTCATGCAACCAAATTTATCACCCTCCCAGAGGGACCCTGGCTTCAGAGAAGAGGCACCCTGACTGGGGTGGAAGGGCATACAGTCCTGATCCCTCCCCCCACCCAGCCCCTCCCCCCCTCCCCCTCAGCCCTGAGGCAGTACCTTTGTCGAGGACGGGCCCAAAGATGGCCAGGCTGTCATCTATGGTGGTGCAGTTCCAGCGGCGGCCCCGGAACTGGTGCTGGCACTCCTGGATGCCCAGCTTCACGCCCTCGGCCACGCTGGGCATGATCTCGATGTAATTGCGGCAGAAGCGCAGTTGCTTGGGGACCAGGCCTGGGATGGAGCCGCAGAGCAGGGGCTGTGAGCCCAGAGATGTGTACTGCTGGCCCAGGGCCAGGGACCTGCAGGCAGACAGGGGGTAGTAACACTGTGGGCACAAAGCGCAGAGCCCATCCTGGGCACCATGGCCGCTCTGTGAACCCTCCGGTGTAGGTGGAGAGGCAGAGGGCCTGTGCCCTGGCACCCGAATGTGCTACCTTTGACCTTGGGAGCGTGCCGCCCCTCAAAGCGCAGAGCTCTGACCCAGGCAAGTCAGCCCTCTGGCTGCATCCAGCTTGCAGGGGGATGGGACCAGCAGAAACCGCTTGTGGGGGCCTTTGGGGGCAATGCAAAGCCATGAAAAGAGGTTTGGACTAGAAAGATGGTATTTGGGGCCCAGATCCAGTCCTTTCCAGGTTCTGGGTCCAGCTTCCCTGATGGGCATTGAAGAGATCAGGCTGGGCAATTTCCAAGGCAGCCCAGGATACTGGGGCCACATGGACACTTCCAGTGACTCATGGGACACGTACGTGTGCACACACACACACACACACACACACCACCCTTGGCAATGCCCTCAGCCTCTTCCCGGCGATGCTGCCAGCCCAGCCCAGAGCCTCCCAGTGTCTCCTCAAGGAATTGCTTGCTTGCACCAAGTCCTTTGTCTACCAGGGCCTCCATGACCATCTTTCCAGTTCCCTAGAAGTTTCTAGAGCTTCACCTCTTTTCTCATGAGAGACTGGAGCTTGGCTTTGTTTCAAAACAAGTTTAGCACAGAGTCTGAAGGGAGATCTCAGATCTCACCGCCCACACCCAACACCAAGTGACTGGTCAATTCACTCCATTCCTCTGCACCTCGCTTTTCAATCAATATTCCATCAACTCTCTCAGGTTTTATAAAGAGTCAACAACAGAAAGAATGACCTTATGGGGATGGGGCAGAAGAGTTTAAAATACTAGAAAACCAACGTAGGAATTACGACTTTTCCGTTCCCTCCCCTCAGCACAGGAACAGCAGAAATGACATTTTGTGGGAGAACCTGAGAAAATGATCCGTGAGTGTCAGTGGCCTTCAAGGACAATTGCAATCTGCTCTATGACCAGGGGCAGTGTGAGCAGGAGAAGGGGCCCATCTCCTCTCACTCTGTGTCCAGCACTGACCAAGGCTTTGGTCCAGCATTGGCCTAAGTCAAGTTTCCCACAAAAAGTGATGGGCAAAAGCCTTGGAAAGAGGGGCCAGGAGAAGATCCCATCGGGCAGGGTCCAGCTTTTTTGTGTGCTTTTTAGTACACAAAAGCTTCTGGGCTGGACACAGGGCCGAGCCAAACATCTGCCATTTAGCAACTGTTACTGCTTGCCAGGCACTTTAAATGCAACATTTCTGATCAATTCCCAAACATGAAGACCGTCACTATCTCCTGGACTAGGAAACTGAGGTTTAGAGAGTGAATTAGCTTGCCTAAGGCTTTTTGGTCCGTGGCGGATCACAGAGTGCCGTGTGCCTTCCCCTGGGTCCCTCCTCCATACTTGAGCTTGATGTTGGCCTTGGCCAACTCGTGGAGATTCAAGGGACAGAGCTCCCTGGGCACCGTGCAGGGCCATGCTACCCATCCACCTTGGTTGTCTCCGGGCTCAGTTGTCAGGGGGGAGAGACAGGTTCTCCTTTTTCCATTTATTTATTTTGGGTGGAGGAACTGAGGAGCCAGATCTGGGAGTTTGGATGGTAACATTTGTGAGACATTCCAGGTCTTAAGCACTGAGCTTTTTCTAAAGAGAAAGAAGAAGCAGCCAGAAGTTCTGATTTATCGGTGGTAATGGCTAATTACTGATTTCCCTGGTGCCTGGCCCTGGGCAGAGCCAGCCTTTTCCTTGGGTTTGCCTCATTTAATCCTCAAAATAGCCCCAGCACAAAGTAGGGTCATTATTAGCAGCCCCATTTTACAGATGGCTTAGCCTTGCAGGTTGATGAAGCAGCCCAGACCACAGAGCTCCTATGGAATTGCTGGTTGGAACCCAGGGTGTCAGACTCCAGAGCCCATGAGGGTCATCACTGTGTGACCCTGCCTGCTGGGCAGTGCCTGCCTGGGTCTTCACAGGGTGAAGGTGGCTTCAGGCCTGGCCCATCCGCACCCTGGGCCTCCATACTGAGCGCGTGCCTGAGAGAGTAGAGTCAGTGAGCCCAGAGCCCTGATGGGCACATGGCGCACACAGCACTGCCCCTGCCCTGTTAGAAGCAGGTTAGAGTGATCATATAATCCCTGTCGTTTATTATGGGTCTATCATGTGCTGGGCACAGTTCTGGGTGCTTGTGTCTGTTACCTTATGTAATCCTCACAGCAGGTCTGTAATAAGAACTTCATTATCATCGCCATTGTCCCATTTCCAAGATGAGGAAGCTGAGGCCAGGGAGCTAAGTACCCTGCCCTGTCTGCCAGGCTGCAAAGGTCCCCGTTGAGCCTCCCTTCGGGCTCAGGCTGCCCCTCCCGTGCTCTTGAGCAGCATGTCCAGCCCAACCCTGCTGTGCCAGCTGCCCCCACAGCCCTGCAATCACTGGAGGGGAAACCGAGGGAGGGTTCAGTGCAGACAACTCGGCCTTGCACCATCCTAGATAGGCGGCTCAGGAACAAGACCCAGGGAAGAAGCCTGGGCTGTCCCCGCTCCTTCCTCTCGTGTTTGGGACCCAAAGCCCTATATGAGACCACTGGAGCGGAGAGCTGAGGTGGGAGTGAGAGGCACTCGGAGACCCTTCCTCTGCCCTCCTCCTCCCCCTCCCATTGCCTTCCTGCCTCCTCCTTCCTCCCCCTCTCCCAGCCCTTGCTTGACACCTTCTGCAGGCCTGGGCACCCTCAAGCTCAACTGGAGGCTGAGCCCTGGTCCAGCAGCGAACCCACAGGAGGAGCCCTAAGGGAGCACAAAGCCCATTATACAGATGAAAAACAGAGGCCGACTACGCCATGTGGCTCACGCCTGTAATCCCAGAAGGCTGAGGCAGGAGAATCGCTTGAACCTGGGAGGTGGAGGTTGCCGTGAGCCAAGATCACGCCGCTGCACTTCAGCTTGGGCGACAGAGCGAGACTTCGTCTCAAAAAAAAAAAAAAAAAAGAAAAGAAAAGAAAAGAAAAAGAAAAAGCAGAGGCCGTCAAAGAGGACCAACTTGTGCAAGGCCACACAGCCATATCCACAGAGCCAGGCCGGCTGGCTCGGGGGACTGAGGAGTCGGGGGTCTCACGCTGGCAAGGCGGCTCCTCACCCAGCTCTCCAAGGGGCTCCCTGCTTCCTGGTTTCACCAGTTCCCTCCCTCAGGGTCCCAGGTGGGTCTTCGAAGCCCGGCAGAGCACCCGAGCCCTGGCACACTGCCTGCATGGCTTGACTGGCCGCAAAGGTCGGAGCGCTTCCCAGACATCTCCAGGAAGAAGATGCCACTGAGTCCTTCCTGCTGCGCAGACGCCAGTCCCTCCTCTGCCCCACGGGGATTTCCTTCTGTCCCCGCAGTTACATGGATACTGGCAATACTAATGACAACTATTTATGTAGCACTTGCTCTGTGCCAGTCACTTCAAATACATAATCTCACTGAATCCTCACGACAACTCTGGGAGGTGGGCATTGTTATCCCCATTTTACAGATGAGGAAACTGAGGCATGGAGTAGTTGGGTGACTTATGCAAGGAAGTGGCTGAGCCAGAATTCAAGCCCTGGGTTTGTCTGACTCCCAGTGTGATGTCATCTGAGAACAATTCCTGAGCCTCAGTCATGATGAGCTGTTTTCCCTCTTTCCACCAAACCCTGTCTCCTTCCTGTTGCCCAGGTCTCACCAACTGTGGACCTGGGAGCCATGGTGCCAGGGTCCCATCCAGCTCTACCACTTCCTAGCTGCTGATCTCAGCAATTTTCTTAACTTCTCTATACCTCAGTTTCTTTATCGGTAAAATAGACACAAGAGGAGGAATAAGTGACACAATCCAGTGCATGGCACGTGGGGAGCCCTTGCTAGATGGTGGTTGCTATGGTTACGGTGTGTTTGGAGCTGTCCCCAGCACTTTGTTCCCTGCCTTGTCACCAACCTCATTTCTCCCATCCTTGCATCCCTGACTTGGTAGAACACATCAGAAATCTCAGCCCCTTCCTATCCAACACTGGGAAGGATGCCTGGATCAGACCTCAGTCCTCACAGGGGTGGCAGAACAAAGACAGTTGTGATCTGGATGAGGGTTCAAGGTCACTCAAAGAGTGCGGGCAAAAGGACATTTTCAGGATGCTCCATTCAAAGGCTTCAGTTCAGATGGGGACATCCTGCGAGTAATTAGCAAGGCTTCTGGCTATGGGGCTTAGCTCCTGGGCCGGTGTCGGAGACTAATGAGGCTGTGGCCATGGGATTGATTTCTGCAGGATGGCTGCCCTTCCCCGAACATGCCATGCCCGGCCGCCCCCACCCTGAGCCTCCTGCCCGCACACTGCTGAAATTCCACCATCGCAGACACATTACTTTAACTCGCCACTCCTATTCCCCATTATTGAAGTACACGTTCCACTGAGGGAGGCGGCACAGTGACTCTCATGCTCCTCGATTCTTTGTGCCAAAGTGTGCGTGGCTTTGACAGATTTGCCTGGCCAGCTGAACGACTCCAGCGGGGCTGTTTCACACTTCTGCGCGTTTGCACATGCTGAGCCCTCGGCTAGAAGCACCTCTCCACTGCACGGGCCCCGGCAACCATCCTACACCATCCTTCGAAACCTGATTCCTAGGTCGCCACCATTCTAAAGGCTTCTGTGCGCTCCAGACAGAAGTCACCTCTCCTCCGCCTGAATCTTTCCCGTACCTAATTCAGACCTTCTTATCCCAAAGTGCTGAACTGATTTGTTTCCAATTCCATCTGGCTGTGCCGGTCTCAGTCTCCAAGAAGAGAGGTAGTGGCAGTGTCTTCTCCAGTTATTCCCCAATCCCTACCCCATCTCTCTCTCTCTCTCTCTCTCTCTCACACACACACACACACACACACACACACACACACACACACACACACACACACACACCAGCCTACTCGGCCTTCCAAAGGGCCAGGCACATGCTAGGTATTCATGATTCTGGAGGAAAGGAATGAAGAACTCTTCCAGAGGACGAGCCTGATGCCCCTCACTCGCCAGACCTCCCGGCATCCGGAGCTTCCGCCTACACACAGGACAAGACTCCTTGGTTCCGCTGAGGAAGTTCCTACGTTTAGGATCTGAGGTGATGGCCAGGCTCCCAAGGGGGATAGAGACCTGCCTGTCACTGACAGCTGGTGAGGGGGAGGGCGGAGGACCCTGCCAGGCCTTCCCAGCTGGGCCAGGGGCTATTTATACCCAGCTCCTGGCCCGGCCCTTCCCTTCCCTAGGGCCCTGCCACCCTCCTCCTGAAGCTGGCTCATCCTCCACTCCGACCACCCACTGGCCAGCTGGGCCGAGGACACACACGGGCAGCCAGGAGGATGGGCTGCGGGTGCCCTGCACAACAGGCTGCTTGTGGAAACTTTGGTGTTGACCCTTGGAGTGAAATAACCCTCCCCAAATAGGCCAGACCCAAACCTTGTGCATAGCCTTATCTAACTCCCATCCCTACTCCAGTTCTGTGCCTCTACCCTGATAACACCTGCTGTGGCCGGATGGCTGCAGGAGGCCTGCATGGTGAGCACAAGGCAGAGAGGACATTTTTTTTTTCTTTTTTTGAGACAGAGTCTTGCTCTGTTGCCCAGGCTGGAGTGCAAAAGCGTGATCTTGGCTCACTGCAACCTCCGTCTCCCGAGTTCAAGTGATTCTCCTGCCTCGGCCTCTCAAGTAGCTGGGATAAGAGGCATGCGCCACCATGCCCAGCTAATTGTTGTATTTTCAGTAGAGACAGGGTTTCGCAATATTGGCCAGGCTGGTCTCCAACTACTGACCAAGTGATTCACCTGCCTCTACTTCCCAAAGTGCTGGGATTACAGGCGTAAGCCACCATGCCCGGCCATAGAGAACATTTTTAGAGAACATTTTTAATCAGTGAATTCAGGTCAGCCTGGATGCTGCATTGACTTACGCACCTAACATATGGTGAGACACCTAAAGGCACCCTGTGCAGTGCATCCCACCTGATCTGACACTGGGATTGTTGGCGTCAGATGCTGCCGTCCACCCAGTGACGGCCAATCCCTGCTGATGGGGGTCTGACTGTGCTGCCAGGGACACCCACTCTGCTGCCAGCGCCCACTCCCCTGAGTGATCCCTTAGGGTATGCAGTCCTGCACCCAACCAGGTGGCCTCCCAAATGGAATCACACACAATCTCCCTCCTCTCCCCTACATACAGAACATATGAAAAGAGGGCCCTGTCCCTCAAAAAGTTAAACATAGAATCACCCTATAATCCAGCAATGCCACACCTGGTATACGCCCAAAAGAATTGAAAATGGGGACTCCAGCCGGGCGCGGTGGCTCACGCTTGTAATCCCAGCACTTTGGGAGGCCGAGGCGGGCGGATCACGAGGTCGAGACCACGGTGAAACCCCGTCTGTACTAAAAGTACAAAAAATTAGCTGGGTGTAGTGGCGGGCGCCTGTAGTCCCAGCTACTCAGAGAGGCTGAGGCAGGAGAATGGCGTGAACCCGGGAGGCGGAGCTTGCAGTGAGCTGAGATCGCGCCACTGCACTCCAGCCTGGGCAACAGAGCAAGACTCTGTTTCAAAAAAAAAAAAAGAAAGAAAATGGGGACTGCAACAGACACCTGTATACCA
Organism: Hylobates moloch; assembly: GCF_009828535.3. Lineage (NCBI taxonomy): Eukaryota > Metazoa > Chordata > Mammalia > Primates > Hylobatidae > Hylobates > Hylobates moloch. The sequence goes on along the minus strand of NW_026652285.1, from coordinate 29,407,772 downwards.
GTGTTCACGGCAGTGCTACTCACAGCAGCCAAAAGGTAGAGACAACCCAAGAGTCCTCAGCACATGAATGGATAAACAACAGGTGGCCCATCCATACAACAGGACCCTATTCAGCCAGAAAAAGGAAGGAAGCGGGTGTGGTGGCGGTAATCCCAGCACTTTGGGAGGCTGAGGCGGATGGATCACCTGAGGTCAGGAGTTCGAGACCAGTCTGGCCAACATGGTGAAACCCCATCACTACTAAAAATACAAAGATTAGCCGGGCCTGGTGGCGCGTGCGTGTAGTCCCAGCTACTCGGGAGGCGGAGACAGGAGTATTGCTTGAACCTGGGAGGCAGAGGTTACAATGAGCCAATTGCGCCACTGCACTCCAGCTTGGGCAACAGAGCAAGACCCTGTCCCAAAAAAAAAAACAGCTTGGGCAACAGAGTAAGACTCTGTCTCAAAAAAAAAAAAAAAAAAAAGGAATGAAATTCTGATGCAAGCTACAACGTAGAAGAACCTTGAAAACAAGCGAAGCGACAGCAGCCAGACACATAAAGACAAACACTGTATGATTCCACTTACATGAGGTGTGTAGGTAAATTCACAGGGACAGAAAGTAGAACAAAGGTTGCCAGGGGCTCTGGAAGGGAGGGAGTGGGAAGTTACTGCTTAGTAAGTACAGCGTTTAGGATGATGAAAACAGATGGTGGTGATGGTCGCACAGCATTGGAATGTACTTAATGCCACTGAATAGTACACTTTAAAATGGTTAAATAGGAAAATTTAAAAAATAAAAGGAGGGGTGGTTCTTGCATCCCCAACCTTCAACTTCCTGCCTAGAGCCCCTCTGCAGGACGAAATTCCAGAGCCCCGGGTCTAGTCTAATTCCCGCTTCCTCTATACGGGAAGATTGAGGCCCAGCCCAGAGAGGTTTGTCATTTTCTGGGGTCACACAGCTGGCTGCCCAGGAGGTGGGAGGAGAACCCAGGGCTCACAATTCTTTTACCCACCAGGCTCTTAACCTGGGGGTGATGAATGCACATTCTCAGAAGCTTCTCTGGGGCTGGGCACCTGGCTCCACATGGGTGGGGCTGTAGAAGGTGGACCCAGGGGCTGCGGCCCAGGGAAAGGCTTCCCTCCTCCCTCCGGTCTCCGGGTGCTCTCCAGGGCCAAGCCTCCCCCAGTCATGCCTTCTTTGCAGAAATGGGCCCTTTGCCCTTACCTTTCTGCATGAGGAAATCTAACCATATCTGCCAGCCTCAAAGGGAAGGCATCTTAAGACTCTGATCTGAAGATCTAGTGTCTCTTAAAATGACTGACATGGCTGCTGAGAGGGAGAGGAGGAGGGAAGGTGAGGAGAAGGAGTCAGAAATCACCTCTCCTGTGGTCATTTTTCTCTCCCTGCAGTGGGGGCCACGGTGCGCCTGTCAACCCAACAGGCCAGGGCCAGGTGCTCCACCTGCTGGCTCCTGGGCAGTACTGGACAGAGGCCCAACCTGTTCCTGGGCCCAGAAGGGCTCCACCCTCCATGGAAACTTCTAGAAGGGAAAGGAAAGGTTTGAGGAAAGAGCAGGAAGTAAGGAACCAAGCGTTGGCTTTGGAACTCAGGCCTCTACCTTTCCACTTAGGTCAAGAAGCCGTTCAGGATTGGCAGATGTCAGGACAGGAAGCCTAGCCAGTTCAGGGGCATGTGTGTATGCCATGGGGCTGGGCTTGGTGGGCTCTGACGCACCCAACTCCTGGAGCTTCCAAGAAGCTTACACCCATAGTGATGAGGCAATCACTGCTGCGGATGAGGGAGGCCACAGGCCTGGACTGGAGCCGCTCACCTGGCTGCTTGGCAGGGGGCTTGTGACAACACCAGAGAAACCTAGCTCAGGATTCCAGCTGCCACTGTTCCTCGCCCTCCTGGAACACATGTGCACCCTGCGGGTACTGAGCACAGGTCTGGACCTTCTTGACATTTCAGTGCAGGGCCAAGGGTAGGGGGTTTCTTCTGAGCCCAAAGGGGCTCAGGTGGGGCTGTGTCCTGTGGCTCTGGGAGCGCGCCGAGGTGCCTCAGGGGGTGCCTTTCATCAAAGAAGTGGGAGATGTCTCCGGGCCTTGCCATTAGGGGCTAGTTCATTCTCTCCTCGGGGGGCAGGGGCCCTCTGGCTCGCCTGCATCTCCAGCAGGGGTGGGAGCACCCTTGCCTATGTCTAGGACAGGAAGGGGAGGGTGAGGGTAGAGTGGGTGCAGGCCCTGAGCTGAGACCCAAGATCTTGAGATAAAACTATGAAGGAGCAGCTGCCCGGGCTCTAAGCCCAGTGGGCTCCTGTCTTGATTTAGCCCCAGCTGTCAAGACTGGGGCCTGGTGATTTGTGGAGTCAGTGGAAGTGCCTGTCCTTCAGAGAGCAGGTTAAAGTCTGGCCTTGGTAAACAAAGTCATTCACCGCCTATTCACTCAACACACACGAATTGAGTGATGACACTCAGCCTGGCAGGGTTCCAGGTTCTGGGAACGTGGAGATGAATGAAGCCACACCCGAGGAGCACCCAGCCCAGGAAGCTGCTGTCAATAACAGCATTTCTTGAGCACCTACTAGGTCTGGGCACCGTGGGTGCCTTAAATGAGTGAGACATGGTCCCAAGGCACTTGTAACTTTCATCCCCAGTAACCTCTGGGCCAGAGGGTGCATGGTCAGGGCGAGCGATCTCCAGGAACGGGGGCAAGTGGGTCCTCACTGCCTCTGGAGGGCTCCATGTGGAGCAGCTACTGAGCTGGAGAAGGATGGCTAGGGGCCCTCAGGTGGAGCCAGGTGGCAGGGGGACAGCCCCAGGCAAGGTGGCATGTCCCCCTAAGCCAGGGTCTAGGAGCCACACAGAAAAGCAGAGGAGGGGAAGCAGCTAGAAAGCGGCCCTGAGTGCCAGGCATTATTTGGACAAACTAGCACCTTCCTTAGCTGAGCTTTGGAATATTGTCCTGTTAGTCATGTGCAAAATGAGACAAGAGGTGGGTTCTGGGAAAGCAGCTGGGAGGCGGGGTTGACATGGATGCTAAGGAGACTCTGGGGCCTGGGGATCCATTGCAACCTCCCAGGGCCCAGCTCTCATTGTGCAGCTGGGACAAGACCCACGTGTCTGGGTCACTGAGGTCTGTGGCAGGGGATGGGCCTGCTGGCCATCTCAGGACAGTGGCTTCAGGAACAGACAGGAAGCTGTGAATAAGGACTGGTAGCCGTTTGATCCCATGAGAAACAGGAGGAAGGAGGAAAGTATGGCCAAGGTTTGGAGCCAGGATGATCAGGAAGATGGAGATGGTGTCCACCAAGATGGGAAGGTAAGAAGCAAAGCAGCTTTGGGAACAAGACGAGGAAGTGCATGGGGCCAGAGGGACTTCCAGGCACCACGTAGAGACAGAGCTGGGCCCAAGAGGGGGACAGAAGCTAGAAATCCATCTGGGAATGCTTGTAAGGAGCTAAAAGTTGAATTCTACTTTAGGCCCGATCTTGGCTGTGGGCACACGGGTGGGAGGACACTGAGCCTCACGGTGGGCGCAGTGATGTCATATGCCAAGGGGTGGAGGCACCAGGGAGGGGGCTGGGGGCCGAGGGCCAGCCAGCCCAGCTTCACTACCTGAACCTCACACTAGGAGGCTGGAAAGGTGGGCTCTTCCGAAACCTCAGCCCCTGCCCAGCCAACACTGGCAGCAGGCGCCCAGGTCTGGCTTGTGTTTTCCGTATTCCGGACGAGGTCCCCACGAGATGCACAGCCAACATACCTACATAGAGGGAACCACTGTGCCCCTCCCTCCTCTGCGCTTTCCCCTTTTTGCTGTTCTTATGATGCATCCTAAGCCTTCAGTGCACAGCCGCCTTCCCTTGGTGACCCCTCTCTGACCACCCAGTGGGACCTCCCAGCCCTAACCATGCTCCTGTTACAAGCCACAAAGCCAGCTCTTCCTTGTTGTACCGGGATCCGGGTCCTGGGTCTGTCCCTCACGTTGCCTTGGCTTAACTCTGAGCCTTTGGGCTTTGGCCAGCCCTTCCTGGACCTGTCACCCAGCATTGTGTCACTAATGTCACTGTGAGTGCAGCAGGAACAGAAAGGTGAGGTCTGGGGGTGACTGAGTGGAAGGGGATATCCCAGACAGTGATCCACGCCATAGGAGAAAAACCCACGCACACGGAGAAAAGATGACCGAGTAAAAAGCTATTCCTTCCCCTCGGGCAGGAGCCCCCGAGGACAGGCCCCCAAGAGCACGGGAAACGCACTAGCCCTGCTGGCCAAATGACCACTTCTACATTCTGTGAGCGACTTCAGCAACTCCCCTATGCCTGCAACTTCTAAAGGTTCCCTTTCAGGGCCACGAGGGGCCTTCGGAGGAGGTGGCACAGCTCAGCTGCCAGGGACCACCTGAGAGCCCAGGAGGACCACGGTTCTGGGCAGCCGTGGGGAGAAGGAAAGGGTGCGGGCAGAAGCTCAAAGCCAAGGGTTTGGCCACAGACTATACCCCAGTCAGAGGGAAGAGGCTGCGGGCCCTGTGCTCCATCCCAGGGAGCCCTGTGGGATGTTTCTTTGGGGAGAAAAGAGAAGGGAGGGAAGGGGTGTGGAGGGCGGGGCAGTGCCTGGGCTGGAATGTTGCAGCTTCTGTTCTCCAAAGCAGCTCCCGGAGCGCCTGCCTGCGGCTCTGGCTGATCTGATAAGATGTGACAAGACGGCCTGAAAAATGTTGAAACCTGTAAAATGTTTAAACCTGTTTTTTTCTGTGTTGTGAGCATGAAGTGCTTTTTCTTTCTTTCTTACCCCCACACCCTTTCATTTCACAGGAAAGTGAAGTTGATAAGCCTGGAAAAAGGGAGGAGGGTGCGAGAGAGGGATTATTGCCTTCAGCCAAACTGTGGTCCGGGGGCATGGAGCAGTCTGTTGGGACCTGGGGAGGAGGAAAGAGAGTGGAAACAGGAGGGAAGAGGGGGCAAGAGATGAGAGGAGTCAAGGGTGGAAGAAGGAGGAGGACAGGAGAAGCGGGGGAGGGAGGGGTCCTGCACCCCTGGCCTGCTCAGTTGCCCCAGCCCATCCTCCCCAGGACCAAACACAGTCCCCTACTTGGCACCCCAGAGGAACCCCAGGGCTGTGGGTCTCTTCCTTCAGGGGATTCACAGGGAAGGGCCTAGGCTCAGAGGGGTGTCCAGAGACGGGTAAAAGGCAGGGACCTCACTCTTCAGACCCCACAGTCTCCCTGAGAGGCACCAAGCCCACAGGTTGGCACATGCTGCCTGCTGACCACAGAGAGAAGCAGCTCCCAAGGACACATGCTGAGAGCTGGGTCAGTTTTGCCACTTTGCTGCGCAGTTCAGGACTCACAGGTAAGCCCAGACACCCTGTGCTTGCTCAGGTAGAGTCCCAGCCCTCTGCCTTCAGACACGCAAAGGGGTGCTGTGCGCTCTGTTACTGAGGACGCCATCAAGGCCCAGAGGCCTACTTGGAGTCACAGCATTTCTGCCCATCAGTTTTGGGTGATTGTCGTACAGCTCCCCCTAAATGTCTAGTCTTGCCAACTCAGGGGATGCTGAACATTCTAGAACATTCTAGAAATCCTGGTGGGCCCAGGTGTCTCTGGGGTGCTCATCCGTACAAAGATAGATGTTCAATAAAGGCCATTTTTCTTTTCTTTTTTTTTTTTTTTTTTGAGACAGGGTCTCACTCTGTCACACAGGCTGCAGTGCAGTGGCACAATCACAGCTCACTGCAGCCTTGAACTACTCGGCTCAACCGATCTCCCACCTCAGTCTCCTGAGTAGCTGAGACTACAGGCACATGCCACTATGCTCTGCTAAGTTTTTAAAATTTTTTGTAGAGATGAGGTCTTGCTATATTGCCCAGGCTGGGTTTCGAACTCCTGGGCCCAAGCAATTCTCCCACCTCAGCTTCCCCAAGTGCTGGGATTACAGGTGTGAGCCACCGTGCCCAGCCAATAAAGACCTGTTGAAGAAAAGTCTCCACCTGTGAATGTTTTCTTGCTATTGGAGTAGGTGGGGGTGGCGGGGTGGCGGCGTGGCGGGGGGGGCGGGGAACAATAAGAGTGTCCTGGAAAGGCTTTAGGAGCATTCTGTAAATGGCCATGCATGTTAGTGATTCTATTACAGTGTTAGGTCATAAAATGTCAAAGCTAAGCGGGACCTTTGACATCACCTAGTTCAGCTCCTTGGGGGAATTAAGGCCCAGGGAAGCAATGTGCCTTCCCTGCTGTTCCTCCACTGGTTGGAGGCAGTGCAGAGAGCACAGCCCAGGCCTGCTGACTCCCAGCTGGAGCTTGTCTCCCTTATAGCACGCAGATCGTTCTTGAAGTGCCCCAGACCTGACCATCTGGGGGCTGGGCCTCATTCAGTACCTGCATACTATGTGCCCAAGATGTATAAGATATAGCCTCGGCCAGGCGCGGTGGCTCACGCCTATATTCCTAGCACTTTGGGAGGCCAAGGCAGGCAGATCAGCTGAAGTCAGGAGTTCGAGACCAGCCTGGCCAACATGGCGAAATGCCTGTCTCTACTAAAAACAGAAAAAATTAACCAGGTGTGGTGGTGGGCACCTGTAATCACAGCTGGTGGCTGGGAAGGATGGGCTGGGGCTGCTGAGCAGGCCAGGGGTGCAGGACCCCTCCCTCCCCTGCTTCTCAACCACACCTGGAGGCTGAGACAGGAGAATCGCTTGAACCTGGGAGGCAGAGGTTGCAGTAAGCCGAGACTGTGCCACTGCACTCCAGCCTGGGCAACAGAGTGAGACTCCGCCTCAGAAAAAAAAAAAAAATGTAGCCTCCACCCTCCTCAGTGACCCCACCTCAGTGCAGGTGACCAGTCAGTTGCAGAGTGTGAGAAGTCCCACTTGGGACTTCAAGGAATAGGGGTGCTGAGGGGAAGGAAGTGGGAGAAGGCAAAGAAGACCTCTTCAAAGAGGTGACATTTGAGCTGGGCCTTGAAGTTGAGCCCAGCTTGGCCAACTTTTCCTCCTGGAGCTTGGCCATCTGTTTCTTTGCCTCCACTCCACTAAGTGGAATTCTAATTCAAACTTTTCCTAAGCCATGTTTGCATCTTTAGTTCATTTTAACCTTGTAACATTTCTCCCCTTCCTGACCCCTCCAAACCCTAAGTCAGTCTCCCATTTTACAGATTGGGAAATGAGAACCTTACAGAGTTAGGCTGCTGTTCTGAGCAGCCAAGTCTGCTGGTTCCCACACCAGGATTTTGCTGGGTCCCCACATTGCTATACCCTTCAAGCCGGTTCTGGTAAAAGACAAGACATAGCCTGCCCAGCCCTCTTGTTCACTTCTGACTCCAGACTCCTATTCATCCCTCAAGGTCCCATGTTTAAATCCCCTTTTAATATCTCCAATTCAAATTGTTCCTGTGGCCATTTCCCCAGCTCTTATACATCCCTCACGGGTAACCTTCAACGCACTCAAGTGAATTGTCCACCGACTCCACTGATGGTGAGTTTTTTGAGAGGCAGGATTCTTTCACTCGTTTCCATATGGAATCTAGCCCCTGCTTCAACAGGCACAGTGGCCCTGCGAGGACCTCCCTGCGAGGACCTCTCTGCTTCCTTTCACTGCACTCAGCAGCCCCACTGAGTGCCCAGTCCTTTCCTTCGTCTCTCCCAGATCCCACAGGCTGTCTCCACGGCGAGCTGAGGGCAGGTGATGGCCATGGCCCTGTGGCTCTCTGGGCCTTTTAACACAGCTGCTAGCTCCACAGTTTGGGAGTCCTTTGTTTGAATCTTAGAAGCAGCCCAGTGGGGAACACACAAAGCTGTGCTGCTTGGCTGGGAGCTCACTCTTAGAGCAGCTCCCCAGGGCTCCTCAGAGAGCCACCAGCCTGGTGTGTGTCTTTATTCAATAAACATTCACGCTGGGCCAGGCCTTATGCTGGACGCCGGGAGCACAGTGCGTGGGACACTCCTGGTCTTGCAGGGACTCTCAGCTGAACCTGGAGCTGCCCTGAGGTAGCCCATTCTCCTCTTTGTGGGGGCCCAGAGGCCACCCACCCTGCCTCACACCTGACAGCACTGGCCACCAGGGCTGGCACCTACCTGGACTGTCCCACCCACTCCCTTATTCTATGCTCTTCAGAAAACCAAGGACAGTCCCTGACCAGCTGGCTACTGGGGTCAGGGATGCAGGCCATGCACTACGGCAGATCACTTGGGGTGGTTTTGAAAAACACAGACACCCAGGCTCCAACACCAGCGTGGCAGGATCAGAGCCTCTGGGGAGGAGTCCAGGAAACTGGATCATTAAAAACCTCCGCCAGAAGTGTGATAGTAAAATGGTATGAGATGATGCAGCAGGAAGGCCCCAACCTTCTCTGTGACGTTCTTTGGCCAAAGACGTTTAATCTGATCTAACCAAGCTTTGAGAGGTAACTTCTGATTATCAGGGAACACAAGGGACAGAGGAACAAACCAAATGACACCAAGGGGAAGCAACCGGACAAATTCAGAGCAGGGTTTGAACCCAGGGCCTTGCTAGCTGGAGTACAAAACCATGGCTGGGCACTTTGAGGCCACAGTGCACTGGACACTGCCCAGGACTCCAGCTTGGACCTCCAGCTGGGCCTGGCCCTGGCCCTAGAGCCAGCAGTGGCAGATGCGAATGCAGGAGCCGGCTGCAGGTTGGGAGGCCTCACAGGGGGTGCTGCGACCACACCCAGGTGCTCAGGGCAACGATTCCACTCTCTGCCTTTCAAGGTGGGTATTTCCACCACATTCCCGGGAGGGCTTCTTTGCGCCTCGTCCCCCCACGGCGCTGAGGACGGGCAGGTGAAGACAGCCCTGCCCGGCACCTGGACTTCCCCCGCTCTATTTAGGGAGGCCCCACCCAAGTTCAAAGCACTGGCTGCCCCTCCCTCGCAGCCCCATTCTCCATCCCCAGGCGAGGCAGTCCAGAGCGAGCCTCAACATTTTCCTCTGCACCTCCTTCCCCCAACTTCATCAGTCCCTGCCGCCCATTCCTCCGCAGGCTCCTTGCTTTAGCTCTGTCCTCTCCTTGCAACAGGCGCCTGGGTTTGCAAACATGTACTCAGCACCTGTTAGGAGCCGAATCTGGGTTCATTACAGAGCCACGCAGGACTTCATTACATATTCCAGCACTCAGCAGGGTGGGCCATTGGTTCTCATCCCTGGCTGCATAGTAAGTGGCCCTGCTGAGCTTAGAAACAAGGCTGCCTGGCCCCCCTGCAGAGAAAGGGATTTAAGTGGTCTAGGTGCCCCCTCCCCTCTGTGGTATCCTCCCTCCCTCCCTCAAGGTTGAGAAGCACTGCCCTAGGTCACAGACAGGGCTGGGGACCTGCCCACGGCCACACCTTAGGTCCACAGCTGGGGCTCCTGGGTCCTCTGCCCTCCCTCTGGGCCCCACCTCCTACTCCCAGTACCAGTCCCTCCTTTCCAAGTTGTTGGGATCAACCCGTCCCCCGTTTCCCAACCTCTGGTCTTGTCCACTTCCTCTCCCGAAGTAGCCCTCCCCCATCATCTCTCTCCTTGGCCTCTCAGCAAATCTCCATCTTCACGGCCACAGAAGCAAAACTTTCCTGATCCAGCAGCCATGAAGAAGAAGCGTTTGGGCTTGCCCCTCCGTTTCCATGCACCTTGGCAGAAATCAGACGCCAGCTACCGTGCTCGCATTTTATGTGCGTTCCAAAACACACGCTCACGTACATCGGAAAAGGACAAGGTAAAAGATGTGTTTTAAAAGAAACCTTTTCCTCCTGCAGCCTCATGCGTCATCTGGAGCCCCCTGCCCAGGCCTGACTCCTCGTTTCCTCTGGGGTTTTCCTCTTTTCTTTTCCCTTCTTCCTGATTTCCCCTTAGCTTTCTTAGCTGTGCAGTGGGGTGTATCTGTTTGTGAGTAGGCGGAAGTTCTCTCTGCAAAGGTACAGGATGTTCACACTCTTTGGGTTCAAGGTAGCAAGCCTTTTCCCTCCTGGGTTAGGGGCTCCACACCTTCCTTGGTTCTTGCCTGCAGCTACATTTCCCCCCACCCCAGGACTTCGCTTTCCTTACTCTTTTTTTTTTTTTTTCTGAGACAGAGTCTCGCCCTGTCACCCAGGCTGTAGTGCAGTGGCGTAATCTCAGCTCACTGCAACCTCCGTCTTCCAGGTTCAAGCGATTGTCCTCCTGAGTAGCTGGGATTACAGACGAGGACCACCACACCTGGCTAATTTTTTTTTTGTATTTTTAGTAGAGGCGGGGTTTCAACATGTTGGCCAGGCTGGTCTCAGACTCCTGACCTCAAGTGATCCGCCCGCCTCAGTCTCCCAAAGTGCTGGGATTACAGACGCGAGCCACCGTGCCCGGCCTCCTCACTGTTTTCTGACCAGAAATGGTCCACTCTGCTCTGCAGAGCCTCACCTCCTCTCCCACTCCCTTCCCTCCCCTCACTGTGTACAACACCGTCACTCCACCAGGCCAGGCATGTCCTGGTAAGGGTGCTGGGGCACAGGGAGTTTCTGCAATTTCTGTCTGCATTCTACTTACATTCATCACAAAAGTAGGAAGGCATTTCTTCTGGGGGAAACACACTTTGTGTAGAAAACATGAAATTTCTCTCTCTGGCTGGCATGGTGGCGCATGCCTATAATCACAGCACTTCAGAATTTCGAGGCAGGGGGATCACCTGAGGCCAGGAGTGTGAGACCAGCCTGGGCAACACAGCAAGATGCTGTCTCTACAGAATACAGAAAAATTAGCTGGGTGTGGTGGTGCACACTTGTAGTCCCAGCTACTGGGGAGACTGAGGCAGGAGGCTCGCTTGAGCCCAGGAGTTCGAGGCTGTGGCAAGCCGTGATTGCACCACTGCACTCCAGCCTGGGCAACAGAGCGAGATCCTGTCTCTGAACAAAGCAAAAGAAAACAACTCCCTCTTACACATACACAGAAATAGCGAACATTTAAAGTCACAAAGTTCTAATTCTCTACAAATGGGATGTGTGTTCGACACAAAAGGCAAAATGTCAATGCACATTAGCTCCAGTTAAGCTTCCCCCAGGAATCACCCCGGCCTAAGAGAAGGCTCAAATCACCATGGGTGGGAGGAGGTGTCCTCCAAACAGAGGGGGGATGACATCATGCATCATGGGGCACCTTTATGGGGACACTCAGGCTGTGAATGAAATAAAGAACGCTTTTATAGGTGGTTACCCCGATGAATAAGATAAGGTGGGGTACATTAATTTGGGTAGAGAGTGGCTAATAAGGTAGTGAAGAACTCCACCAATTTCCTCAACTCTGCTCTAAGTAAGGTAGTAAGGAGCCTATTTACTGGAGCACTCAGAGTGGCCATTTTATTATTTTTTGAGACAGATTCTTGCTCTGTCACCCAGGCTGGAGTGCAATGGTGCCGTCTCGGTTCACTGCAACCTCTGCCTCCCGGGTTCAAGCAATTCTACTGCCTCAGCCTCCCGAGTAGCTGGGACTATAGGTGCATGCCACCACACCCGGCTAATTTTTGTATTTTTAGTAGAGACAGAGTTTCACTATGTTGACCAGGCTAGCCTCGAACTCCTGACCACCTCTGCCTCCCAAAGTGCTGGGATTACAGGCGTGAGCCACTGCGTCTGGCCAGTGGCCATTAATAATAATAATAGTTAACATTTATTGAGGACTGACTATGTGCCAGTTGCCATGTAAAGCACTTTACGTAGAATACGTCCTTTAATTTGCCAAAGAATCCAATTTAACAGATGATGACATGGGCTCAGAGAGGCTAAGTGACTTGTCTAAAGTCACATAGCTAGGAAATGGTGGCACTGAGATGGCAAAAAAAAGCAGTGAAGGCTGAGAGAGGTGGCTCACACCTGTAAACCCAGCACTTTGAGAGGCCGAGGCGGGAGGATCACTTGAGCTCAGGTGTTCAAGACCAGCCTGGCCAAGAGAGCAAGACCTTATTTCTACTAAAATTAAAAAAAAAAAAAAATTAGCTGGGCATGGTGGTGACCACCTGTAATCCCAGCTACTTGAGAGGCTGAGTTGGGAGGATTGCTTGAGCCCAGGAGGTCGAGGCTGCAGTAAGCCAAGATCGAGCCATTTTACTCTAGCCTGGGCAACAGAGCGAGACCCTGTCTAAAGAGGGGAGACATTTACCAGGACAGGGTTTATAGGGAGCATGTTCATGGAAGGCTAAGGAGGGAGGGAAGGAAGCGCTCAGGTCCTGCTCTGCTGCTCCGGCTGCTGTCGGGGTTAACAACCCTGTAAATTCAAATGCTGGGCTCCTGCCTATCAGTCTTTTTTCTTTCGAATGTTGGTGCGGATCTTCTGCACTGGAGGTCCATTTCTCTGTGTCTCAGACAAGGCTGGACCCACGCCCAAGGCATTGCAGGAGGAGAGGAGACCCCCCGACCTGAGGGCTGGAGGCATTTGTGTGTGAGACAGGACACAGAATTTCAGGGGACCAGAGACTTCAAGGTGGCAGAGGGTTAACAAGACCTCTCCCAAGACAACACGCCCAGCAGATGTTGACAAACGTGGGCAAGAGTTCCTGAGAGAGGCCAGGGTAGATGACACACATCCCCAGCACCTTCCAATCTGCAAAGCATTTCCTCACCCAGCTTCTCCACGAATCCTCTCAACAGCCCTGAGAGTAGAGATGCCGGCCCCAGTTTACCAATGACAGAGTGCCATCAGCCAGGAAGTGGAGGCGGAGTTGGACCCCAAATCCCATGCTATCGCTGTTTTGCCACTCTGTCCAGACCCCACCCTCTGGAGATAACCAGTTTATTCCAGCAGAGTGCATTTATTCGGCACCTGCTGTGTGTTCTTCACTGAACTAGGCAGGACGGGGATATAACCAAGACAGTGTCACACGGTGAAATCTAACAGGCAGGCCATGTTCATAGGGAACAGCAGGAGGTTAGCAAGGGGACAGCCAGCTTATAAACTCTCTGGTGGGAGGGGCGCGGGGGAGATCAAGTGAAGGAGGATATAGAACAGGGGTGGACCACAAAACCAAACTGACTGAAATAGGCAGGAGAATCTTCTCGATCCCATTTTCCAAATGGGTGATCATTGTTACTTGTTGGGGGAAAAGGGCTCCGAGGTTAAACATTTTGGAAAACAAGTTAAACAAGGGGTGGGGGTGGATAAACCACAAGACCTCAGGGGACTGTGCCCTGAGAGAAAAGGAAGAGGATGGGCATTTCTGGGACATTGATGTCACATAAAACTCCAAAACCCAAGGGACCAAGAAGGAAGGAGGCCAGGGCCTGAGGTCCTGCTGATGAGCTTCAATCTTACTAGCAGTGAAGAGGGGTCACCATCTATGGGGCTGAAAGAAGGCCAGGCCCTATATGCAGGCTGGACCCCCCGACAGGACCTGTCAGAGCTGGAAGGAGCCTTGGGGGTTTTCTGACCCAGCTTGCATATTGTACAGGGCTCAGAACTAAGGCCATCTCACTGGGCTGAGGAGCCAAAGAACGTAGTCAGCTCTGAGAAGGGCTCTTCAAGGCTCGGGCTTTCGACGACAGCAAATTCTCCTCCAGTGACCCTCAGCCCCGATGCCCTGTCTAACCCTCTCAGATCCGAAGCTGCGAGCCCTCAGGAACATGTGGCTACCTCTAACCCAGCTCACTTGCCTGGTTAAAAGCAACCACAGGTGTCCAGCCTGCAAACATTTCCTGGCACACAGGGCCCTGTGCAAGGGGCAGCGGGTGACGACACCAAGCCCAGTTCCAGGAGCGCCCTGCTGTTCTGCGGCACTGCTGACTCACAAGTGATTCTGCCGCTGTGCAGTCTCAAAGCCAGCCCCACCCAGGGATCTTTGTCTTCCTGGGTCTATCATGAAGGTGCTGGTAACCCCCAGGCCTCTCAGATAACTACTTCTCCTTCACTTGTGCACTCTTGCTCTCTGTCTCTCTCTGTCTCTGTCTCTCCCTCTCTCTCTCACACACACACATGCATGCACGCGCACACACACGTGCGCACACATGTTAAATTCCAACCCTGCAGTACCGTGGATTTCCATTTTGTTGAGATGAATAGAAGATTAAAAAAAAAAGAACTGCTCAGGTTGTCAGCAGGGTAATTATCGGTAAAAAGAAACAGAGGAGCTGTCGCATCCGCAGGTGGTAGGTGGCACCCTCCACGCCTGCAGGCCAGGGCTTTGTGATCTGGCTGACCCGAATCCTGATCTTATTGCTACCACCCATTACCACGTCTCCTTAGGAGGACTCAACTTCCTAATGAGAAAAACATCACCCACTTCAAAGAGGCTGTGGGGAAGAATAATTGAAATGATGTAGATAAAGCTCTTATCACAGTCCCTGGCACATAGTAGGTGCACAATAAATGTTCGTTGCCATTGTCATAGTGCTAATAAAGACCAGTGACATCCTCTATGCCAGGCACTGTTTGTGTGCTTGCAGCATATTAACCCCATAATAATTCCGTAAGGAAGGTATGTTATCATCACCCCATCTCAGGGGGGAAACTGAGGCAGAGATTGGCCCACATTACCCAGGTAATTAGGGACACATCTGCTCTGGCTCCAGAGGCTGAAGACTTAACCACAATGTTCTCCTATCCCTCTCAGAAGGAATTGGATGAGAGATCCCATCTGTATGTCCCACTCGGGGCACACAGAGAGGCAAGCGCAACTTGGTTCCTGCCCCGCAGGGGCTCCCAGCTTCACTGGGTGACAGATTCTAAAAATGCAACTACAGGGGACCTAAGACGGGAGAATGATTCACCAGCCAGACAGCCCGGGTGTCCCCTGGTACAAGATGAGCGGTGCCTGATCAGTCCCTGGTTCCTGACTGCTACACAGGAGAGGGGGCTCAGCTGGATGGCTGACTGATTGGTTGACTGCTTCATTCATTCATTCCTGAGGGCATTCATTCATTCCTTCAACTCAAGCACTCCAGAAAGGGTGGTCTGGACTGAACTAGTTTACACGGGATGATTACAACAGAAGTCAGAGGACTGTCAGCTTGGTTACTGAGGAAAATAAGACCACAAAACCAAACTGACTGAAATAGGCAGGAGAATCTTCTGGATCCCATTTTCCAAATGGGTAATCATTGTTACTTGTTGGGGGAAAAGGGCTCCGAGGTTAAATATTTTTGGAAAACAAGTTAAATAAAAACGGGTCACACTGGCAGGGCCTCTCTGTGCTGCGACTATGCTAATGAGCTGCCAATATTCAAATGAGAACAGTAAACACCAAGAGGCTCCAAGTTGCCTGTGGCGATTCCTAAGTTTATTTGACTCCAGAAGCCTTTCTCAACAGGATTATGTGGGGCTGATGTTATAAGAAACACACTATGCGATGTCCTACTCTGGCCCAAAAGCTGTCTGGAAAAGCTGTTCCAAAAAGCTGGGAGAGAGTGGAAGTGAGGCTGGGAGGACTCCCAGGAAGATGGCAGCTCCAGGCTGGGTTTTGAAAAATCCTGGGAAGTTCAGGGCCAAGTGGAGGAGGTAAAGGAAAGGAGAGTTTTCCAGTAGGGAACGGGGTCCTGAGAGAAAGATGGTGAAGGCCCAAAGCAGTGGAGTCCTCAGGAGTGGGCTTGCCTCGGGCAGGAAGGAGGGTCTTGGGCCATGGGAAATACAATCTCAAAGATGAGAGCACGGATGGGCACAACCTCTTTGGAAAACAGTTTGGCATCATCTTGTAAAGCTCAACATTCACACACCCTGCAACCCAAAGTTCCACACCTAGGCAGGTACCTCCATGAACACCTTTCCCTGCTGTGCACAGCGAGACGCACATCCATGGCCAGGAGACAAAACAGATAAACTGTATATTCTAAAGATGGACTATTATGCAACTGTGAGCATGTGAGAGCTACAGCAAGATCCAGGAACAGTTTGAAACTTAGAAACACAATGCAGAGAGAGAAGAGCTCAACATAGAGGGCCACATGCAGTATAACACCATTTTTATAATGCTAAAAATGTGCAAAATAAAACATTTCATTTAGGCATTATTACCTGGGAAAACCAGTTTTTTGTTTGTTTTTTTGAGACGGGGTCTTGCTCTGTCGCCCAGGCTGGAGTGCAGTGGCGTGATCCCGGCTCTCTGCAATGTCTGCCTCCTGGATTCGAGCGATTCTCCTGCCTCAGCCTCCCGAGTAGCTGGGACCACAGGTGTGTGCTACCACACCCAGCTAATTTTTGTATTTTTAGTAGAGATGGGGTTTTACCACGTTGGCCAGGCTGGTCTCGAACCCCTGACCTCAGGTGATCCTCCCGCCTCGGCCTCCCAAAGTGCTGGGATCACAGGCATGCCCAGCCAAAAACCAATATTTTTAAGTAATGGAATAAATATGTAAACTTCAGGATGTGGTCACATCTAGGGGGAGACGGGGAATGGGCTGAGGAGGACCCACAGATAGACACAACGGCCTAATCATGGTCTGGCCCTTCAGGGATATGGTGAGGCTCAGGTTTTCATTCTGTTATCATATCTAATATATATGATTGCTCTCTTGTGTATGTCAAGTATTATGTAATAAAAATATTTTTGATCAGCTTGCAGGAGAACAGCTGGTATCTGCTTAGGCTTGTGCCAGCCATACCATTGGCACATCAGCCCTTCTTCACCATGAATTCCTTCTCAGAGTTTAGCAGCCCTCTCTCGCCTAAAGGTTGGATGCACACAGTGACTGCCAGCCCTGGATCAGCCTGCATCCCACCCAGGCCTCCAGCACTTCCAGCCACACTCACTCACTGTGCTTAGCAGGGCTTACACAGCCAGTGCCTCAGCCATTAACTAGGGTGATATTAAACCTACACAGACCACTCCTTGGAACCCCCATAAAAGTCCCTGATAGGCCGGGCGCAGTGGCTCACGCCTGTAATCCCAGCACTTTGGGAGGCCGAGGTGGGTGGATCACGAGGTCAGGAGATCGAGACCAGCCTGGCTAACATGGGGAAACCCCGTCTCTACTAAAAATACAAAAAATTGGCCGGGCATGGTGGTGCGCGCCTGTAGTCCCAGCTACTTAGGAGGCTGAGGCAGGAGAATCGCTTGAGCCTGTGAGGCGGAGGTTGCAGTGAGCCGAGATCACACCACTGCACTCCAGCCTGGTGACAGAGCGAGACTCTGTCTCAAAAAAAAAACCCCTGATAGCTAACCACATTTAATTCACCCTTCCCTTCCTGAGAACTGGAGGCCTTTGTGAGTATTCTGGCCGAACAGGATACCAGAACGCAAGGTCATGCCAGAGTCTGCGTTGCCTTTTGTCCACCAAGTCACAGGCTTCTGTCACATGCC
The DNA here is from genome assembly GCF_009828535.3 of Hylobates moloch. Classification (NCBI taxonomy): domain Eukaryota; kingdom Metazoa; phylum Chordata; class Mammalia; order Primates; family Hylobatidae; genus Hylobates; species Hylobates moloch. The sequence continues at coordinate 29,390,551 of NW_026652285.1, read as the reverse complement.
TCCCCATCCGCTTCTTTCTTCAGATAGGCTTATTGGTTGGGACAAACCAACATAAAGTGTGTGGGATTCCCTGAAGCCAGCCTTTTCTGTTTTGGAAGGAATTCAGATCTTTTTGCTCTAAAGAAGCCTGGCCTGGGAGGGAATATTTTTATAACCCTACTACATTAGATGACCTGTAGAACATCTTTAGTTACTCACCTTCAACTCAGTTTCTATTATTTCTACTTTTTTTTTTTTTTCGAGATGGAGTCTCACTCTGTTGCCCAGGCTGGAGTGCAGTGGCGTCATCTCAGCTAACTGCAATCTCTGCCTCCCAGGTTCAAGAGATTCTCCCACCTCAACCTCCTGAGTAGCCGGGATTGCAGGTGTGCGCCACCATGCCTGGCTAATTTTTGTATTTTTAGTAGAGACAGAGTTTCACCATGTTGGCCAGGCTGGTCTCGAACTCCTGACCTCAAATGATCTATCTGCCTTGGCCTCCCAAAATGTAGGGATTACAGGTGTGAGCCACTGTGCCTGGCCAGTTTCTGTCTATTATTTCATTTCAACCTCACAACTACCTTGAGATCATATTTTTTATTCCCATTATACAGAGGAAGAGACTGAGACTCAGATTTTTAAGCAACCACCCAAAGCAAAGTTCTAGAGCTATGAAGTGGACATCTGGGATTTGCACCACAGTGGTTCTGTCACAGAGCCTACCCTCTTTCTGGAGTACTATGTTGCCTCCCCACACCAAGGTTAGATGCCTAGAGCCGGACTTCCTGGGAGATGACAGAGTGAGGGGAGTGCTGTCCCAGAGAGTGGGGACCAGCTGAGCCTGGACTGCAGCCTGCTTGGGAAGGAGTCTGATTCCTGGGCCAAGTGTTAACAGAATTCCTATTTATTTATTTATTGGAGATGGAGTCTCGCTGCGTCGCCCAGGCTGGAGTGCAGTGGCGCGATCTCGGCTCGCTGCAACCTCTGCCTCCCGGGTTCAAGTGATTCTCCTGCCTCAGCCTCCCGAGTAGCTGGGATTACAGATGCCCACCACCACACCCAGCTAATTTTTGTATTTTTAGTAGAGACGGGATTTCACCATGTTGGCCAGGCTGGTCTCAAACTCCTGACCTCAGGTGATCCACCCACCTCGGACTTCCAAAGTGCTGGGATTACAGATGTGAGCCACCGTGCCTGGCCTGATAACAGAATTCCTAACTGTGCTCCTGCAACACTCAGGATGATGTGTGAGGCTCGCTAGTGATGCAGAGGCCTACAGAGCAGAATCCCTGCCCTCAGGGGCTGACTCTTACGCTGGGAAGACAAGACAGATGCACATGAAGAGGTATCTGAGAATACAGGAAAATGCACAACAAGTACCAGCTGGTCTTCCTGGCAGAGCATCACAGAGGCAATGAGAATCCAGCTGGAGCAGGGAGACAAGAGTCTGGGACCAGCAGGTGACTCTCGACAGTGTCCTTTCATCCCACAACCTGTCTTTGAGGATCCACTGTGTGCCCTGTGCTATGTTTGGTGGTGTGGGTTGAAAGATGATAGAGATCTGGTCCTGCCCACAGGTGACTTACAGTCTAGTCCATGAAATAGATGTGCTCAGAAGGGCCTTTGCTGGGACCGCGGTGCTGAGGGAAGGCTGCACAGAGGAAGTGATGGCTGAACTATGATTTCAAGATCGAACAGGAGTTTGTAGTCATCCCAAGAGAAGGCAGGGGGTAGCGCAGAGGCATGGAGAAGTGAGGTGCACACAAGAACAATGCAGACTGTAACATGAAATTAATGTCAGCAAAATGTGTGGCAAACTCACTGTGCTAGTCTCACATATGTTATATCCTTTCATCCTCACAGTAGCCCTCATTATCCCCATTTTGCAGAGAGAAAACCGAAGCTCGCAGAGGTGAAGTCCACCCAGATAAAAAGGCAGAACCATCTAGAGTCCAGGACTGCTGTACTCAGGCCCATGTGCTTACCCATGTTGGGGTTGGGAGAGGAGCGGGTGCAGGGCGGCAGGGCCAGGCTGAGGAGTGTACAACAACACAGTCATATCTGCTGCTGCTGCACTCCTAATTAGACCGTTTAAAAATGACCAAAGTGGCCGGGCATGGTGGCTCACTCCTGTAATCCCAGCACTTTGGGAGGCCGAGGTGGGCACATCACCTGAGGTCAGGAGCTGGAGACCAGCCTGGCCAACATGGTGAAACCCCATCTCTACTAAAAATAGAAAAATTAGCCGGGCATGGTGGCAGGCGCCTGTCATCCCAGCAACTTGGGAGGCTGGGGCAGAAGAATGGCTTGAACCTGGGAGGCGGAGGCCGCAGTGAGCCGTGATTTCACCATTGCAGTCCAGTCTGGGCAACAGAGCGAGACTCCATCTTGAAAAACAAATTAAATTAAATTGAATTAAATTAAATTAAATTAAAATAAGGCTGACTAAACTGATCAGAAAAGAAGATCCTTTGAGGCTGAGAAAGGCTAAAACATGGTCCAAGTTTAACAAAAAGGGACTTGGAGGTAAGTGACCACAGCTATGAGGGAGGACAGTGCCACTGTGGATCTGCTAAGGGAGGGATGGAGATGATGCAGCCACATTAGACGAGGCAAGCCTTCTTCCCTATGCTGTGCCAGTTCGACCCTAGTGGAATTGTTTCCCCCTCAAGCCCTAAGGCCTGGCTGCAGCATTGAGACCACTCAATGAAGCCTCATCCACCATGTGCCCAGTATTGAAAAGTTTCATGCCAGGTTCACAAACTGTTAAACATAAGATATTCTATCCAGCTCATTAAGCTGTACACTGACAAGTTGTGTGCTCGCCTGTATGCATGTTTGTGATATTGTAAAATATATATTTGGTCTTCGACCTAGTTTCCCAGCGTACAACTCCTAAAATCCTTAGAAACTCCGAAGTGATGTCTTTTTGTATGCTAATGAGCTGACGGAAGAGCTGGCGGCCCCTAGGGAGCTTCAGGATTGGGGCTGATTACCCCAAAATACCCAGGCAGGATTAAAGGGTTGGACTTTCTTTTCTTTTATTTATTTATTTATTTTTTGATGGAATTCGACTCTGTCTCCCTGGCTGGAGTACAGTGTTGTGATCTCAGCTCGCTGCAACCTCTGCCTCCTGGGTTCAAGCGATTCTTCTGCCTCAGCCTCCCCAGTAACTGGGATTACAGGCACCTGCCACCACACCCGGCTAATTTTTTTGTATTTTTAGTAGAGATGGGGTTTCACCATGTTGGTCAGGCTGGTCTCGAACTCCTGACCTCAGATGATCCACCTGCCTCGGCCTCCCAAAGTGCTGGGATTACAGGTGTGAGCCACTGTGCCCGGCCAAGATTAGAGGGTTGGACTCCCAACCCCAACCCCAACCCCATCCTTTGGGAGGGGGAGAGGGGGCTGAAGGTTAAGTTGATCACTAGTGGCCAATGGTTTAATCAATGATACCTATGGAATGAAGCCCCCATACAAACCCAAAAGGACAGGGTTCAAGTGCTTCCGGATAGCTGAACATGTGGAGGTTCCTGGAAGGTGGTGTGCCTAGGAAGGGCATGGAGGCTCAGTGCAGCTTCTCCCATACCTTGCCCTATGCACCTCTTCATCTGTATCCTTGTAATATCCTTTATAGTAAACCAGTAAACGTGTGTTCCTGTGTTCTGTGAGCCACTCTAGCAAATTAATGGAACCCAAGGAGGAAGTCATGGGAACCTGATTTATAGCAGGTCAGTCAGGAGCACATGTAAAGCAGCCTGGGGCTTGGGATTGCTACTGGAAGTGGGGGGCTGTCCTGGGGACTAAGACCTCAACCTATGGGATCAGATGCTATGTCCAGGTGGAGAGCATCAGAATTGAATTGGATTAGAGGACGCTGGCTGATGTCTGCCGCAGAATTGACAGCTTGCTTGGTGTATGCACGCATTTGGTCACAGAAGTCTTCTGTACTGATTATTGCAGGGTGAAAGCAGAGGAAAGACAGTTTACGTCTTTTCCTATATTTTCATTAAAAAGTTAATCACTCGGCCAGGCGTAGCGGCTCACAGCTGTAATCCCAGCACTTTGGGAGGCCCAGGCAGGCAGATCACCTGAGCTCAGGAGTTTGAGACCAGCCTTGCCAACATGGTAAAATCTTATCTCTACTAAAAATACAAAACTTAGCCAGGTGTGGCGGCGCACACCTATGATCCCAGCTACTCGCGAGGCTCAGGGAGGAGAATCGCTTGAACCTGGGAGGCAGAGGATCGCGTCACTGCGATCCAACCTGGGCAACAGTGCAAGACTATGTCTCAAGAAAGAAAAAAAAAAGTTAAACCATCATTCTATCCTCCTGTCTTGGCAAAAACCTTATTTGCCACCTAGAGGGCTAGGTTATCCCATAAAGTTCACGCTAGACCATGGTGACGTGGGAGATCTAGCCCCAGGCCTGCAGCCTGCCCATCCCTTCTGCATCCCACGCTGGACGCCCCAGCCACACCCTCAACTCCAGCCACAGCCCTTGCAAATGAATGTCCCTTGACCAGCCCTTCGCCACCAGCAGTGTGGCCTGCCCTGGCAGAATAAGCCCCAGGCAGAGGCCCGCAGGGCCCGGAAGCAGGCTCACGGCTGTCTGGGCCAGAAACCCCAGGAGCCTAAATTCTCATGGCGCAGCTGAAGAGGGTGGGCACAGGCTGTAGGTGGGCATTTCTCCCTGAGGACCCAGCATGCCTTCTCCTTTCAGGTAAAGTGTGTTTTCCCTTATGTCCTGCCTGTGAGGAAACTCAGGGCAAGCTCCATCCTTGCACCTTGCATTGACCTTGACTTGCATATTTGTCTTCTCCTTGACCTTGATCCTGCTCTTCTGTTTTTGTTATTTATTTTTATTTTTTTGAGACAGAGTCTCACTCTGTTGCCCAGGCTGGAGTGCAGTGGTGTGATCTCGGCTCACTGCAACCTCCACCTCTTGGGTTCAAGCAATTCTTCTGCCTCAGCCTCCTGAGTAGCTGGGATTACAGGCATGCATCACTATGCCTGGCTAATTTTTGTATTTTTAGTAGAGACGGGGTTTCAGCATGTTGGCCAGGCTGGTTCGAACTCCTGACCTCAAGTGATCTGCCTGCCTCGGCCTCCCAAAGTGTTGGGACTACAGGCGCAAGCCACCACAACTAGCCTGTTTTTATTCTGTTGTTTAATCTGATGTGTTTTCCGTCATAAGCCTCTTGAGGGCAGGCATGCTGGATTCCAGACTCCCTGCCCTATGGGGAAGGGAAACGCTGTAAGACACCAGAGGGAAGCTTCTAAATCAGAGAGCTGGCAGCAGGCCTCCTCTTTCCCTGATTTAAAGGCAATTCTGTGGCTATAGGACTTGCAGGAAGTTGTAGAAAAGCCGGTAAAAGATCAGAAGAGGAAGAACAAGTGGTTAAAGGTGAGTAGGGGATGGGTCGCCTGGGAGGAATTGTTCTAGAGAGGAATGAGAGATGAAGCCAGCTGGACTTCCTGGGTCAACTGGGGACCTGGAGAACTTTTCTGTCTTACAAGACGTTTGTAAAATGCACCATCAGTGCTCTATAAGAACACACCAGTCAGTGCTCTGTAGCTAGCTAGAGGTTTGTAAAATGGACCAATCAGCACTCTGTAAAATGGACCAATCAGCAGGACATGGGCGGGGACAAGTAAGGGAATAAAAGCTGCCCCCCCCCCCCCCGCTCCCCACCCCCACCCCTAAGCCAGCAGCACCAATCCCCTTGGGTCTCTTTCCATGCTGTGGAAGCTTTGTTCTTTTGCTCTTCACAATAACTCTTGCTGTTGCTCACTCTTGGGGTCCTTAAGAGCTGTAACACTCACTGCAAAGGTCTGTGGCTTCATTCTTGAAGTCAGCGAGACCACGAACCCACTGGAAGGAACCAACTCTGGACACAGGAAGATTCAGGGATGAGACGAACCCTGGTCCTCAAGTGCAAACTGGAACCCTACCCCTGGAATCCCAGCACTTTGGGAGGCTGAGGCAGGAGGATTGTTTGAGTCCAGTTCAAGCAAGAGTAATGTAGGGAGATGCCATCTCTACAAAAAAAAAGAAAAAAGGCCAGGCACGGTGGCTCACGCCTGTAATCCCAGCACTTTGGGAGGTTGAGGTGGGCGGGTTACCTGAGGTCAGGAGTTTGAGACCAGCCTGGCCAACATGGTGAAACCCCATCTCTACTAAAAATACAAAAATTAGCCAGGTGTGGTGGCGGGCACCTATAATCACAGCTACGTGGGAGGCTGAGGCAGGAGAATCGCTTGAACCGGGGAGGTGGAGGTTGCAATGAGCCAAGGTCTTGCCATTGCACTCCAGCCTGGGCGACAAGAGTGAAAACTCTGTCTCAAAAATATATAAAAATTAAAATTAAAAAAATTAGCCACATATGGTGCTTGCCTGTAGTCTTAGCGATTTGGCAAGCTAAGGCAGGAGGATTGCTTGACCCCAGGAGATTGAGGCTACAGTGGGCTGTGACTGTACCACTGCACTCCAGCCTGGGCAACAGAGCAAGATCCTGTCTCAAACCAAACCAAACTGAAACTTGACAGTGATATTCACATCCCCAGGAAGAAAACCTGGGCCTGGATTAAGGAAAGACTGAAGTCAGATCTGAGGACCTTCCTGGCTGTGGTGTGGTGTGGTGTCACTGAAGGGCCTGGCTTCAGGCACTTTGTCTCTTGTTTAGAGCTCTGGGATTTATCAACCATGGAGCCTTGGGCAATGGAATGGTGCCTCAGGGCCTCAGTTTCTCATCTGTAGAATGGGGATAACAAGAGTCTCTGCCTCCTGGGGTTGTCGGGAGGATGAGCTAATGTGTGTGCTTTGTTTCCTCAATGTATGTGATACCTGGGACATCATAAGCGAGGAATTACTAGCTGCCACTGGAGCCTGCCCACTTGCTTCCAAGCTCCTTACAGCTCCTGGTTGGGTCCTGTGAGCCTCAGTTTTCTTTTTTTCTTTTTTCTTTTCCTTTTTTTTTTTTTTGAGACGGGGTTTCGCTTTTATTGCCCAGGCTGGAGTGCAATGGCCAGATCTCAGCTCACCTCAACTTCTGCCCTCGGTTGAAGCGATTCTCCTTTCTCAGCCTCCCCAGTAGCTGGGATTACAGGCACGTGCTATCACACTCGGCTAATTTTGTATTTTTAGTAGAGATGGGATTTCTCCACGTTGGTCAGGCTGGCCTCAAACTCCCAACCTCAGGTGATCTGCCCACCTTGGTCCCCCAAAGTGCTGGGATTACAGGCGTGAGCCACTGCGCCCGGCTGAGCCTTAGTTTTCTCACAGGTAACATGGGGATGAAGAGGCTGCTTTCTTGAGGCTGCTTTAGCTTCCAGGACAGTGAGAGGTCACAGACTACATCCTTACTGGTAGCAGAGAAAGTCTCCAGAATCCCCTATGGAAGCTTCAGTTAAGATGGAGAATCACCCAGCCGGAGGCTAGACATTCTCTCCTCCGAAGTCAGGGACTGGGTGGGGTGACCTGCAGATGTGCTGCCCAAGGGCAGAAGCGGAGGGGAGGGGAGAGCCAGTTAGAGTTGTGAGGACACCTTGCTGGGTGAATGGGGAGAACCTTGGCCGGCTGCTCCCCTCTGCCCCTCCTTAGGGCTCCATCTGCAGAGTGGGGCTTGGCCCTCACGATGGCTGCTGGGGACGGGAGCAGCTCTGTTGGAGAGAGGGTGGGTGCCACCTGGGCACTCTGTCATCTGTGGAATGGTGGCAATGGCACTGTCGGCTTCCAAGGCAAGGGAGGGTGGGAGGAACCAGTCGTGGAGGGAGCAGGGGTAGGGGTGGACACAGTCATTGGCCAGGAACGAGAGACAGTCCCTAGAGGAAGATTAGGAACCAACCTCAGATTTAGAGTGGAGAAGATCACGGAGGAAAGAAAAAAGGCGACTTCTCTGAAGACAAGAACTTTGTAGACTTGGGGAAAAGCTGACAGTAAAGAAACAGAAAGAAGGCCGGGCCTGGTGGCTTACACCTGTCATCTCAGCACTTTGGGAGGCTGAGGCAGGTGGATCACTTGAGGTCAGGAGTTTGATACCAGCCTGACCAACATGGTGAAACCCTATCTCTACTGACAGTACAAAATTAGCTGGGCATGGTGGCGCATGCCTGTAATCCCAGGTACTTGGGAGGCTGAGGCAGGAGAATTGCTTGAACCCGGGAGGCGGAGGTTGCAGTGAGCCAAGATCATGCTACTGCACTCCAGCCTGGGCAACAAGAGCAAAACTCCATCTCTAAATAAATAAATAAACAGAAATAAAAGAAACAGAAGCAGACTGGAATTCTCGTAACTCAAAACTATCCAGTCAGGACCAACTCCCTCCCAGAGCAATGTTTATTTTGCTTTTTAATTCGCATGTGCCTTGCTTCTTTCCAGAAAGGATTTGAAGAGGTTGACAGCAAATGTGTATCCCAAAGACAAGTCTTTATTGAGGATCCACTACGCCCAGGCCAGGTACAAAGACTCCAACATGCCTGCCCTCAAGAGGCTGATGACAGAAAACACATCAGATTCAATAACAAAATAAAAACGGAAGAGCAGGATCAGGGTCCAGGTCCACACGGGTGTAAGGATGAGGCTTCAGGTGGACCTCTGAGTTTTCTCACAGCCAGGACATGAAGGGAAGCATGCTTTATCAGAAAGGAGAAAGCATGCCGGCTCCTTGGGGAGAAATAAAGCTGAAGGTCGAATTGTAAAAGTGAAATGAACAACTGGCTGTTTCAGAGATACCAACACAAGAATTGGACTAGGGCAAGAAAGAAGATTCTGCCCAACTGCTTTCTGGCACGTATATGATGGAGACCAGATGCAAAGCAGCAAAAAGGACTAAGTAGAAGGAAAGAGCTTATTGCTAGAAGGAATCTGAGAGGTCATTTACGCTACCCTTTCTGTTTCACAGATGAGGAAACTGAGGCCCGGGAGGCGGTGATTTGATCAAGGTCGCCCCTTACCCATCCCAGGGGCAACAAAATCCTCACATGGCCACTGCTGTCAGCAACTGTGCAATCCCAGCTTGAGGACAGCCTCATGGCTTGTGGAAAGGTGGCCAGTGAGGAGGACACATCCCCAAATAAGAGACTTCCCAGACGTTCACAAATAGTATCTATAAGCCCAAAGCATCAGCCTTTGAGTGGAAGGTCAAGTGTAAACTTGCCTCAAAACCATCCTTTGGGGAACAAAGTAGAATATGAACAAGCAAATTTTTACCCCAATAAGTCCACAACTGAGCCTGAATTGTGGTAGAAGGAAAAAGGCTTTAGGTCCAACAGGGTGTGGGCTCAGGGCTTCCCATGCCATGCCCAGGCTGCACTGTGGGACTCCCTATCTGTAAACTGGCAAGAATTAGATTCAGATAAATCATGATGTCTGTATGGGGACCAGCACATAGCACATGGTCAACAAACATATTAACCTGTTCCTAGATAAACAACTTCCGCCAATTGCAATCTTCAAATTAACGACTTAGACACTTAAGCGTCGTGTGAACTGGTAACATGGAGGGGGAAATAGTACACAAATAGGAAACGTTTACAAATGGAACTGGGATTAAAAAAAAAAAAAGAAAAAGAAACCCAGGGGAATTGACACTGTGGAGAAAAGGCTCATCTCCACTCCTGGGACAGCAGCCTGCTCAGGTCGAGGGGCCCATCCACCTTAGGAGACCCTCTAAGGACCCTCCATTGTTCAGGGCTGTTAGCTACAGGAACTGAGCCCAGTGGGGTCCGAGCTGAGCAGCGCAGAGCAGACTGAGCCCTGGTCAACAGGCCCTGGGTTGGGCTGCCTTTTAAAGTTGGAGAGAGGAGGTGGAAGTATTTCAATGAACAAGCAAAGAGGTGAGTATTCCAGTTGAAGTGGGATGGATGCTGGGAGGATTGAGGGGGTTGTGAAAGGTACAACTGTGCAGGTGGACAGAAGCGAAATCATGGGGAGCCTCAGTACCAGATAGGAAGAGGGAGCCATGGGAGGTTTTAGAGCAGGGGAGTGGCACCCTCAGCAATCCACCTTGTGAAGATGATTGGTGAGAGCTGGAGAGGAGGCGGGATGCTGCTCACTCACAGCACAAGCCCTATTTGCATTCCTAATGGGCCCTGCGAGATTGGTTTTCCTTGCTGGCCCAGCTGGCTCTGGCAGATAAGTGGGACTCTGTGCCCAGGGGCAGGTTTCCCAGAAAGGTCTTCCAGACAGACCTGGGTGCTTGGTCCTGTTGCTCCCATCCCCCTCCCACACACACATACACACACTCAGTCCTCCCAGTTTTTCCAGCCGAGCCGGAGGGAATGGCTTGTGCCCGTCTCCTAGTTTGCTAGGCCTTACCCAGGCCATTAGGATTCCCTGACGACTACAGGCCTCAGCAGAGCCCCTTCCAGCTGGCGGCCCTTTGCCCTCGCCCCCCTCACCTCCACCTACATCTTCTCATGTGTCCCTGGTTGGAAATCTCACTCTGGGTCTGGCCGGTGCTTTTTGCATTACACCAGGAGGATAACCAAGCCCCATGCCCTGAGCTGTGAACCTGGGCATGCCCTGTGACCAGTTGGCCTCAGACCTGAGGCCTCTGTGCCCTCTCCCAGGGGCTTTCCAATGAGCATCAGGACCCCTACAGGAAGGAGCTGAGGACTCCCCTGTCCAGCCCCACTTCTTCCTCTGCTGGAAATATCAACTCCTCAAGCTCAGAGGCTCAGGGGGGCTCTTAGGTCCATTCTTAGCACTGTCTGAGCAGGAACTAGCTCTTATTCCTCTTCTCTTTTCTTTTTTTTTTTTTTTTGAGACAGAGTCTCGGTCTTGTTGCCCAGGCTGGAGTGCAGTGGTGCGATCTTGGCTCACTGCAACCTCCGCCTCCCAGATTCAAGCAATTCTCCTGCCTCAGCCTCCCGAGTAGCTGGGATTACAGGCACCCACCACCACGCCCAGCTAATTTTTTGTATTTTTAGTAGAGACTGGGTTTCACCATGTTGGCCATGCAGGCCTCGAACTCCTGACCTCAGGTGATCCACCCCCCTCAGCCTCCCAAAGTCCTGGGATTACAGGCATGAGCCACCACGCCCAGCCTTCTTATTCCTCTTTTCTGGGACTCACAATGATAGTTAACTTCTCTGGAAAGAACCTGACACTTCCTAAGTGTCCTCAGGAAGGAGTCCTCAGCTCCTTCCTGTAGTGGTCCTGATGCTCATTGGAGAGCCCCGGGGAGAGGGCACAGAGGCCTCAGGTCTGAGGCCAACTGGTCACGGGACACGCCCACAAAGATTATTCCACCTGAAGCTCTTCACGGCCCTGCAAGCAGGCAGGGCAGGTGGTTGTGTTATTATCATCATTCAATTTGCAGATGAGAAAACTGAGGGAGGGAAGAGACTGATCCACCGTCTCACAGCTCTTTGTGTGTAGAGTTTAGGGCTCTGTACCCCCCACCCTTCCCTGAGACCAGCTTTCAGTGACCACCCCCTCCACCAGGCACAGATGGTCCAAAGAGCTGGGTGACCTGAACGCGGAACACAGCCTCCATGACTGCAATCTCGGAGCTGGAAGTCCTTGGCCAGCAGCTTATCCAACTCTCCTGGTTACTGAGACTCAGAACAGTTAAGGAGGTTGCCTCATATCAAGATGGTGGCAGAGCCAGGTCTCAGGTGCCCTAACTCCCTGCCCGGAAGCCGCCCACCTCCTCACACTGGCCCCTCTCGCCCCAGAGCCCGCTCCGGCATCTCCTTCATTCCCTAGATGTATGGGTGTGCCTGACATTTCTGGAATTCACTCCACACATATAATGAGGCCAGTTTGAGAAGGCCCGCCTCAGGGGGAACCAGAGAGCTGTCTAGTGTCCCCATCCTGACCCCTGCCAACTCCTCCCGGCTGTACAAGCCAGGCTGCAAACAGATAAATCGACACCACTAGCTTCAGCAACCCTACCCCTGCCCGCCCTACACCTTTCCAGCCTGAAGAGCTAGCGGTGAGGGATTTGGGATTCACGGCTGCGATGCAGGGAACTAAGCGGCCTTAGGTGTCATCAGGCGGGTTGCTGCATGGGTCAGTGTTAATATGGGAAATGCTGAAGTCAACTCAGCAGGTGTGGAAACAGAATGGGGGCTCCTGTCAACGGCGCCAAAGTGATTGTAGCTGCACCCAGTGGCATTGGGGTGACTCTCTGAGATATTAGTTTGACATGAGGGTATGGGGCCGTGCCTGCTGGTAGAACCGTTGTATACCTGGGGTAGCCGCTGTGCTCACGACAGACAGGCTGCCTAACGCTGAAGAACCGGGTTTCAGCCTCTGAGCACAGGACCTTCTCTCCAGCCCCTGTGGCCCACTGAGACCCGAGCAACAGAAAAGGAGCAAACCTGCAGGCAGGCCCTCCCAGGCAGCAGCAGGACAGGGTGCCTGAAAGAGAGCATGGAGTTGCCACTCAGAAGATTCTAGAAACTCTGGCCGGGCGCGGTGGCTCATGCCTGTAATCCCAGCACTTTGGGAGGCCAAGGTGGGTGGATTACCTGAGGTCAGGAGTTCGAGACCAGCCTGGCCAACATGGTGAAACCCCTGTCTCTACTAAAAAATACAAATATTAGCCAGGCATCATGGCGCGCACCTGTAATCCCAGCTACTGGGGAGGCTGAGGCAGGAGAATTGCTTGAACTAGGGGGGCAGAAGTTGCAGTGAGCCAAGATTGTGCCACTGCACTCCAGCCTGAGCGACAGGGCAAGACTGTCTCAAAAAAAAAAAACAAAAAACTCAACTCTGCCCAGGTGCCTTAGCTATTCCCCTGCCCAGAAGCAGGGAGGAGACCCAGTGCTCCTTCCCAGAAGGCCCGTTTTCCAGCCCGTCGCCATCCAGTCTCCCTTGGAGAAGTCCCAGGAGATGGGATCTGGCCTCCTTCCTCTTTTCCCACCTTCTCCACTCCCAGAAGCTATTCCTGCACTCCTGGCCTAGCCTCTCACTGAGAGCAGGGAATTCCCTCTCTGGCAGCAGGATAAAGAAGGACCCTGCTTGGAGCCGGGACAGCCAAAGGGACAGGGCCTGGACGGGGAGGAGGCAGAAGTCTGGCCCCTGCTGCCTCCCCACACATACCTCCACCCCCCTACCCCCGCCCCAAGAATGTAATTAAGCAGCAGCTTCTGCCAGGAGCCAAGCTTTCTGCCTTCCGACTATAAATCACCTTCTGAATCATCTCTCAGCTCCTAGAGAAGCAACTTCTGCTCAGGCTGCTCCGGGCGGCCCTGGTGCCACTCCCCCTGGGAAGCCTGCCTCCCCCACCCCTCCTGTGCCCAGCCCCCTGGCTCTAGGTCCTAGCGAGAGTCTGGCAGACTCTGGGGGTTGGGGAAGGATTAGGGGACACTCCAGTAACCTTCTCTATCCTGCCCTCCCCTTCCTGAGCAGGCAAAGAGCTGAAGTGAGGTTAGCCTGGCCTAGCACCCTCAACTTCAGAATAAAGCTAAAGCACTGTGGAGCAAACAGGCAGAAAGAAGAAAAGGGGAAAACAGAGCCAGGTGGGGCAAATCTGGGAGGGCTTCTTGGAAGAGGCAAGTTGGGCTCCAAGGCTTCAGTGAGCCAATAGCTTGCAGATAGGAGGTGAAAATAGCTAACATCGATATCCTTCCTGTACGCAAGGTGTCATTCTAAGAAGTACTCACTCAATCATTTTCAAAACCCTATGAAATAGAGGCAATCATTACACTCGTTTTACAGATGAGGAAACTGAGGCTTGTAGAGGTTAACTTGCCCTAGTTACCCAGGTAGTACATGAAAAAGCCAGATGTGAATGCAGACGGCCTGGCTCCAGAAGAGTGGGAGTGTTTGGGGCGAGGTTTGGAAGTGCAAGCAGGTTGGCTTGGCAGGAGTGGGGCAGCCAGCTCTTTGGGATTTAGGTCAGATGGAGCCACAGAAAGAAAGGGGTGGACTGTCTAATACAGGCCCGGAATGTGTGCAGTAGAGTGTCATGCTTCACAGCAATGAGCCCAGAACCTGTCATAGCCCTGGGACTCTGAGAGGCAGAAGGGACCCCTCCATGTGGTTAAGGAAAATGAAGCCCAGAAGGAGGCAGGGACTTGAATGAAGCCCAGAGAAGGGAAGGGACTCATCCTAGGTCACAGGGTCCATTGGTATTAAACTTGGAATTCAGACATAGGTCTCTCCAACTCCCCACTCTCACCATTTTCCAGCATACAAGATAACATGGATGCACAGATGTAACATCAGGATGGCTCTAACCTTTGGCGGGGGGTGGGGGTGGGGCTAGGCATACCTCCTCCCTGGGTTAGGAATGAGGGGTGGAGGATGTCTTGCCCTCCTTGGCAGCTGGAGAAGGTTTCTGTGGCTCACATCAGGGTAGTTGGAAAAGGTTCTGCTCAACTCCTGGCTCATCACATTCTGAGACCAGAAAAATCTTCCTTTTTCCCACTTCCTTTTCCCTGGAAGGGTCTGTTAGCTGCATCCTCCTCTGTGATAAGTCACCTTTCCTGTGCCATCCCCTGGCTCCTTGTCTCCTGCCCAGACCAAGGAGAGACTTCTTCCAAATCTACATCTGCCCAAGTACCATTAATGTTTATTAGCATTAAGTTCTGTAGTGAGTAGGATGAGAGATGCTTGCTGGGCTGAGTCCATTCTTTGGAGATTTCCACCCAGAGTCCTCTCTGTCTGCCTCAGTTTCTCCATCTTTGTCAGTGACTGAGCATGTATCCAGATGCCAGAGTGTGGGCCCTGGTAGGGCCTGGCTGGGTTTGCCACTGGTGAAGCTGCAGCAAGTACCTCCTAAAGGACTTGGCACCAAAGTCCAGCTCCTGCCTCTTTTGACCTCCTCGCCAAAGGTCTTCCCACCAGGCCAGGATTAATTGCAGGGCAGACATCACAGACCCAAGCCCTCGGGATCCCTGGGGTGGACGTGGGGGTGATACTCAGACTCCACCCATCGCTCACCTCTTGGCCCTGGAGCTGTTGATAAAATGCTCTGAGAGTCTAGAACTTTCCCTGAGAGCGTCCCCTTCCCCCATGCCATCCCCATACATATTAAAGCAGGTTCTTCTAAGGACATAACTCAGCTCAGGCTCTTGGTATTATTATAACGTTTGACCTGTTTTCTTCTTTTTAAGCAAAATGTGATCCTATCGGAAGAATACCAACAGATCAGCCACCAATTTTGCTCCCTTTGGACTCTGAAGCCCCACCCATAATGGGGGTGGGGTGAGCGGGAGGGCTGTTAATTCACTTCCAAGAGACCTAGACTAATTTCCCCGCCATATCCCCCCCCCAGGGAAAGGTCTGCCCTGGAAGGGAGACCACCCGGTTAAAGCCTAGCCATCCGATCTGGTATCTGCCCATCTGTCTGTCTGTCTGTCTGTCTGTGGGATCAACAGCCTCCAGCTAGCTCAGCTCCTCACCAGCCCCAGCCAGTCCAGCCCCAGCGAGCTGTAATTCCTGCCTGTTACAAGTGTTAACACCTGGCCTGGGGCCTTCCTCCCCCGCAGTCTCCAGGTGCCTCCCTGGGCCCAGCCCACTGACCCCCACGGGGTTTGACTGAACATGTTCACAAGCCTCTGAAAGGCGGGTGGAGGTGGGAGTGGGTGGGAGAGGCAGCAGGACATCTGACAGATGGGAAAACTGAGGTAGGTCTTAGGCAGGTGCTCAAGTGGGAGGATGGGTCCTGGGATGGCGAGAACTCAGGTGTCCTGTTTCCCAGCTCACTGCCCTTGTCCTCTGCAAAACACTTTCACCCAAGCTGTGAGGCAGGGCAGGCTGGGGACCCCTGGGTGAAGTGTAAGGAAGCAGACCCAGATGGGTAGCCACTGGTCCTCAGTCACACAGCGGCAGGTTGAGCTCCTGATCCCCAGCAGGCCCCCTCCATCTGCACGTCCATCGCTGGAATGTAGCAGGTGCTGGGCTAGGAACTAATAACATAGGTTCATCCCCCCCCCACCCCAACGCCCCCAAGAAGGAGAAGAAAGACAAGTTTCTCCACCAGGAGCTAACTGGGACTGACAAGGGGAATTCGAGAAATCAGTGCTGTTGTTTCCTGTCCCGGCTCTGTCACTACCTGGAGAACATCTCTTCCTTCCAGGGGCGTCAGTCTGAGGCCCCTTAGAGCTGTCCCTTCTGGTCAACCTTCTGTCAGGACTGGGGTCTGAGCAGTGCAGACTCAGGGTGTCGTGCTTGAGGGTCCGCATGGACAGAAATCCCAGCTACGGGACTTCCCCCGTAAATCCTTCCTGGGGAATGAGTGAGCTGGGTGGGCCAAAGAGGGCAGGCCAAGATGGGCTTAGATGCTCAAAGTACTGGAATCTGACTGCCCAGCAGCCGGGGGAGGGGCTGGGTTGAGGAGTGGGGGCAGAAATGGGATCAGGAATCAGAGGCCCATCTACCCTACAGCCCCAGCCCTAACCCTGAGAGGGTGACTCACCCTCCATCCCAGCTCCAAGACCAAAGAAAAACAACCTCAGAGAGAAAGGCCAGTGACTCTAGTGCCTGGACAGACAGGACAAGCTGGTGTCAAGGAAGCCTCTGCCCCTGCCTCTCTAGCGTGCCATCCCTGGCCAGCTGTGCCCCCTGCAGCCACCTTGTGAGACTTTTGCTTCCTGTTGGACCTTCCCTCCAGGCCCATGGCTGCCCACCAAACACCCAAGCTCAGGTGTCATTCATACCCACAGGTAGATGTCTGCAAACATATTCACAGCCACACAGCCCCAGGCCCAGCACCTGGGGACAGGATCACAGGCAGACTCAGACATAGCCCTCACACAGCTATGGACTTGAGGCTCACTCTCCTCTTTACAAGCACAATCAGGCCATGGCCGTGAGCACTGATATTCACGCACAAAGACATCTGTGGGGCTTTCCCCACACTGTCATGAAGGCATGCGAGCGCACGTCCACACACACACACACGCGCGCGCGCACACACACACACACTCTCACTTGCCCAGTCATGAACACAGTCAAGCCCAGCGTCACAAGCAGACACAGGCTCTGACCTTTACACGGGCAAAGATACTTCTAGACTTCTCTCTGTCTCTTACACACGTACATACACACATCACAGCATCAGCCACTTGCTAACACTTGTGTGCAGAGACACAGCACAACCTGTCATGGGCCATGGATTCCCCAACACACCAACATGATTTCATATCCACAGTAGCCCAGTTGCAGGCACAAACACTTTTGCACATAGAGACACGCTGGTGTATAGAAAACACCTCTTAGGGTCATAGACCCAGAACACACACACACACACACACACACACACACACACACACACACACACACCTCTCTCCTCGGCTTAGACAAAGCAGCATTCCTGTCCCCTACCACATTCCCAAACAAGCCATGTGTCTAGCATTATGTTAAGGCCAATGTCTTGACCCTCCAGGTTTCCCCAGCGTTTCTTCCTATTGGGCAATCCCTATCTAGATGGTCCCCAAGATACCATTTCACACCAGAATCTCCACCAACTGGAAGAGTGCCCTCTTCTAGTTCATAGGGCCGGAGAGACTGGTCGCTCTTCCTCAGTCCCTGCCACCTATGGGCCGCCAAACCTTTCCTTCCCACCCTCCCCCAACCCACCAGAGTCTCTGCGAAGGCAAGGCAAAAAACGGCATGGCCTTGGCCCGGGAATGGGAAGAGGGTCAGGAATGGCCGGGTGAGGCTGGACTGGTGTTGGCAGCAGCCTTTCCCTAGACTGGCCGAACCTTCTTCCTGAAGTCCCTGGCTGCCCTGGCCACCCCATCGACTTCTTTATGTGCTGAAAGCTTCAGGTTAGCCCAGCCCCCCGGAAAAGTGTGGGTTGGGCAGAAGAAAGACTTCCCCTTGGCTGGCTGTCCTGGGAGCAACTCCTAGCACCCTCTAAACAGAGACCCTTGGCCATGTCCCCACCCTCTCTCCCAGGGGCCCCAAACACCCAGACACAAATGCTGCCATCCCCAAACAACTGGAAGACTTGGGGTGTGGCCCCCAAGTCTCGCTGTCTCTGCTCCTCCTACCCTGGGCTCTGGGTTGGCGAAAGGCAGGGAGTCTGGGGACCTGCAGGCGGTACCGCACCATGGTGGCACTTCTCTCTGACTTTCACCCCGGGGGCCACAGCCCACTTCTCACTCACAGATCCCAAATTCTTCCTCCTCACCTCCCACCCCCAGGCCGAGGCTCTCCTATGTCCAGGAGGGGAAGATTCTTTAATTAAAGTTTTCCGGAATGTAGGGGGCTGGAGACTGGGGAGAGGCGGGGTGTAATTTAGAGAACTGGTTTCAGTGTCTTCCCCTCTGGCTCCTGGGACCTGCGGAGGGTGGGAGAGCGGCGATGGGGCCGCTCGGAAAACAAGGGGACTCCTGGAGCTGGGGCTCCCAAAGGGATGTTTATTCCTCACCCAGGCCCCCCAGACACGCGCAGCCCCCCAAGCACTGCTCCCGGCTTCCCAGCCTTATTTACTAAAATGTCTTTTGTATCCGCATTTCTCAGGGACGGAATTCTCCCTTCCCTCTCCCTTTCTCCTCGGTCCTCGGTTTTCCAAAAGGAACAAATGTGACATGGAGAATTGGATTTTTGGTCAAAGAACAACAAGCCTACCCCTCCCAGACAACACATTTTCAAGGAACCCCCCCTTTTGCCAGGGTGGACAAGCAAGAAATGAATAAAATCCGAATTCAATGGCATCCTGGATCAGCAAATACCATATTCACTTCAGAGGCTCAAGATGAATCTAGAGCGGTGGGGAGAATCTGATGAAATCCCCCCACCCACTCCCCTGCCCTGGGAGGAGCCCTGAAGCCTTTGGGGTCTGAAATAGGAAGGCAAAGGGGGGTTATTGTGGGGAATCTCTTGATGGAGGCGCCGGCAGAGGTGGGGTGGCAGTGAGGGAACAGGATGGTTTTGCCCATGAAGACCCTAAAATGGAGAAGAGGAGTGGCTGGGCCCCAGGGACAGTGCTGGATTTCCAGAAACCCAACTGCAAGCAAATGGGGGGTCTTAGGGGACCTCTGGATTGGGACGGGCAGAGGGTTAGGATCTAAGAATAAGAAACCTTCTGAGATGGGAAAAGTCCTCCAGCCCCTGCAGCAGGGAGCAGGGAAAATGGTGATTATCAGAGGAGCCAGGAGTTGGATTCTGAAGGCGACACCAGCAGAAAATCCAGGAGGGGTGGGCGGGTGGGGAGCTGGAGGGAGGCGAGGAGAGGAGCCCCAGCCCTGCAGCGGCCCACCCCCAGCCGGCGCCCCCACCTTCCCCGGACGCAGCGGAGAAACCGGGCCACAGGCAGACAAGAGGAGAGTCTTACCACCAAATTGGGTAGCCAGCGAGGACCCTGGTGCCACCGAGCAGGAGGCCGAGGAGCAGCCCGAGCAGGTGGGGCTCCATTAGAAGCGGCGCCGAGGAGGAAGTTTGCCCGCGACCATGAAGAGGGGGAGCGACGCCCCCAATAGTTGGAACAAAGTCCACTTGAGATTGGAAATGACTTTCGGGCTTGTCAGAAGCGCACCTCCACCCGCAGCCGCCCCCCTCCCGAGCCCAGCGCGGAGCAGCCGGGTTTGAGGATGTCAGCGAGCAGCCAATCAGCGCCCGCGGCCTAAGGTAAGAGATGAGTCTGTAGTTCAGCCTGTCAATCACGCGCCCCTCCCGCCCGGCCCACAACTCGGGCTCCGGGAAGGGCATCGCCCAGCAAACTTGGGCAAAGCCCGCGCCCCGGACGCCGCGGGGCTTCGGGGGGACGCGGTGGGCCGGACCCTCTGCTACAGCCACGGCCCCCCGCTGGCCAGGGTTAGGGCGCTGGGGCTTTGACCCGGGCGTTCGCGTGGCGAGGGCTCGGCGTGGGCATGAACGGGTGGCTCCTTTGCTGGCGGGGACCGTGACCCGTTGGGACGTGGGCCCGCGAGGAATCGAGGGTAGAAAGCACAGGGATGTTTCCAGAAGCCCCGCTCGGGCAGGTCAGGATCAGAGGGTGGGGGAACGCACCCCCTCCCAGCTTCCAGCCTCCCGAGTCCGCCCGCTCTCCGGCCTCTCGTCCTGGCCGCGGGAGGTCACTTCCCGGGTGTCCGAGGAACGTGCGGAAAAGTCCGCGGAGGCTCGAAGGTCTGGCTGCGGGCGGCGCCGGGGGACGGAGCCGAGTGTCATTTGAGTCTTTTGTCAGGGATCAGATCGATATCGGGACCTCCTGCTGCCTTTGCATTTCCTGCAACTGACACCAGCGGCCAGTCGCATTTCCTGCTCTCGGAGTCGGGTCACTTTCTCCTCCTTGAGGGGTTCAGGCCCGACCTCCGGCCCGGGTCGGAGGCGTGACCCACAGCCTCATTGGGATTCTCGGTTGGACCATCAGGGACCGGTGAAACGCGCAGCTCTGGCCGAGGGCGGCCCAGGTCCTTGGAGGACCTTGCTGCCCTCCGGAGCGCCCCTCACTGCCCGACTGTCCCGCCTGAGGCCCCGGTTCTACTGATAGGGAGCTCCAGCCTGAGGTTTGGCGTAAAGGCCCTTGCCCTGTGCGGACACCAAATGCCTCCAGATACCCACCCCTCCCCACAGGAAAGGAGTCCTTCCAGGCCCCCTTCGGGCTTACTTCCTCTCCTCTCCCTCTCCAGAGCGAGGAATTAGGGTCTCAGCCCCGGGTGGTATTGACATCGTGGTCAGGTTTTGGGGACTCACGACCGGTCACCTGGGTGCCTTTCCCTAGGCCCCCTCCCAGGCCACCTGAGGCAGCAGGACTCTGCGCAGCCCCGGTCTGGGGTGAAGGAAGCACTGCCGGTGGGGAGCAGGGACCGCTGTGTAGGGAACTGTGGCAGAAAAGGCAGAGAATGAGCCGACCCAGTCCCACAGAGGCCTAGAACGGCGGGCGTTCCACGAGGTGGGGGCCACGGCTGAAGGAAGTCTCACGCCAGGGGGCCAGACATTCCTGGCCTTTGATCTGAGCCCCCCGTACCCACAGCTCCAACCTGCTGCCCCTTCTGGTCGGCAAGCCCTCTCCGCACGCGGCTGCTGCCGGCACAGGGAGCGCGGGGAAATGGCCTCGGGGGCACCAAGGGTCGGGAGAGCCGCCTGGGCTTGTCATGGCTCCTGCTGCGTTCCTAGCCCATTGCTGGACTGGAGGGGGTGGGAGGGGAGGTTGAAAGAGAGGAAGGAAGGGGAGGAAAAGGAGAAACCGAGAGGAGGAGAGAGAGAGGGGCTCAGAGATGAGAGAAACGCTGAGACAGGAACCAAGAAAAGGGTGGGGGGGAGGCTGAGCCACCGCTGTGAGGAAGAAAGGGGCAGGGGTGAGGCGGAGAGGACCAAGGAGCTGCAAGGCAAAGAAAAATCGTGAACCTGACCAGGAGTGGTGAACCTGGTGGGGGCTGCAGAGATGGGGATCCCTAGAGATGCTCCTCATGGCTGGGCTGATTCTGGGGCGCCCTGTTTCTGATTCACCTGGAAAGAGGGTTACCACTGCCATGAATGCAGAGCCTCAGGACCAAGGCTCTGGGAGTGGAGAGCTTTCCACATACATCCCTCTTGGATAGAGGCCTGCTAGGTCCTACCTGGAGTCCTGTCCCACCCACAGGGCTCCCAGGTGGCTTTGTAATCAGAGCTGACTGCTGGAGTCCTGCCCAAGGGCTTGGGAGTTCCAGAGCCCCATGACAGCCGTGCTGAGAGCTGGGGAGGGCTACCTTCCCTGGCCACTCAGATACCACTGTGGATGCAGTGTGGTGGGACGACAGGGCCTGGACTTGATGGCTTCCTGGGGTCATTACTGGGCCTCAAGACTCCACAGGTGCCAACCCTGTGAGGTGGGAGCAAAAGATCCGGGGCTGTCGGTGGGAGTGTGTGTTGGCTGAGATATGCCCAGCCAGCATCCTGGGTGCTGTGAGCAAGACCATCATTCCCTGAGGGGCCATGTGTACCTGAATGCCTCCTCCAGGCAGCCTGGAGCACTCAGAGACGCAGGTCATGTGCATCAGGCGGGAAACAAGTGGGTTGAAGGGTGGAATCCAGGAGCTGGCCATGTGCGCCTGGGAAGTGACAGAGGAGAGGACTGGAACCTACCAGCGGCCCAGCGAGGCCCCTAGAGAATGGAGGTGTGTGGGGGGATTTCCCCCACTTGAAAGCTCCTCAGAGGAGGGGAGCCTGAGCCCCTTCCTTTCCGCCAGGTGTCCTTCCTTCAACACAGGTTTAATTTCCTTCCTCCTGCACACCTTGCGCTGCCGCCGGCGGAAACGCAGGAATGGTTTCTGTCAGGGGAGGGCGGGCGCCCCTGACCACACATCACAGATAGAAACACCCTCTCTCTAACAGGTACCCCAAGCCCCAGGGTGGTTTCACTTGGTGGAGAAAGGGTTAAATTCACTCCAAGACCACGAAGGGTGGGCGGGGTGGAGGCATCAGCCAGTGGACTAGGAGGCCATCGCTCTGAAAGGAAGGGTGGTCTCTTGGAAGAGGGCAGAAGAGGCAGCAAGGGCCAGGGACCTGGGGACATGGGGTGGCACGGGGGAAGCACTTTTTGTTGTGTGTGTGAATGTGTGGGACCTTAGACCTGGGAAGGGGACCCCAGCCCCAGCCCAACCCCTCTCTCTAGCTGGCTGGGAGGTTCCTTTTGATGTGCACTCCCCCGGGGCTCAGAGTTCGCCGCTGTGTATTCAGTGAGGCTCCACTGGACCCCCTGCGGAGGCACCATGTAGACAAAGAATCCGGCGGCCAGGCCCCCGCCCGCCCTCATGGGGCTACCCGTCTGTCGCGGGGAGGGAGGAGGAAATCTCCGATCCAGGCACTGTGCGATTCATTTTTGCTTGAAACAGGTCTTGGGGCTGCCAGGCGGGAGTCGGGAGCCGGACCAACCTGGGGGGATAAAGGGAGAGGCGAAGCCGTTGCAGCGGGGAAGCAGGCGGGGAAGTGCGAAGGGCCGAAGGCCCTAACACCACAGGGCTTATGGAGGAACAGTGCGAAGGGAGCACATAGGGGGCTCCAAGGCCTCTGACCTGGAGAGGAGGGCGTTTAACTTTCTCCTAGGAGCTGTAGGAACCGCAGAGCGGTTTTAGGCGAGCTCCCTAGAGGCCACTGGAAGGCTGGACAGCAGAGACTGGAAGCAGGAAGGCCCTAGCGTGGGTGGTGGGCGCAGGAGTAAATCGGATTTCTTTCCACTGCCCAGCTCAGTTTGTTGGCATAGAGGCTGCATCCTGGAAATGCAGGAAGCCCCTGACCTGCATCGAGTAAGCGCATAGTAGGTAAGCACCAGATGTTAATCTAACACACAAAGGAGCGCAGGTGCACGCGGAGGTCGGCTCAGAGCCCAGCGGCGCGGGCGCGCCCCCTGGCGGCAGTGCTGATAGCAAGGCGGGAAGTCAGCAGGCGAGGAAAGGATCCCGCCTGGTCCCACTCCGCTTCCTGCGGGCCCGGCATCCTCAGTTGTTGCTGGTGAGCAGCCCGGATTTCGGAGGATATTGGTTAAGCAGGTGCCCTCCTGAGTGAATGCCCTTAATCTACCTCGCAATCCCGGAGCTTAGCTGGGGATAAGGGTTGCATGGCTTCAGGCTCCCCTCTCCTCTCCAGACAGGCGGAGGGCGAGCGGGCCCAGGTGATGCCGGTCCAGGGCTCACTGGGGCACCGCCAGATCCACCCTGCTGATGCCTCCCTCTTCCGCTGACATATGGGAGGCTGCCAGCGGCAGGCCGATGTCACCAGTTCTTCCTGGATCCCGAGATCACAGGGGCCGCTGTGGGCACGTGAGAGGTTCTCCCTGTAGCAGTAGTTCCTGCTGTCTTAGATCTAGCTCCCCAGGGCATTTAGTTTTATGTATTTTTATATATATAATAAATATATATTATATAATAAACATATATATTATATACATTTATATATTATATAATAAACATATATAATATACATTTATATATAATATAATAAACATATATATTATATATATTTATATATTATATAATAAACATATATATTATATATATATTTTTATATATTATATATATTTTATATATAGAGAGAGGTGGAGTTTCATTCTTGTTGCCCAGGCTGTAGTGCAATGGCGCGGTCTCAACTCACTGCAACCTCCGCCTCCCAGGTTCAAGCAATTCTCCTGCCTCAGCGTCCCAAGCAGCTGGGATTACATGTGCCCACCACCACACCTGACTAATTTTTTGTATTTTTAGTAGAGACAGGGTTTCACCATGTTGGCCAGGCTGGTCTCGAACTCCTGACCTATATTTTTAAGACAGAGTCTCACAGTGTCGCCCAGGCTGGAGTGCAGTGGTGCAGTCTCGGCTCACTGCAACCTCCAGCTCCCCACGTTCAAGCGATTCTCCTGCCTCCGCCACTCAAGTAGCTGGGATTACAAGCATGCACCACCATACCCAGCTAATTTGTGTTTTTTTGGTAGAGACAGGGTTTTGCCATGTTAGCCAAGCTGGTCTTGAACTCCTGACCTCAAGTGACCCACCCATCTTGGTCTCCCAAAGTGCTGGGATTACAGGTGCAAGCCACCATGCCCAGCCTCCCCAGAGCATTTTGGAAAGTGATTTGGGGTGAAAGTCCTTTAGAAGGGAGGGAATGGGGTGGGGTGGGGCACTGGCTGATTGCCTGTCATCTCTGAGCCCCCGGCTTCAGATGTGGAGTGGAGATAACACTTTCCACCTTGTTGGGAGCTGTCAGCGTTAAATGAGAATGGTGCCAACGGAATGCCAGACCGCGGATGGCGAATACAAAATATTGGGTTTCTTTCTTCTCTTGAGGCAAGGAATAAGCCTCTCTCTCTCAGGTCTCTCCTCCTGCCCCAGTCAGTGTCCACTAAGCAGTCTCCCTTCAGGCACCCAGGAGCCTTCTCCAGAAGGATTTATCCAGGATAATGTTATCTGACATCCCCTTCCAAGACCCACTTCAAAATATCCACTTCAGAGAGGCCCCTCCAGACCCCTTGCCACTCCCTAGCCCTGTCCTGTTAGGCCTCTTATTCAGCTTTATTTTCCAGCATAGCCCTGACACTGATGTGATTAATATGTGATTACACATATTATTTTTTTTTGAGACGGTGTCTTGCTCTGTCGCTCAGGCTGGCGTGCACTGGCGTGATCTTGGCTCACTGCAACATCCACCTCCTGGGTTCAAGTGATTCTCTTGTCTCAGCCTCCCAAGTAGCTGGGATTACAGGCGCCCGCCACCATGCCTGGCTAATTTTTGTATTTTTAGTAGAGACAGTGTTTCACCATGTTGGCCAGGCTGGTCTTGAACTCCTGACCTCAGGTGGTCCGCCCGCCTTGGCTTCCCAAAGTGCTGGGATTACAGGCATAAGCCCCCATGCCTGGCTGATTATACATATTACATAGCAGACATATCTGTTCAGTTGCTTGCATATGTTGTCCGTCTCCAGCTGTAAAATCTCCACAACGAAACTCCCTCCACAAGACTGCTGAACCCCCAGTGGTGCAGGGTTCAGCACTTAGCAGCCCCTTGAAAACACTGTTGAAGATGGGCCCAGAGGAGAGGGAGCAGGCAGGGCTGAGGTGTCCGATAGAAGAGCCACTGACTCAGGTTCGGGCTCCCTGTGGCCCCTCAGGGTCCTCGGTGCCCCTATCTTGAGTGGCCCTGGCCCCTACAACTCCAACCCACCCCAGCTACCCTGCTCTGTCACTTGGTTCCTGTGTCCCTTTCATAGGACCCTGTGCTGCCTCCAGTGGGATGAGATTAAGGGTGGGCAGCCTGTTGGGAAGTCACTGCCACATGGGGGCATCTGGGGCTTGGTGGCCCCTCGTGCTGCCCCTCCAGCTGTGTGCCACACCTCCTTCTCCTTCCCTTTCTTTCTCCTCTTCAGCCTCCCTCCGTGCCCCTTTATTCTGCCATTGCCTCATAACCCTGAGCCCCATCCCTGGACATGGCTGGCCTGCCCGAGGCTTTTGGGGCTCTAACCCAAGGCCAGCTCCTGGCATGGGTGTGATCCCGCCTGAGGGGTTAGAGCCAGGCCTCTGCGTGTGGCTGCCACGGTTTCTCTCAGTCGCCTGGAGCTACAGCTCCTGAGTTTTCCTTCCGCTCCCCTGTGTACGGGACATAAGCAGGCAGGAAAGGGGAGGGAGCCCTGGTTGCAACCCACGAGGGGCTTGGAGCCATCTTTGGTCTCTTCTGTCTCCAACCTTAGTCATGATGGGCCCCCACCTTCCGCCTGAGCTCTGAGGGCGGAAAGTGTCTGTATTTCTCATCGCACACGTTGACTGCATGCCTGCTGTGGACAAGGCTCCAGGAGGAATGGGACTACCCTCAGTGAGCCTGCCTTCTTCCTTATAACCCAGCTCCGGCTGATGCACGCAGTAGGTGCTCTGTGAATTTCACCTGGTCCATTTCTTCAACGCATCTTCATGGAGCAACTCTGTGCGCGGCTGCCCCTTGGCAGCTAAGCACCGATGAGCAAAAGCAGTCCAGGTTTTGGCCTGCAAGGAACTTGCTATCTGCTGGGGACAGTCATTCATCAGAGGACCAAATATGTAAATGTTTCCTTAAAAAACAAAACCAGACCGGGCGTGGTGGCTCATGCCTATAATCCCAGCACTCTGGGAGGCCGAGGTGGGTGGATCACCTGAGGTCAGGGGTTTGAAACCAGCCTGGCCAACGTGGCAAAACCCTGTCTCTACTAAAAATACAAAATTAGCTGGGCATGGTAGCGCACACCTGTAATCCCAGCTACTTGGGAGGCTGAGGTAGGAGAATCACTTGAACCCAGGAGGCAGAGGTTGCAGTGAGTCGAGATCGTGCCATTGCACTCCAGCCTTGGCAACAAGAGCTAAACTGTCTCAAGAAAACAAAACAAAACTAAACAAAACAGAGATGTGGAAGTTCTTTCCATCTCAGGGGTCTTGCGGGGAAGACTTTTGTGGGGACACATTAGGGAGATAGAATAGAACAGGCCTGTTAATATCCTTGGAGATGGTGAAGAAATTTCTAGTGAAGTCCTGGTTTGCACCTTCCAGAACTCTGCCAACTAACAACCTTCTCCACAGACCAGTATGGCCAGTAGCTGTCATTGCTGGGACCTCGGGGTGGCCAGCTATGAGCCCTGAGTCCTGGGAGCCTAATCACATGGATGGAGGTCCAATGGGCTGGGAATGGAGTCACAGCTGCCTCACCGGCAAGGGCCTAGCCACAGCTGGCACAGATGTGGGAGGGCCCTTGGGCAAACCAGGGACATCTGCCTGGCATTGCCCACATCCCAGCAGGACCCACCTCTTATGCACCTTTGTCTTGGCTTCCAGGTAAGGCCTGAATGGGGATTCAAATGTCTGACTGGGAAATCCTCTCTGAGTGGTTGCCTTAGAGCCCAGATCTACCACAACCCCAGTGAATCCCAGCTCTGCCTCTTACTATGTGACACTGAGCATATTATGTAACCTCCCTGTACCTGCTTCATCAACTGCAAAATGGGTATAATAATACTTGTCTCAAAAGACAATTGCCTATTCAGCAGAGTGATAGCTGCTGTGTTTGAAATGGCACCTGGGACATGTAAAATGATCGGTGAGCATCCACTCCCTCCCTCTGTGGCAATCAGCTGCTCTTTTTTTTTTTTTTGAGACGAAGTCTCGCTCTATCACCCAGGCTGGAGTGATCTTGTCTCACTGCAACCTCTGCCTCCTGGGTTCAAGTGATTCTGCTGCCTCAGTCCTCCTAGCTGGGACTACAGATGCAAGCTACCACGCCTGGCTAATTTTTGTAGTTTTAGTAGAGACAGAATTTCACCGTGTTGGCCAGGCTGGTCTTGAACTCCCGACCTCAAATGATCCGCCCACCTCAGCCTCCCAGAGTGTTGGGATTACAGGCATGAGCCACCATGCCCAGCCTCAGCTGCTGTGTTTGAACTTCTGGAAGACAGGCTTCTGTTTCGATTTAGTGTAGCTCACACTGCTGGTGGTCCCTTCCTCCAGGA
>NW_026652285.1:29343100-29357332 GCF_009828535.3 Hylobates moloch | reverse complement strand
GACGGGGTTTCACCATGGTCTCGATCTCCTGACCTCGTGATCCGCCCGCCTCGGCCTCCCAAAGTGCTGGGATTACAAGCGTGAGCCACCGCGCCCGGCTGTGGCCGTTTCTTATCTGGCAAATGGGTATATTAATTCCACCCTTGGCAGGGTTAAATGGCATAATTTACCCAAAAAGCTCAGAGCATCTAGTAGATAACACAGGCTGACTTCCGAAGACCTGTTATTATCATGAGACCAAACATAATGGCAGAATCCTAACCAGGCTGTCTTAGTGATTGAGGACTGATGGTGATGAGATGTTCCCAGCTCTCCTGCTTTTCTCAGACTGCCCAAAAGCCTTCCTCCCCTCATCCTCATCACCCACCCCTACCTTGGCCTACCATAGCCTCCCCACTCCACCCCCAGCCTTTTGCTATGCACATCAGCAGGTGTGGTAATGTGGGAAATCATATTTTCTTTCTTCTTTTTTTGATTCAAGGTCTCGCTCTGTCGTCCAGGCTTCAGTGCAATGGCACAAACACGGCTCACTGCAGCCTCGACCTCCCGGGCTCAAGCAATCCTTCCACCTCAGCCTCCTGAGTGGCTGTGACCACAGACAGGCACCACCGCACCTGCCTAACATTTTATTATTTGTAGAGATGGTGTCTTCTTCCTATGCTGCCCAGGCTGATCTCCAACTCCTGGGCTCAGGAGATCCTCCCCTCTCAAAGTGCTGGGATTACAGGCATGAGCCACCAAGCCTGGCCAGAAATCATATTTTCTGAATCCCAAATCAGAGTACATGGCATAACCAAAATATTTATTCTTTTACTTTATTTTATTTTTTTTCTCAAGAATTTAAGAAAGTCTGAAATGTAGTTTGGTCAAAGGTTGGACTTTTGGGAGCATTTTGATGGCTAGTGGTGACATTTCTCACAGCTAGAGAGGGCCACGGGCGTTCTAGAAGGTGAGGCTTGGGTTAAACCACTTTGAATCACACAGGCAGAAAGCTCATTTATTCACACCCCCTGTTCCATTCTCCTTCACTCCTTCTGAGTATCCTCAAAGAGAAAGTCTGGTTGGTCCTAATACAACTTCAGCACCTCTCCAACACTTGCTAAGATCCTTTTCTAATAAAGAGAGAAAGTCACACATTCAGAGCCTTTGCAGGGCCATAGTGTCTGGTTAGAATGAAACCTCATTGTTGAAAATGAGCAAATCTAAAGTCTCCTTTTCAGTTGACGTTATTAAGAACAATGCAAATCAATGTAAAGAAAAGTGTTCAGAAAATAGCAGAACAGGTTCACATGCAGCTATAGAGTGGAGGTAGCATGGAAATGCCTGGAGTCTGGAAAACACCGGAACACGGGACAACAGAGCTGAGGGCTTGCAGTCAGGGTGCCCTGTAAGTGCCTGACCATACAGTCTGTGTGGTCAGGGCATCTTGGTTGGCCAGAGACCCTGTGGGTGAGTGACGCTAGAGCTGGCAGAACCCCAGAGTTGCACCCGGAAGCCACCTGGCTATGAGCTGAGATTACCCCCAGCTTCTGCTCTGCCTCAAGGTACCAGATAGGCGATCTGGGGTGGCCCATCCAGCCTGAAGAGTGGGTTGCATGGCAGAGGAGGCCAGCACTAGGCCCCTGTGACTCAGATACTCACGTTGGAGGGAGAGGTGGAGGACGAAGCATAACTGTCTTCCAGTTGTCCAGAAAGGCTGGGCAAGGTCCTGGGTCACCTCTCTGTTCTAGGCCCATCAGAGGCTTTCTTCAGGGTCTAGGAGAAGAGGGGGAGGGCCCCAGAGTGGCGGGGTCAAGTTCAGACACCCCTGAGCACTGCTCTAGACGCAGGCAGGTCAGGCCCAAAAGGTGCACGGGCCTCAGGGGGCCACTTGTTCCCCTCTGGTTCTCCTCCACTGAAGAGCCACAGAGGAGGGGACTGGGAAACCACGGTTCCAGCTTCAGCTTTCTCCTGGCTGGCTGTGTGTCCCCGGACAAGGCACTCACCCCCTCTGGGTCTCAGTGTCCCTCCAGGTTGAAACTGCCAAATGAAGAGTTCTTTGGGTCCTGTATGCATTGATTGGATGCTCTGCTTCCCCGTGATCCCTGAGGCCAACACCCTTTGTGTTCCTGTGCCTTTTCAGGGCAGACCAGGACACCATGCCAGAGCTGGCTGCAGGCCTCTGGCTAGAGCTACCCCAGCCTTCAGCAGAGGCTTGTCCTCCTAGGTGAAGGGTTGTCCATGCCCAGCCTCGTGAGGCCCGCGTGGTTTTGGGCAGTGCCCAGTGGCACTATTGGCAGGCTCCAGGCACTAAAGGAAGAGACCGCAACCTGAAAGGTGGGGGAGGAAGACAGAGAAGGAAGAGGTGCCTGCAGGGTGGGGGTGCTGGTGGCTGCCCCTCACAAACGTGCCAAAGGTTGCCAACTTGAGTTTAAGCCTTGGTTCCAGAACACAAAGCCCCCTCTCTGGGGGCCTTGACCCCTCGAAGCCCCCACCCCTGGGCCAGCTGAGCTGCCTGGAGGGAACTAGCCCCAGAAGGGCCTGGTTGTTGGCTGCGAAGTGGCTGGGAGGGAAGTTTTAATGATACACAACACAAGACACAGGGGGGAAAAGAGAGAGGGGGGTTGTGGAGGAGAGAAGGGAGGTTGGGGGGAGAAAGAAAGACCTCCTGCCAGGCCTGTTGCCAGGAGACGGCCAGGCAGCCAGAATCAGCCCTGCTCTTTTCACAGTTGGCTTTAAGCACCGAGAGAAAGCCCGGGCCATAAAGGGGGACATGTGTTGCTGGGTGTGTAAGGCTAGCCTCTGCAGTTAGGGGAGCCCCCGCCCACCCCCCCCACCGCTGCACCGAGAGCCCCTTGCGCCCCCAGCCCTGCCCCCGTGCCTGGGGGTTATGGATGAACGATTGAGCTGCCGAGCAATGGAAAAGGCAGAGGTGGCCCTGGCCTTCCAATGTCGCAGCCACTTTGGGGGTGAAACTCACCAGCTGGGGCCCCCAGGAAGCTGGCAGGGCAGGGAGGTCTGGGATTCCAACATAGCATGTCCACAGAAAAGTATTCCTATTGGCTCTGGGTGGTCCATCCAGGTTGAGGGGGTGCAGTGTCTGGACTTCTAGGAATCCTCAACAGGGCACTCAGAAGGGAGCTGACAAGTCCCAGAAACCTGCATTCTGGCTCCTGGTTCTTGTCATGGATGCCATGGTGGGAACAGCCCCTTTAGGCTGCGCCTTGGCACTTGGGGACTGTCCCTGCAGCGCAGTGACCGCTGTGTCCCTGAAGAGTCCACCACACAGCCAGGAAAGAGCAAAAAGAGGGGGAGGGTTGTTGACAAAACAAGGGCTCACGGCCCTGGCTGCCAATCCAGAGTGATGTCAGCTGAGGAGTGACATGGTGCTCTCAGCACAGCGGACGTCAGCAAACCGGGAAGCAGCATGTGCGTGGAAGCTGGGCCTGAGCCCTGACGCTTCAACTGAGCTCCCTGGGTGATGGCTCCTTCCCCAAGTTCTAACGTCCCACTGAAAGCAAGCTGCAATTTCTGTTGCTTCTTGTATCAATTGCATGAAAGGAAGGGCAGTTTCTTTTGATCCTCTGGCATGCCAAGGCCTGAATGCCAGTCCTGGGAGCCTTACCAGCCCTCTAAGAAGAATCAGAAGGCGAGTGTTAGGCAGGAAGGGACAGCCAACCCACCCCGACTCCCTATCTGGTCACCTCGCTGCCTGACTTCTCTCTGAGCTTTCCGAGGCACTGCTGGAGGCCGACCTGAGCTCAAACTCAAACCCCAGTCTCCTGCTCAGTGTGGTGGGCAGCCCTGCTTCCCCGGCTCATGGTGTGAGTGAGGGCCCTGCTTCCCCGGCTCATGGAGTGAGTGAGGGTGTGTGTGAGCCAGTTCTGAACAAAATCAAGAAATCACTGTATCTTCCCAGAAAGCTTTGACTCTGTGCATGTGTGCACTGAGCTGTTTCCCACGTGAGTGAGCGTCCTGGAGAACAGGCCTGCCCGGGGAAGAAGTGAGCCAGCCTACCTGCTAGAAACTGCTGGGGGTTCCTGATCGGGAGGCTTGCTTTTCCCCCAACTTCCTTCGCCTCTTTTTCTGGCTGGAGTGTGTGGTTCTGCTAGTTCTGGAGTCTTTCCTGTCCCCATTCTGGACCATGTCCCACCCCAGGTATCGAGAATGGCTCATACCTGTAATCCCAGCATCTTGGGAGGCTGAGGCAGGAGGATCACTTGAGACCAAGAGTTTGAGACCAACCTGGGCAACATAGTGAGACCCTGTCTCTGCAAAAAATTTAAAACTAAGCCAGGTGTGGTGGCATGTGTCCACAGTCTCAGCTACTCGGGAGGCTGAGGGGAGAGGATTGCTTGAGCCCGGGCATTTTGAGGCTGCAGTGAGCCAGGATGGCACCACTACACTCCAGCCTGGTCGATGGAGTGAGACCCTGGTCGATGGAGTGAGACCCTGTTATAAAAAATAATAAAAGAAAATGACTCACTTCCAGAGGGGCCGAATCTCCATGAGGTAGTAACCAAAACGACAGATTTGCCGACTCTCAGGGGGAAGTGGTGTCCTGGGCAGTGGCTGGAGAAGCAGGTGGTGCCTGGGTCTGACTGCAGGAGGGAGGCCTTCTGGGTTCTGCCTCTGGGACAGGGCAGGCTGCTGGGGAGGGTGCACATTAGGAGATGGAGAGTTAGGCCACCAGGCAGCCCACTAGGGCACCTGGCAAGTTCTGCTAGGCCTGTCGAGGCATGGCTGGGCTTTACAACAGGGGGTACGGAGCTCCTTGAGTGGAAAGCCCCTCTCGCCGGCTTGCTCCTGATTTCATCCCAAGAACGGTCAACTCTAGCAAGCAAATATACCTCTTGAGCTGTAGGTAGGGGCTCAGCCCTGTCCCTGAGGCTGGGCACAGGCTTGGTCCTTCTCGCCTGCCTCCTCCCCTTCCCTGTGCTCTGTCACACCCCTCCCCCATGCAGAGGAGCCAGTTTTAGCCTGGAAGGTTCCCTCTGCCCTCTCACAACTCAGCACCCCTGTTATTCCTTCAGAACCCCTGGCCAGCTCCTCAAGGTCTTCCCCCACCCTAATATACTCTTAGAGTCTGTGGCTTCTGTTTCTCTAGCTTGTTTAGGGAAGAGTCTCTGGAGGCCCACTTCACCCCCAGAAGCATTCCAAAAAATGGCCATTGAGCTCACCTGTTGGTGTTCCTCCCCCAGGCAGCATCAAACTCCCTAGATTGGCCCTCAGTCTCCCTTCTTCTCCTTCTTCTTTTTTTTGGAGACAGGATCTCACTCTGTTGTCCAGGCTGCAGTGCAGTAGTGCGATCAGCACTCACTGTAGCCTCCATCTCCTGGGGGTCAAGTGATCCTACCACCTCGGCCTCCTGAGTAGCTGGCACTACAGGAACACACCACCACACCTGGCTAATTTTTTTTTTATTTTTAGTAGACAGATGAAGTCTTGCCATGTTGTCTCTTATTCTTTTTTTTTTGAGACAGAGTCTCACTCTGTTGCCCAGGTTTGAGTGCAGTGGCACAATCTCGGCTCACTGTGAGCTCTGCCTCCTGGGTTCACGTCATTCTCCTGCCTCAGCCTCCCGAGTAGCTGGGACTACAGGCACCCGCCACCACGCCCAGCTAATTTTTTATATTTTTATTAGAGACAGGGTTTCACTGTGTTAGCCAGGATGGTATCAATCTCCTGACCTTGTGATCCACCCGCCTCGGCCTCCCAAAGTGCTGAGATTACAGATGTGAGCCACCACGCCCGGCCCAGTCTCCCTTATTCTTAATGAGGGGACCATGAGTTAATCTCTTAGGTCTGCCCTCACCTCCTCCAGGAAGCCTCCCTGACTTATACCCCTCCTGCTTTGTGCCTTCTAGCTTCTCATCAGTGTAGTCATTCCTGACCTAGAGTGGCCCTCAGCAGTTGCCAAGATTTGTCCCCAAAGCTCAGGGCTGGTGGTCAGGTGGGTTAGGGATGAGTTGTCAAGGGTTGGGAGAGTACCTCTCCTAATGCAATGAGGAACAGATCTGGCTGGGTTGGAGGGAAGGGAGGAGGGCCTGGGCCCCCTCAGCCCCCTTCACTCCCCACCTCTGCACCCCTGCCTAGCCTCTTGACCAGGAAGTCGAGCTACCTTCACTAAAGAAGAGTGGAGACAGGAGACGGGGCCCTTCTCTCTAGGACAGGACTCTTCCCGTGGGGCTCCTCAGAGGTGAGGTCCTGCCTCTGGGCCCCTGGGAGTCCCTGGACCTTAAAGGTATTGTGCCCACACATTCTGGATGGGGCCTGCGAGGATGGTCAGGGTCATAGTGCCACCTGCTGGGGCTCCCAGGAGCAGCAGCTGGAGAGACGCTGATGTACGTGTGTGTGTGTGTGTGTGTGTGTGTGTGTGTGTGTGTGTGTGTGTGTCTCGGTTATGGTGGTGGTGGGGCAATTAATAACACCTCACCACAGATCTTAAAATTCATTTGATATTGAACCCTTACCCCCTTTCCAAGGAAGCAGCCAAAAGAGTGCAGAGGAAGTGATAATGGAATTCAACTGGGGCTCCCAGGGAAAGCCAGGGCCGCAGGGACATGATTGCATTCCTTGGAACTGCTGTTTTTTGAACTTCATTCGTGAAGCCTGGTTTCTAGGGATGGTTTCTCTTTTCATGGACCCAGAAGGAAAGTGGAGATTGTTCTTCATGCTTCTATGTGAAATGGGGTTTCAAGGGCAAAAAAACAAGTAAGCACTTTGAATATCTTTGTGTTTTATTATACTGATAAGAGGAAGAAAAGTATGCTACGTTGTAAATGTCGATGATTAGAAACAGTCCAAGGTGATCATTGTAATGTCAATTTCTGAAGCAGTTGGGAGAAATAAGTAGGATAATGAAATGAATCAGCACAGTGCCTCTCACTTGCTAAATACTCCACATGTTGGGAAATTCATTGATAAAATGAGACCCACTGTGGAGAAAGTGATTGGCCTTCCTGGCAAGCCAGGCTGGAGGTGAGCAGGGTTGGCCAGGGTCATGGGATGATGTCTTGGTTGGAAGCCACCAGGTGACCTGTGTCCTGTTGACACACAAGTATGCTGCTCAGTAACTCCCTGGAATTATTTTTAAAAAGCTAGATGTGTGAATAAAGAATTTGGGGGATTACAATTTTGGTTTGTAAATGAACCCTTTGCTTTAGGAAGAACTCAGCACAGGACCCTTGCAAGTATTTCTTTTTCTTTTTTTCTTTTTTCTTTTTTTTTTTTTTTTTTTGAGGCAGAGTCTTGCTCTGTCGCTCAGGCTGCAGTGCAGTGGCATGATCTCAGCTCACTGCAACCTCCACCTCCCAGGTTCAAGCAATTCTCCTGCCTCAGCCTCCCAAGTACCTAGGACTACAGGCGCCCGCCACCACACTAGTCTAATTTTTGTATTTTTAATAGGGATGGGGTTTCACTATGTTGGCCAGGCTGGTCTTGATCTCTTGACCTCATAATCTGCCCGCCTTGGCCTCCCAAAGTGCTGGGATTACAGGCGTGAGCCACGGTGCCTAGCTGAACCTTGCAAGTATTTCACATGACATTTGTTTTGCCCCCTTCATCCCTTTACTTATATAAACAAACTCCACCGGCAGTGACAAGGCTGGCCTGATAACCTACTCATGGAGCCAAATGCAGATGCTTCTTAGGCAGAATTTGGAGTATAAATGGGAGAATATTTGGGGGGCTGGAGGGCGGGACTGATGTTGGGGAATCAGCAAGCACCAGGCCACCATCTTGGTGTATGACATTTGTTTCCCCGTTGGATCCTCACTAGAACTCCCTGCAAGAGCTGCCGCTACCACCCTCGTTTTACAAATAAGGGACTTGTGGCCCAGGGAGGCTGTGTGACCTGTCTGAGGTCATAGTCCTGATAAACGCTAGAGGTGGGATGTGAACCCAGAGAATCTGGGGTGACTCCAAAGGGCTGAGGCTGGGAACACAGGAAGGTGGTGATGCCCCTGCTGGGAATGTGCCTGGGGGAAGGTTTGGAGGGATGGCTCATGGTCAGTGGGATTTAGTTTCCCACTCACCAGGCAGAGGACTGACCTGGTATATGCCTTCAGGGCTGACATGCACAATTGTGCATGTTGTGCACTGCGAAAGGTTACCCCACATATGAGGACACTGTGCACATCATGGCCATATTTGCAGTGACTGTTTTCTGACAGTTGGAAATAAAGTGCCTGGAGGAGGAGGGACCTCTTTCTAAATCGCTCAGAGGGGCTTCATGGGTGGGTGGCGTTTTCCATGTGTACATCACCATCTTTCTCCACCCAAGGGAGTGAGCAGGTACCGGGGTAACTTTAGGCCATTGCTCCAACCCCTGTGTTGAGGGAGTGGAGGAACCTTTTGCATTTTCTGCCCCCTCTTCACTTCTCCCTGAAGTCATGGGAGGGGCAACAGACAGCAAAAGCCTTCTCTGTGTCACTGGCCCTACTGTTTCCTCTCTGAGACATCTGGATGAAGATTCAGGCTCTTGCCATCTCTGTAGAAACAGGATCACATAATTGGTGGTAAGATGGGGAGGGAAGGAAGGAGAAGTGAGGAACAGCCGAGTGGGTCAGTGGATCAGAAGAGATAGAACAGGGCCTGCCTTAAAAAAAAAAAAAAATTCACAGGCCAGGTGTGGTGGCTCACGCTTGTAATCCCAACTCTTTGGAAGGCCAAGGCAGGAGGATCACCTGAACCCAGGAGTTCAAGACCAGCCTGGGCAACATACTGAGACCCCATTTCCACAAAAAAATGAAAAAATTAGCTAGTCATGGTGGTGTTCGCCTGTAATCCCAGCTTCTCAGGAGGCTAAGGCAGGAGGATCGCTTGAGCCTGGGAGGTCAAGGCTGCAGTGAGCCATGATGGTGCTACTGCACTCCAGCCTGGGCAACAGAGGGAGACCCTGTCTCAAAATAAATTAATTAATTTTAAAAATTAAAAATAAAATTTAAAAAGTACATATACACACATCCACACATATGTAAAATGTCATAGATAATTTGGATTGTTTTAACAAACATGTATCAGCCTTCAAGCAGATGCAGTCCATAAAATCTGGGTTTACAAAAACAGATAATTTGGCATAGAGGCCTGTGCACAGAGAGGGGATTAGTCACTATATAAAACGATTTCCAGGGGGTTGTTTTCTTTTCTAAAGAATTTTGTTTTGTTTTTTGAGACGGAGTCTCGCTCTGTCGCCCAGACTGGAGTGAAGTGGAGTGATCTTGGCTCACTGCAACCTCTTCCTCCCAGGTTCAAGCCATTCTCCTGCCTCAGCCTCCTGAATAGCTGGGATTACAGGCGCCCGCCACCATGCCCAGCTAATTTTTGTATTTTTAGTAGAGACAGGCTTTCACCATGTTGGCCAGGCTGGTCTCGAACTCCTGACCTCAGGAGTGCCGCCCGCCTCGGCCTCCCAAAGTACTGGGATTACAGGCGTGAGCCACCGTGCCTGGCCTCTAAAGAATTTTAAGTGAATTTCCAAGAGTTTCAAAGATGATTGTTATGTTTATGGAATGCTTATTCTATTAGCTCTGAACTCATGCTAATTATGTTTGTGGCCATGCGACCCAGCATACACTCTGTCCTTGTGGCCACTGCCAGTGGGACCAGCTGTGGGTACCTGACCCTTGGCACCCTTAGCCCCTGGGGGGTCCAGGCAGCACTGGCGTCGTGGCCACTTTTTTCTCAGACACTTGCATCAGGATGTATGGTAGATGCCACTGGGCCCCAAAGCTGTATGGCTGTGGCATAACGCAGGTGTCAAGGCAGCCATGACTGCCATGCACAGGCTGTAAATTTTATATATATATATATATATATATATATATATTTTACTATACTTTAAGTTCTAGGGTACATGTGCACGACGTGCAGGTTTGTTACATAGGTATACATGTGCCATGTTGATGTGCTGCACCCATCAACTCATCATTTACACTAGGCGTTTCTCCCAATGCTCTCCCTCCCCCAGTCTCCCCCACCAAGAGGCCCCGGTGTTTGATGTTCCCTGCCCTGTGTCCACGTGTTCTGATTGTTCAGTTCCCACCTATGAGAACATGCAGTGTTTGATTTTCTATCCTTGTGATAGTTTGCCGAGAATAATGGTTTCCAGCTTCATCCATGTCCCTGCAAAGGATATGAACTCATCCTTTTTTATGGCTGCATAGTATTCCATGGTGCATATGTGCCACATTTTCTTTCTTTCTTTTCTTTCTTTTTTTTTTTTTTTTGAGACGGAGTCTCACTCTGTCTCCCAGGCTGGAGTGCAGTGGCGCGATCTTGGCTCACTGCAAGCTCTGCCTCCTGGGTTCACGCCATTCTCCTGCCTCAGCCTCCCAAGTAGCTGGGACTACAGGTGCCCGCCACCACACCCGGCTAATTTTTTATATTTTTAGTAGAGACAGCGTTTCACCGTGTTAGCCAGGATGGTCTCGATCTCCTGACCTCATGATCCACCCGCCTCGGCCTCCCAAAGTGCTGGGATTACAGGCGTGAGCCACAGTGCCCGGCCCATTTTCTTAATCCAGTCTATCATTGATGGACATCTGGGTTGGTTCCAGGTCTTTGCTATTGTGAATAGCGCCACAATAAACATATGTGTGCATGTGTCTTTATAGTAGCATGATTTATAATCCTTTGTGTACATACCCAGTAATGGGATCGCTGAGTCAAATGGTATTGCTAGTTCTAGATCCTTGAGGAATCGCCACACTGTCTTCCACAATGGTTGAACTAATTTACACTCCCATCAACAGTGTAAAAGCGTTCTTATTTCTCCACATGCTTTCCCGCATCTGTTGTTTCCCGACTTTTTAATGATCACCATTCTAACTGGCGTGAGATGGTATCTGATTGTGGTTTTGATCTGCATTTCTCTGATGAACAGTGATGATGAGCATTTTTTCATGTGTCTGTTGGCTGCATAAATGTCTTCTTTTGAGAAGTCTCTGTTCATATCCTTTGCCCATTTTTTGATGGGGTTGTTTTTTTCTTGTAAATTTGTTTAAGTTCTTTGTAGATTCTGGATATTAGCCCTTTGCAGGCTGTAAATTTTAAGCAGCAGGAAGTAGGTGTGAGTAGAAGTGGAGGCAGAAAGCAGCCGGTTCTGTTTCCAACTGCATTCTCCTTTCCTGTGCCCCTGTGTCATCACCATGGAACGCCTTTCCCGATGCTACTTCCAACAGGAGGCAGAGGGTGGGAGAATTCAGGTTGGAAGGCTTATCCCTAGAAAAGAGGGTGCCGACAGACAAGGCTCCTTGGAAGCCTGACAAATCAAATTTAGCATTTATTGAGCACCTACTATGTGACAGGAACATGACACACATGATTTCATTTAATCTTCACAACCAGCCCAAAGAGCAGCTTTCTCCCTATTTACAGTCGGAGAAACGGAGGCTCTGAGAGATTGTAAGGGACTCGCCCAAGGTCACCCAGCTAGGAAGGAAAGCCAAAAGGCCAGCCTAGGTATCCTGGCGATCCAGGATCAGAGACACTGCTGTGAGGCTTCCCGGTGGGAAGAAGGAAAGTCATGCATCAATATTCATCACCGAGTGAGAGTGAGAGTTCGGCCCTGTCCCAGGCACCTCTGGGCGGGAGGGTGGAGAATCCGAAAGAAAGAGGCCCGTCCCTGGTCCTCAAGGTCGTGCCAACAGGCCAACTAAGCCATGTGCCAAATCGAGAGCGGGTTAAGGTGGGGGCGTGGGGACGCCCTGAGGCAACAGGGCTTCGGAGAAGGGGGCGCTGGGGGCTGCAATGCCAGAGGATTCCTTGAGGAGACGGGGCTGGTGGGGCGGGTAGGGGCTGGCCAGGAGCAGGACCGGGAGGAAGGGACCCTCCGGACTGAGGAGTGCGGGGTAGATGAAGGCAGGGGAGATGGAGGCTCTGCAGTGTGAGGCAGGCGGACAGGGAAGCCCGCATCCAGCTGAGAGACCTTGAGCAACCACGTGCTCCTCTGAGCTCCGCGTTTGCCGTGTGCAAAGTGAAGGGGTAGGCCGACCCCGCAGGGCCCTTCTTGCCCTCCTCTGCTGTGTGTGGGGGGGGTCTCTGGTCCGCGGGAGGACAGCGCCTGCCGCGCCGAGCGTCCTCCAGCGTCCGCGGCCGCCGCGGGCAGCGCTGACCGGCAGGGGGCGCTCCTGCAAAAGGCTGGCCGCGGTGGCGCCCTCGGCGGGGCCTGGGCTGGCCTGGGCACCCGGGAGGCCTCCCTCTCCATCCCTCCAGGTCCGCTCCCACCACTTGCCTTCTCACACCGCCCCTTCCCACTCCATGCTCTGGGATTAAAGGCTTGGGAAGTTGCTGGTATCTAGGTCCTTGGGCAGGCCACTTCGCCTCTCTGTGCCTCAGTTTCTTCAGGCGCAAACTGGGTTGTGTGAGGAAGAGATGAGTTATTGGTCAGGAGAGCCTTCCAGCCACAGGTGAGGTAGATATGCCGCTGCTGCGCACCCCAATATCATTCCCAGGGCAGGGGCTGCTGCTCTACCACCTCAGGGTTACAGTTTGCTTTAAATCTTTATTTATTTGTTTTTTCAGACAGGGTCTCCCTCTGTTGCCCAGGCTGGAGTGCAGTGGTGCGATCACGGCTCACTGCAGCCTCAAACTCCTGGGTTCAAACCATCCTCCTGCCTCAGCCTCCCGAGTAGCTCGAACCACAGGTGCATACCACCATGCCCAGCTATTAATTTTTTTTGTAGAGATGGGATCTTGCTTTGGTGCCCAGGACTGGTCTGGAACTCCTGGGCTCAAGCGATCCTTCCGTCTCAGTCTCCCAAAGTGCTGGGATTACAGGCATGAGCCACAGTACCCTGCTTTAAACTTTTGTTCAAAGTCCTTTTGTGCAAAGATAGAAATAATTCCTGGATCCTACAGAGTGCCTGGCATGATGAGTGATGCTCAAAACGTAGCTGTGGAATGATTAGTTTTTTGAAACCATCCAGACAGAAGCTATGAGAAAATTAGACAGTGCACCTCTTCTGAATCACACTGGAAGATGTCCACATTCATCTTCATATTTCTCACCACTGTTCTGTGAGGAAGACGGACAGGGAGTGTTGTATCCATTTCATGGATGAGGAAACCGAGGTCGCAGAGGAAGCCAGAGACAAGATTTTAAGTTAGGACCCAGGGTTCTCTCCATGCAACCTCAGGTAAATTATCCTGTTGTCGCTAGTGACTCCTATTGGAGACATGTGGTATTGCAACCAGGCCACATTAGACACTGAAGGCACCTCATGAGGAAGAAGGTGGGCACATCCTGGGTGCCAAGCCCAGAGAGGGAGAAACTAGGGTAGGTATTAATATTGGAGCTGGGGGGATGAAAATGATATTTCAGAATCAACAACAGATTGGAAAGGCTTAGCTAGTTTAAAAAACATTCCCTATTCTTAAGTCCCCAACCCTTTTTCAACCTCCTCTCACTCCAAAGTAGAACTTAATGTAGCAAAGGTATGCTTTGTAGGGTGAACCCTTATAATTATAATGACAACCAGTGAAAAAACTTGGTTTCCTTTCAAACGTTTGTGTGACTAATTAGGAGGGACTATTCCATTCGTTAAAGTGAAGAAAGAAGGACTGAAAAAAAAAATCACTCTGCAAAATCCAGCTCAAACATTGCTGCATTTCAGTCGCCATTGTCTTAGCTACCTCTTCCCTG
The DNA here is from genome assembly GCF_009828535.3 of Hylobates moloch. Taxonomy (NCBI): domain Eukaryota; kingdom Metazoa; phylum Chordata; class Mammalia; order Primates; family Hylobatidae; genus Hylobates; species Hylobates moloch. The sequence goes on along the minus strand of NW_026652285.1, from coordinate 29,343,708 downwards.
GAACAATGAATTGATTGTCTTCTTTCCTGGGTTCCTGCCTTATTTGGTACCTTCTTCTCTTTACTGCCGCACAGTCGTTAAATATGTGTCTTTGGTGCCAGCTCCCCGGGTTCTAATCCCGGTTCTAAGCTTACTAGCTGGCCAGTTACTTGACTTCTCTGTGCCCATTTCCTCATTTGTAAAATGTTGTGAGCATTAAATGGGTTAACAGTTTTATAGGACTTAGAACAATACCTGGTGTAATGTAAGTGCTCAATAACTAGTTTACACTTATATAGATATGTCAGAATGTTCTCCGTATTTATTTATGTGTCTTTCCTAACAAACTGTGTGTTCCTCAAGGACAAGAACTGACTTCATCATCTCCTGCTCCAGGGTTTAGCACCAGATGCTTATTCAAAGTATGTTAAACTGAATATTATATATTCATACTTTATTATTATTTTTTCTAAGACAAGGTTCTTGCTCTGTTGCACAGGCTGGAGTGCAGTGGTGGCATCATGGCTGATTGCAGTTTCAACTTCCCATGCTCAAGAAATCCTCCCATCTCAGCCTCCAGGGTAGCTGGGACTACAGGTATGTGCCACAATGCCTGGCTAATTTTTTTT
>NW_026652285.1:29283278-29342700 GCF_009828535.3 Hylobates moloch | reverse complement strand
TTTTTTTTTTTTTTTTTTGATAAGTTAAGCCTCAGCTTACTGCTTCCCAGAGATAAACCAAGGTTCGAGTCTCTCCTTTGTTTAAAGAAAAATATCTAGCTGGGCCACTGCAGTCCTACCATGAGTTCAGGAAAACGTGATGTGGTCCAACTGTCTACCAGTCAGGACATGGTTAATGAGCACTTCCTGTAAACTTATTGGTACCTGCAGTTCTGATAATGTGACCTGGAGGAAATGGTCTGGTGGTGGCTGATTCCTAAAACTAACTGCAAAGGATTGCATTCCTCTAGGCACCTATGAACTTCAAGATGGGACCCCTTTAAAATTACAAAAAAAAATGTTTCCTTTTTTTTTTTTTTTTTTTTTTTTTTTTTTTTGGTCTCCGGTGGTGCAGTGGCAATCTGGTCATGCAATGAGATGGAGTTTTGCTCTTGCTGCCCCAGGGCTGGAATGCAATGGTGGGATCTCTGTTCACTGCAACCTCCGCCTCCCAGGTGCAAGCAATTCTCCTGCCTCAGCCTTCTAAGTAGCTGGGACTACAGGCATGCACCACCACACCTGGCTAATTTTTTGTATTTTTAGTAGAGATGGGGTTTCACCATGTTGACCAGTCTGGTCTGGAACTCCTGACCTCAGGTGATCCACTCGCCTCGGCCTCCCAAAGTGCTTGGATTACAGGCGTAAGCCACAGTGCCCGGTCTCCTTCCTCCTTCTTTTGAGCAGTATCCATAGCTGTGTCCTGTGTGGAATGCCTTTCTGTTGTAAAACACCCCAATGTAGAGTCTTTCGCTAGTGCTTTGCCCACAGGGAACTTCACGGTGGTTGAAAACAGAATGCCCCGCTGCTCCGTGCCACCTGCCCAGCCATCTCCTGGTCTCCAGGTCAGCTCACTGTATTCTATGCTCCTGGAAGTGGTAACCAGGGCTGGGGTAGGGGTTATATTCACGGTGAGCCCAGTGCCCAAACAGAGCTTGGACATATATGTCACCTGACATACATGAGTCGACTTACAGGGACAATGGAGTGAGTTATCTGAATTTTGTTTTGTTTTGTTTTGAGACAGAGTCTTGCTCTGTCACCCTGGCTAGAGTGCAGTGGCACAATCTCGGCTCACTGCAACCTCTGCCTCCTGGGTTCAAACGATTTTCCTGCCTTAGCCTCCCGAGTAGCTGGGGACTACAGGTGCCCACCACCACACCCGGCTAATTTTTGTATTTTCAGTAGAGATAGGTTTCACCATCTTGGCCAGGCTGGTCTCAACCTCCTGACCTCGTGATCCAACCACCTTGGCCTCCCAAAGTGCAGGGATTACACGCGTGAGCCACTGTGCTGGCTTTTTTTTTTTTGAGATCAAATCTCGCTGTTCCCCAGGCTAGAGTGCAGTGGTGCAATCTCCTCTCACTGCAAACTCTGCCTCCTGAGTTCAAGCGATTCTCCTGCTTCAACCATCTGAGTAGCTGGGATTACAGGCACCTGCCACAATGCCCAGCTAATTTTTGTATTTTCAGCAGAGATGGGGTTTTGCCATGTTGGCCAGGGTGGTCTTGAACTCCTGATCTCAGGTGCTCCACCCACTTCAGCCTCCCAAAGTGCTGGGATTACAGGCGTGAGCCACCGCGCCTGGCCATGTTATCTGAAATTGAGATTTCCCCTCCAGGTCACTACTTACTTACCTATAACTACTAGACAGAACTGGACTGCTCAAAGCACTCCTGCTAGTTTCAACCATGTCAGTACAGATGGCTCATCCTGTCTCTCATGAACATTATAAAATCAGGGGCAGGGTTTGTAGCCATCAATAAGTCAGGTCTGACCTTCCACGGTCCAATGTTTATTCATTCAGTTATGCATTCATTAATTCAGTTATTTAACAATCTTTTTACTGTGGGCTGAAACTCAGTACCACTATGGGAGGAAGTGTGGGATAGAAAAGAAACAGGGGACAGGGTCTCAGATCTTGAGGTGTCTGCAATCTACACATAGCAGGGATGCCTAATTTCCCAAACTCAAGGACAGTGTATATCAACATAGGCACTGGCACAAAGTACAGTTGTGCCCATGAGGGTTGTAGAACTAATGTGGGGAGTGAACAGAGGCAAGAGTTGTCAGTCAAGGTGCTTCTGCCCTTGGCCACAGAAGCATGGCTGGGTGGAGGGACACCAAAGGGCTGCTTCTCTGCGTTCAGCCTGCCTTGGCTGAACTCAAAGACGCTGCTGGATAAAGGGCTGGAGAATGGTCTCGGACAGGCAAGGGACAAGAGAAGGTCTGTCCCACACCTTCCTCACAACACAATTCAAAGTGTTCTGTGAGGAAGAAGAGGGAGGGAGGAGGAACAGAAGTGAGAAGGCCTCGAACTTGAAGTGCCATGGGGAGTGGTGAGCTCTGCCAGCTCTGGAGTGAGCTCCCCAAGATAGGACAGGGGCCCTTCCCGCAGAAGGACAGATGAGTGAAGGTCACAGAGGACTCCAGTCCAGAAATACTGCCCTGCCACTCCCAAATACCTTTCCTGCAAATGCTTAAAGTTCCACCATGGGAGATTTATTGTTATGTATTTGTCTCCTCCCCACTTTCAGTAATTTTTTTCATTACAAATGTCAAACATGCTTGTCATAGAAAACTAGGAAAATGCAAGGAGGGTAAAAATGTTTCTTACCCACACTCCTAACCTCCAAGGCAGCCACTGTTAACATTTTGGTGTCCTTTTTGTCCCCTTTTTTTGTCATTTTCGGGCATGTCTGTGAGTTCCTTGGAGGGGATTCTGAAGCCCACTTTCCCCCACTCAGCTTCAGTCCTATTTCAGTCTGGTGTTCCAGAAAAATCAAGTCTCCCATCCCCGAGAGCCAGTGAATTATATGACCTTGAGGAAGTCATCCATCTTTCTGGACTTTAGTGCCCTCATCTGTATAATGGGGATAATCATGGCCCACATATTACCTCACAGTGCTCCAGAGTCAATGCTAGTGGAATGTTGCAAGGGCATTGCCAATACAGTTCAAATATGTGGGGCTAGGACTGACAGGAGTGGTCAGGACACAGCCAGTCATCATAAGGCTATGACAAGAAGGCCAGGTCACAGGGAGGATGGGGAAGGACAGGGAGAGGGACAGGTGAGCCCACACCCACACCAGTCCTGTCTGGGCTCCCCAGGACCAGCCCTCCTGGGCAGCTGTGTGTTAGGTCAGCATGGGCACCTTCCCTCAGAGCTGCTGGGGCATCATCTGTTCCACTTCCTGTTGGGTCCAGAGTTCATTTCCAGTGCAGTTTGAGGGAGATCAGAGGAGAGAGCCATCCTAGGAAGCTGCATTTCCACTTGGGAGGCACAGGAGATATGGAGCCAACCAAAGGCGGATGGTTCCTGAGGGTTTGCTTCAGGCAGGGTGGGCTGGCCTGGAAGAGGGTGGTGCCGGGAAGAGGAAGGAGAGGTCTGCAGACATCCTGGAGCTAGATTCGATGTGGCCATAGCAAAGCTTTCAGCCTCATCATGTTTGTGATTTCCAAAGTGTGTGTGTGTGTGTGTGTGTGTGTGTGTGCGCGCACATGCGTGTGTGCACAAGAGGAGGAGAGGGCTCCAACCCTGAGCGCTGGCTGCCTTGGGCTAGTTAATGGAGACAGGTAGCTGCATGTGGATATCTAAGAATGCTTCTCTTGCATACCTGTGTGAACGTGTGGACCCAGGACCAGCTGTGGGGCTGCCCAGGAATGTAGACACCCGTGGGGGAGCAGTGGGGATCTGTGTGTCACCAAATGCCTGGACTTGGGCTGTAGTGTGTCTGCCCCATGGAGCCTGTGTCCGAGCCCAGGAAGGAGTGCTTCCATCAGCACACATGTGTTTGTATGATACTTTACATCTTTAAAGCCATAAAAAGGCCACAAACCAGGGTTATAAGCTGAAAACAACACTTGTTTCCTGAGTACCTGCTGTGTGCTGGGACCTGTGCCAGGCTCTGGAGACACAGGGAGAAGTGAAACTCAGGCCGGCCCTGAGCCCACAGGGCAGAGGGAAGGTGGCAGAGCAACAAATCATTTATGGCACAGGCTATAGGTCCAAAGGGCTGCTCTTCATGTCCTTCCTCAGGGATCCTGTAATATCACAATTGCAGGGATGATCTTTTTCACTGCCATCTCCCCCTCCAGGCTATAAGCCCCTTGGGGATGGACACTTAGGAGGTACACAATGCTCTGTAAGGATGTATAATGCAAAGGTGTCTGTGAGTCAGGCTGTGCCTGGGCAGTTCTGAGCCAGCCACGGCCACTCATGAGCCACAGCCAGTACTGACAGTACTGCTGGGCTAGGGCTGGGCTCAATTCCTGCCTCCACTACAGCTGTCCCACCTACACTTGCTACGTAAGCTCTCCCAGCCTCTGTTTTTTTCTTTTTCTTTCTTTTTTTTTTTTTTTTTTTTGAGACGGAGTCTCGCTCTTTCACCCAGGCTGGAGTGCGGTGGCGCGATCTCCGCTCACTGCAAGCTCCGCCTCCCGGGTTCACGCCATTCTCCTGCCTCAGCCTCTCCGAGTAGCTGGGACTACAGGCGCCCGCCACCACGCCCGGCTAATTTTTTGTATTTTTAGTAGAGACGGGGTTTCACCATGGTCTCGATCTCCTGACCTCGTGATCCACCCGCCTCGGCCTCCCAAAGTGCTGGGATTACAAGCGTGAGCCACCGCGCCCGGCCTACCTCTGTTTTTTTCATCTGTGCAATGGGGTTATGATTGTCCCAGCCTCCCAGAGGGCTTGAGGCTTTAGTGAGATTGTGAGCCAGGCCCGGCACATGTGTGTGTGTGCACACATACACATACACATACACACACACACACACACACACACACACACACACAGCTTGGTACACAGGAGCTGCTGTGGAATTATTATTATTAGCAAGAAGGAGCTATTATCTGGGCAGTTCTGTGCAGCCTTATTGGCCAAAAAGACAGAAGCAGAACTCTGAAGCCTCCATGGGCAAGCTGGGAGGCACCCCAGCAGACAGAAACCTGGTACAGTTCTAACATCAGGAGGAGGGAGCCCAAGGGTGGGGCCATGCCATTGGCTGGCAAGGATTCAAGAGCATCCATCTAAATATTTTCCTTGTGTTTCTCACTCTCCAGCCACTGATGTCTCCATCGAGTCTTGGGTGCTTCTTCCAGTCTCTGATTCATAGGCTTACCCATCAGACATCAACATGTAACTTTCATGAAATTTTGAAAAGGTGTCACTTTGGGAGAATGTGCCCTGCCTTCTCCATGCACAAGCATGCTTGTGTGTGCTTAGGGGCATGAGAACGGGGGAGCAGCTGGGCAGCCTGAGCCGAACCCACTCCATCCTCACCTGCCTAGGGGGTGTGGCTAGGGCCTGGTGGGGTCTATCTGCCACCCCAGTCCATGGCTCTTCCTTCTCTCTGACTCACACTGGTCCAGCTCAGGACCCTCATCCTCTAGCTTCTGTGATCATGGTTCAAAGTCTTACCAGTGATATGCTGGAGCTGGGTCCAGCTGGCCTGCAGGGCTAGCTGTGCACATCTCTTCCTAACTCCAGTGATCAGAAACGATGCCACATTGGTGGCATGAAGTCAGCCATGATGGGAATATTTAAGGCACAGAGATCAACAAATGATACAAATCAGACCACCATCAACCCTCCTTGAGAACCAGTTGTAAACACCATCACACTCCGGTCCTGCCTGCAGGTATAACGATCACTGATATTAGGTGCCGGCACCTGCTAGGCATTTAACATCTTTTTTTTTTTTGAGATGGAATCCCGTCCTATTGCCCAGGCCAGAGTGCAATGGCGTGATTTCGGCTCATTGCAACTTCCACCTTCCAGGTTCAAGCGATTCTCTTGCCTCAGCCTCCCGAGTAGCTGGGATTACAGGCATGCACCGCCATGCCCGGCTAATGTCTTTGTATTTTTAGTAGAGACAGGGTTTCGCCATGTTGGCCAGGCTGGTCTCCAATTCCTGACCTCAGGTGATCCTCTCACCTCGGCCTCCCAAAGTGCTGGGATTACAGGCGTGAGCCAACGTGCCTGGCCAGCATTTAACATCTTACCTGCACAAAAATCCTGTTAGATATTTCTCATCATCCATATTTCATATGGGGCTCATAACTTACGTGATTTGACTCCAGGTCTCTGCACATTACATTGGGCCATGTGGCCTCAATAAGTAGAACCATGGGATTTGATAGGGCTGGCAGAGCTGTTAGGAATCATCAGATCATCTAATCACTGCGCTCATTTGACAGAGAAACTGAGCTCAAAGAGGCTCAAAGAGGTGGGGGCTTCCTCTGTTAATGCCACCTAACACGGTAGCCACCATCTTCCCAACACCTCTCCCAGCCCCCTACCATGCTGGTGTCCACTGAAAAGCCAAGGTCGCGGTCACTTGATGTTCTCTACGCATGGCTGAGTTTTTGGAAACTTTGCATGCAGATCTTGACATTCATTGCAAGTTATATTTTGTTTTGCTTGATTTGACCCAGTGTTCGAGACTCTCAAAAACATTTTAAATCTCACTTGGGTCATTGGTTGTATGTCTCCTTTCTAGACAGGTACCACCCGCTGCTTTGATCTCTGCACCTTCGCAGCAGAAATTGGGGTTAAACTTTAAAAAAATGATAAGCAAAACAGAACTTTGGGGCCCAACACTTGAAGTTCCCACCCTATCTACCAGAGATTCTGGCATCTACACACCTTGGAAAGTGGGTCCCTCCTCCCGCAGGGCTCTGTCTGCCCCACTGTCCACTCTGGATTTCTGCGCTGGGGAACATCAGTAGCATTTTGTCAAAAGCCCACGGAGGCCCACGCTGCGCGCCTCGCCGGTGACAGTCACTCTCCCGTTTAAAAACGGGGCGCCCTTTCCTCTCTCCCCTCTGACCAAGACTCTGCCTTGCAACAGGGTCCCCCGAGCCATTGGACATGCATTTCCCCCGCTTCCAGAGAGCGGTTCTGCGCCAGGACCCGGCCCTGCCCTGAGTCTGGGGGCTGCAGGGAAGAGACCCACACTTGCCAGGCAGGAGGGCGGACAAGGACTCGGGTTTTCCACCGACTCCAGATGTGTCCCTCCTCCTACTCCTCCACTTTCTCTACCTCGGAGAAGCCATTGCGCTTGCCTCTGCCCCACCCCGAGAGGCAGAATCTCCTCCGTCCCCGCCTCGTACCCTCCTCCCCGCCTCTCCAGGCCCGGGGGGCCTCACGTTCAGCCACCACGACCTCGGGCGGGCGCGGAGCCAGGTGAGCGCTCACCTGGGGCCGGAGGGCGGGGCAATGGGGGCGGGCCTGGGGCGGCTGCCCCACCCGCGACGGGGCGGGGCGAGGGCGGCGGGGCCAATGGGACGGGGGGCTCGCCGCCCGGGCTGGGGAGCCTCCCAATCTCCTCCTTTCCCAGCGCCGCCTGCCCCGCCCCACCCGGGTTTAAAGTCCCGCGGGCGGGTGGTGGCGGAGCTGCGAGCTTGAGCGGCGCGAGGAGATGCTAGAGGGCGCCGCGCCGCCAGCACCATGCGCCCCCCGCCCGCGCTGGCCCTGGCCGGGCTCTGCCTGCTGGCGCTGCCCACCGCCGCCGCCGCCTCCTACTTCGGGTCAGTGCCCGCCGCGCCCCCCGCCCGCTCCCCAGCCTGCCTGCCTCTCCCTCCTCCGCTACAGCTGGGCCCATTTTTCCCTCCCGCTGTCCTTGGCCCCGCCGAGGTCTCGAACTCAGACCCTAGCCCGGCGAGACCCAGCCCACTTCGCAGTCGGAGTTCGTGCCCTGAGCTCGGTCTCTGGCTTCCCCGGCTCCGAATCCATCGCCCTGTTCAGTGTCCGAGTCTCTGGTCCCCTCCGCCGCCGCTCTCCTCATCCCGCCGGGTCTCGGACTCTGCGCACGCCTCGGACCCTGGCCCCGTCTGCCTTGGCCCCGCCCGTTCAGGCGCCAGTCCCGCTCTCTGATGCCCTCTCGGGATCCTCACGCCGGTGCCCCGTCTGCCGCCATCCTGGCCTCCGTCGAGCCGTCCTTGCCTCGGACTCCTTCCCCACCCTCCGCCTTCGCCCTGCGGAGCGGAGACCGAGAGGGCTGGGTGGATGGGTGGGACGGGCTGTTCCCGGTCTCGGGGCAGAGGATCGTGCGCGTCCAGGGAGAATGGGGTCCAGGGAGAATGGGGGAAGCCTCGGACCGTGAGAGCGCCAGCTGGAGACGCAGGAAGGAACCGTGCGCTGGGGAAATGCGACCACATCTCAGACCTGGCATGGGGTGATTTCTCAGGAGAACACTGGAAAGAGTGAGAGGGCCCACAGTGTGTGTGTGTGTGTGTGTGTGTGTGTGTGTGTGTACATGGCTGGAAAAGGAGGATCACAGTGGGGGGTGACACTGGGGAGAGAGACGGACAGGAACTATGAGGGGAATGTTTGGAGCAAAAGTTACAGGGCAGTTGTTTCCAAGTCCCTTCTTCTCTGACCCTGAATTGCAGGGATTTGGTGAGGGATGGGGGCAGGTATCATGGGTAAGAAGGCACCTTCCCACCCTCCACCCAAAGCCAACTCCAATATGTACAGCCTGTTACTTTAAGCCTTGCCTCCTTTTAAAATCTTCACCCCAAATCAATAGGAGGCTTACAGTCTGAGTATATACAGCAAAGGCAGGAAAACACCAAGCAAGTGACCTGCTAGAGGCTGCTTTGAAGAAGTAGCCAGGGAGAGGTGTGTAAAGGTCTGAGAAGTTCTGCACAGGTTGGAGTAAGGGCTGTGGGCTAATTTCCAGGTCATGACCCCTGGTGAAAACATGTCTGGGCTGTGGAGGAGGGTATCGTCCCAGACCCTAGCTCTGGGCTCAGCTTACTAATGACATAAGAAGACCACTAAGTCTCTGGGCCTCACTTTTTCCTTTTGTACAAAGAAGGGGCTGAACTTGATATGACTGATCCTTTTGCGATCCACCCCAACAGCAGTGCACAACTTGTTTGTTTCCCGAAGATTTCAGGTTTGAAGGAATGGTTGTTCCCTCGGCAGGCAGGATGTCGTCATCACTAGGGCACATACTCTGGGGTCAGTCTTGCCACTTGCTAGGTGTGCTCTTGGCCAAGTCACTTAACCTCTCTGTCTCTCAGTCTCTCAATCTGTAAAATGAAGATTACTGCCTATTTTATAAGAGGATTGAGCTAGTACATGTAAAGCACTTAGGACAGTGTCTAGCATGCAATAAGTGCTCAACTAATGCTAGTGACTTTTTTTTTTTTTTTTTTTTTTTAAGACAGAGTCTCCCTCTGTCACCCAGGCTGGAGTGCAGTGATGTGATCTTGGGTCACTGCAACCTCCATCTCCTGGGTTCAAGCGATTCTCCTGCCTCAGCCTCCTGAGTAGCTGGGACTATAGGAGCGTGCCACCATGCCCAGCTAATTTTTGTATTTTTAGTAGAGACAGTGTTTCACCATGTTGGCCAGGCTGGTCTAGAACTCCTGACCTCAATCTGCCCAGCTCAGCCTCCCAAAGTGCCGGGATTGCAGGCATGAGCCACCAGGCCTGGCTAGTTTGTTTTCATTAAGGAAACCAGGTATAGAATCTTGATGTCCTGGCCCTAACAGTTTTCTGAGCTGGAATGGAAAGGGATGGGACAAATGGTACCTATATCCTCTTATACACTGGCTCATTTCCACAATTCATTTGTTTGCTTGGTTTTTATGGTTGGAAATGGGGCAAGAGTCAGGTGAGATGAGAGGAGAGGGGTTCCAGGAGGACCACCCTAGCTGCTGTATGGGAAGGGAAAGGTGTTCTCAGCAGTGCATGGGGTTAGAATTTTGAGGGAACTGAGCATGGAGCAGCCTTGAAAATGACAGGTGAGATGGTCAAATAGGCCTGGGTTAGGGCTGAGAGGGATGAGTATCGGAGCCACCTCTTCCAGGTCAGGAGCCCAGCTGGAAAGAGCTGACAAAAGACACAAAAGCCACCACCATCCCAATCTGGGGAGCAGGACAGATGCTCAGAGAATCAGCTAAAACTGGGGCCTCGTGATGTTAAGTGTTTGGTCTCAGGGAAGAGACAGGATTCAGCCTGAGCTCTCAGTTAAGAAACCCTCTGGTGACTCAGACCAGGCTTCCCAGCTTCCCATCTGCATTCGCTGTCTGGGAGGAATCTGGTATCAGTCATCTACACTGTAGTGGGAAAGTGAGGCAAAGTGCTTCTTCCTCCGCAGTCATTTGCATTTGATTATAACACGAAGTGCTTTGGCATCCTGATAAGAGAATATGCAAACATCAGGAGGGCAGGTGAGGCCGATCTTCTTGGGCTCTTTGAAATCATAGAATCATAGACTTCAGAGCTGGAAGTGACCCCAGAAAGATCTCGGGTCCAAAACTGACTGCTTCAAGCAGCATGTATTATTATCCCAATTTTTCAGATGAGGCAACCCCCCAACCCCAAACCACAGTGAGCCAGCTGTTGGTTCTGCTGCTTTTGAGTGAGCCTAGAGCCTAATTCTGTTAATGGTGATAAAAAAAAAAAAAAAAACATAACTAGTATTGCAGTTTACAAATCACTTTTTTTCTTTTTTTGAGATGGAGTCTTGCTGCACCCAGGCTGGGTGCAGTGTCATGATCTCGGCTCACTGCAGCTGCCACCTCCTGGGCTCAAGCAATTCTCCTACCTCAGCCTTCCGAGAGCTAGGATTACTGGTGCCCCCTACCACACCCCGCTAATTTTTGTATTTTTAATAGAGATGGGGTTTCACCATGTTGGGCAGGCTGGTCTCGAACTCCTGACCTCAGGTGATCCACTTGCCTGGGCCTCCCAAAGTGCTGGGATTACAGGCATGAGCTACCATGCCCGGCCCAAATCACTTTCTCATACAGCCGCCTCTCTCATCTGATCCTCAGAGCCATTCCTCCAGAGCCACGTAGGATGGGTGTAAATAGTTCCCACAAGGAATCTGAAGGTCAGAAAGGTTCAGTCAGTCACCCAATGTCACACAGCGAATTGGTGGCGGAGGCTGAATAGAAACCATGTCCTGCTTCCAGTCTGGGCCCTTCAACCTACAGGGACAGCCTCCAGTGCTAAGACAGTATGATTCCCCCAGGGCAGCAGTGGCTGCAGAGAGGCCGCAGGGGGTGAGGGTGGAGGGAGCCTCCCCTCCCTGCTTAATTGACTCTTTTAGACCCTCTTGGCTGTAGTGAGATGGATAAGGCCACACATTCTTTTCTGTCCTCAGTAGTGAGACGGGATGGGATGCACTGACCCCTGCTAGACTGTCAGTTTGGCTCACAGAACAGCATGATGGCAGTGGGACAGGAGGCGGACCAGAGGTGAGGGGCCAAGCTAGTCCTGGCTTTGGGACACTCTCTGTGTTGTCCCTGATCAAGTCACTCATCTCCAAGGTCAGCAGCACCTGGAGGTGCTAAGGTTCCCTAATGCTAACAGGGCTGATCCTGGCTCTGGAAGTCTAGGATTGCTGAAGAGTTTTTATTTTGGCTTTGAATGCATAGGAATTCCACAAATGTTAACTTCAGTGATGTTGTATAAATGAAAATGCACTGCATTATGTGATGAGCTGGGCACAAGACAGGCCCAGTTACCCAATCCAGTCTATTTATTTATTTATTTAGAGACAGAGTCTCACTCCGTCACCCAGGCTGGAGTGCAATGGTGCGATCTCGGCTCATTGCAACCTCCACGTCCCAAGTTCAAGAGATTCTCCCGCCTCAGTTTCCCCAGTAGCTGAGATTACAGGCATGTGCCACCATGCCTGGCTAATTTTTGTATTTTTAGTAGAGACCATGTTGGTCAGGCTGGTCTGGAACTCCTGACCTCAAATGATCCACCCACCTCGGCCTCCCAAAGTGCTGAGCTTATAGGTGTGAGCCACCATGCCTGGCCCCCAATCCAGTCTTTAAGTTATCCCAATGGCGTTGTAACTAGAAATAGTTTCTGTGGATGCAAGTTTTTAAATCATAATTAACTTTGATGATGTGTCTTCAGTGTGTGACCTCTGCACTGGTTGAGTTTCTTTCCTCTCTAGGGACAGTACAGAGAAGTTTATAAAAGCCCAAGACAGTGAATCCCAGCTTTGCCTGTTGCTAACTGTGTGACTTTAGACAAATGTCTTAACCTTGCTGAGCTTTGGGTTATGAGAATACCCATCTGAGAGGCGAGGGTGAGGCTTAATTGAAACAATGAATGAAAGGGCTGGATAGGGTGTCTGGCACATACGTGCTAAGTGCTCAGTCCAGGCTCACTCTCAGTGGTTGCTGGGGTTCTAAACATCATCCCAGGTGGTGGAAGTGTCATTACTATAATTCCATTGGAGAAACAAAACATAATCTTTATTTTCCCCCCAAATCGTTGTTATATACAATGAAATGCATGCTTTTTCTTTTCCTTTTTTTTTTTTTTTTTTTTTTTTTTTTTTTTTTTTTTTTTTTTTTTTGAGATGGAGTCTCACTATGTCGCCCAGGCTGGAATGCAGTGGTGCAATCTCGGCTCACTGCAGCCTCCGCCTCCCGGTTCAAGAAATTCTCCTGCCTCAGCCTCTCAAGTAGATGGGATGACAAGTGTGCGCCACCATGCCCAGCTAATTTTTGTATTTTTAGTGAAGACATGGTTTCACCATGTTGGCCAAGCAGGTCTCAAACTCCTGACCTCAGGTGATCCAACCACCTCAGCCTCCCAAAGTGCTAGAATTATGGGCGTGCACCACCACAGCTGGCCAATACATGCATTTTAAATTGCACAGTATGGGTTTTAACAAATTATACACCTCTGTAACACATTTGTGGTGACTCCAATGACTACATGGAACATTTCTACCATCCTAAAGGATCCCTTGTTCCCCTTTGCAATCAACCCTCTCCCACCAGCTCACGGCTACTCCACTTCTCCACTTTCAGTCACTATGTGTTAGTTTTGCCTGTTCTGGAAATTTATATCATGAAATCATGAGTATATAGCCTCTTATGCTTGGATTATTTTGCTCAGCATAAAGCTTTTGAGATTCATCCATGTCATTGAATATAGCAATAGCGAATTCCTTTTTATGGCTGAGTATTCTTTTGTATGGCTATACCACAAATTATTTATCCATTCCCCACTTGATAGATATTTGGGTTATTTTGGCTGCGTGTGGTGGCTCATGCCTGTAATCCCAGCACTTTGGGAGGCCAAGACGGGCAGATCACTTGAGGTCAGGAGTTCGAGAGCAGCCTGGCCAACATGGTGAAAACCCATCTCTACTAAAAATACAAGAATCAGCTGGGTGTGGTGGTGGTGGTGCATGCCTCTAATCCCAGCTACTCAGGACGCTGAGGCAGGAGAATCACTTGAACCCAGGAGGCGGAGGTTGCAGTGAGCCGAGATCGTGCCACTGTTCTCCAGCCTGGGCAACAGAGCAAGACTCTGTCTCAAAAAAAAGAAAAAGATATTTGGGTTATTTGCAGTTTTGGACTATTCCAAATAAAGCTGGTATAAACATCCATGTACATCTCTTTTTGTGGGTGCATGTTTTCATTTCTCTTGAATAGCTGTCTAGGAGTGGATTGTTGGATCAGATCATTGATATATGCATAACTTATAGAATTGGCATTTTTCAGAGTGGTTTTACCATTTCACACAGTAATGTATGAGAGTTCCAGTTGCTCCATATTCTATGGTCAGCTATCCTGGGCTCAAGCAATTCTCCTGCCTCAGTTTTAACTTGTGGCTATTTTCGTAAGTATGTAGTAGTATCTCATTGTGGTTTTAATTTGTATTTCCCCATTGATGAATGGTGTGTTGAACATTTTCCCATGTGTATATTGGTCATTTGAATATCATTTCATTGGGTTATTTGTCTTCTTATTGAATTGTAAGAGTTCTTTATATATTTTGTTGTTGTTGTTGCTGTTGTTTGAGATGGAGTCTCACTCTGTATCCCAGGCTGGAGTACAATGGCATGATCTTGGCTAACTGCAACCTCCACCTCCTGGGTTCAAGCAATTCTTATGGTTCAGCCTCCCAAGTAGCTGGGACTACAGGCATGCGCCACCATGCTCAGCTAATTTTGGTATTTTTAGTAGAGATAAGGTTTCATCATGTTGGCCTGGCTGGTCTTGAACTCCTGACCTCAGGTGATCCGCCTGCCTCGGCCTCCCAAAGTGCTGGGATTATAGGCGGGAGCCACCACACCCAGCCAGTTTTAGCTTTTACTCTTAAGTCTATGGTTCATTTTGAGTTAACTAGTGTGTACAGCATGGAGAAAGGGGCAAGCTTATTATTTCGCAAATGAATGTCCACATGTTTCAGTGCCATTTGTTGAAATGATGATGTTTTCTCCACTGTCATCTTTGTTGCTCATCAATTGATTCAATATGTGTGGGCCTATTTCTGGACACTCTATTCTGTTTCATTTATCTATATGCCTATCCTTATGCCAATACTATACAAGCCTTGATTACTGTAGCCTTAAAAAATTTTTTCCCCAATAAGCCTTTTATATTCCTATACTACTATAGCTTTATGTAAGTCTTGAAACTAAGTACTATAAATTCTCTAACTGCACTATTTTTTCGAAATTGCATGGGCTATTCAGGGTCACTGTATTTAGGCATAGTAGTAGTATCTCGTCAATATCCACATGAAAGCCTCCTGGGATTTTCACTGGGATTGCATTGAATCTATACATCAATTCATGGAAGACTGACGTTCTGACAATATTGAGTCTGCTGATTTGCACACAGGCCATATCTTTCTATTTAAAGCTTTTGTAATTTCTCTCAGCAGTGTTTTCTAGTTTTCAGTGTGCAGGCATTGAAAATTGTAAAAAAGAAATTTTTCCTATGTGCTCTATGTATTTAGATAGTATTGTTTTTATTTTTAATAAAAATAAAAACACATTTTTAGAAATTGAATTGGGGCCTGAGAAAAACATAGTTGGAGGGAAGAAAAGGTAAAAGAAATTTTACTGCTTTAGGGGTGGTGGATTGAAAGCCAAACATCGCTGATAAGAATCATTGTGTTTTGGGAAGGAATTTAGGCCAGCTTGTCCCTGGCTGAGCTGTAACCCCTGAGGAGCTGGGCTCCAGAGTTGGGCTGAGAGTCATCCTAACCTCTTCAATGGATGCTGGTGGACTTTCTGTGGCTGAGGACGGGAAGGAGGAGAGGAGGGAAGCGGGGCCGGCAGACTCCCGGGCTGGAATCTCCTAAGGAAGAGAGGTCCTGGTGCCTTTGGGATTATGTGCTCAGGTGGAAGTTGGGCTCAAGAGGAGGTGGGCCAGGTGCTGTGAGGGTGACTCCCACCCTGGCATCAGCATGAGCAGGATGGGACATGGCCCAAGGCCCTGTTATAGTGTAAGGGGCACTGGGCTTGGGGTCACACAGATCAGAGTTCAAATCTCCATCTACCACTTACTGACTGACCCAGGGCAAGTCAGATAACCATTCTGACCCCAGTTTTCTCATCTGTAAAATGGGCTAATCTTGATCTCTTAGGCTTGTTGTAAGGGTTAAATGAATGTATATATAAGTATTAAAATTCTATCTCTATATAAGGATTCCAAGAAATCTAGTGATCTGCCCTACAGCGTCCCAAGTTAAGAAGAGTCTTTGGTGGTGACATCTGTTCCTTCTTCTCTGTGCCTGTATCCCAGCCACTGTACAATTCAGAACAAACCCAGCCTTTTCTGTGCTCAGCACTTTATGTGCATTACTTCACCTCACATTGTGGCAACCCAGGAGGTAGGTGCTGATATAATTCTCATTTATTTTAAAATTTCACTTTTTTTTTTTATTTTTAGAGGGATAGGTTCTTGCTCTGTCACCCAGACTGGAGTGCGATGGCTTGATCATAGCTCATTGCAGCCTCGAACTCCTGGCCTCAAGCAGTCCTCCTGCCTCTGCCTTCTGAGTAGCTGGGATTACAGGCCCAAGGCATCATACCTGGCCGGTTATCCTCATTTATAGGTGTGAGTGTTGGGGGGAAACTGTCAGAATCCAAGCCAACCTCTTCATCTCTGCTGTAGGCTGGCAGTGGAACCCCAACTGGAGGCCTGCCCCCTTAGGGCAGCTCTGTCCCTCTGAGCCCCGACCCTGTGGCCCAGGCCCTGCACTTCACGCATGTCCTGGGTATGTCTTGCCCTGTGTGTCTCAAACTCTTGGCTCATTAGCTAATTTTTCAGGTGCTCAGGTCTTCAATTCACTTGCAGTTTCCTTCAGGAGAGACCTCGGGGCCCTGCTATTGGCTGAGTCCCACAGTCCCTAGCGTTGCTCCCTGGTCTGCAGTAAATGTCTTGGTGGGCAGCGCCCTCTCCCTTTCACTGGCCCTTCCTTTCGCCTGGAATCTCCCTCTGTGCCCTGTCCCATTCACTCCTTCATCTTCTGCCTCCATGGGGCTCTCTGGGGCACATACTACCTCACCTAGGCCTGGCCAACTGGGAGCCATGGCCTGGCTTCTGTCAGGATAGGAACTGGACACAAAGCAGAGAGCAGAGACTTATCCCCATCAGACTCCAGAAATCAGCCACACCCACCACCTCATGGCATGCTGGTAGCAGCAGACATGAGCTGGGGGGATAGGGTGGCCTCTTCCACAGCCAGGCCCCTCATTGGAGAGATGAAGGCTGAAGAGGAGAGTGAAGAGTCTTAGAGCCAGAAAGACTTCAACTACCAAGCTCTGGTCAGTCCTGGAAACTTCCAAGAGGCTGGTTTTAGGGCAAGACCAAAGGGTTTGTTTTTCCTGATGTTACAATCCCTTTGAGGCCAGATGCTGTCAGAATTCAACATTTCTCTTTGAATTTTAGAAAAGTAGGCCGGGTGCGGTGGCTCATGCCTGTAATCCCAGCACTTTGGGAGGCTGAGGCAGGTGGATCACCTGAGGTCAGGAGTTTGAGACCAGCCTGGCCAACATGGTGAAACCCCGTCTCTACTAAAAATACAAAAATAGCTGGGCGTGGTGGCAGCCGCTTGTGATCCCAGCTACTTGGGAGGCTGAGGCAAGAGAATCGCTTGAACCTAGGAGGCGGAGTTTGCAGTGAGCTGAGATCACGCCATTGCACTGAAGCCTGGGCAACGAGAGTGAAACTCCATCTCAAAAAAAAAAAAAGAAAAGAGAAAGAAAAGTAGTATAGGAGGTAGGGGAGGCAGAAAAAAATAAAATTAAAAAATTAAAAGTATAGAAAGGTAATGTATTGTATATTCCGTGGCTAACAGCACCTCTGGCAAGATCTAGGGCAGCACCTGTAATCAGACTCTATTGATTTTGCAGGAAGACATCTATAGGTTGGGATAAACAAAGACCATAATATTCTCCCTGGTTCGGGTCAGGGCTTGCTACCATATGAGTTCACCACAATTGTTAAAAAAAAAACTTGTAGTTTTCTGAGTTTCCTGGAATTTGGAATTGTGGATAAAGGTTTGTGAACCTGTGGCAAACTTTGAGCCCAAGTCACCACGAGAGGTTGTGCAAGCTGAGTTTTCTTTTTGTTTTGTTTGTTTTTTTGAGATGGAGTCTTGCTCTGTTGCCCGGGCTAGAGTGCAGTGGCAGGATCTTGGCTCACTACAACCTCTGCCTCCGAGGTTCAAGCGATTCTCCTGCCTCAGTCTCCCGAGTAGCTAGGACAACAGGTGTCTGCCACCACACCTGGCTAATTTTTTGTATTTTTAGTAGAGATGGGGTTTCACCATGCTGGCCAGGCTGGTCTCAAACTCCTGACCTCAAGTGATCCGCCCACCTCGGCCTCCCAAAGTGATGGGATTACAAGCGTAAGCCACTGTGCACCCGGCCTAAGCTGAGTTTTAAGCAAAGACTCAGGCCAGTTGCTTGGCTGGTCCTCGCTGGGTGTCACCAGGCTACCCAAGCACAGATCTTCCCCAGGAACTGAGGTTCAGAGGGAATCGGCCTGGCTCTCATACCCCAAGGTACAGGGCCCCACAGGGGCTGAGGACCAGGGCTGGATGGCCCCGAGATCTGGCACTGGGGAGAGCATACACCAGCAATCAGTCGCAGGCTAGGGAGGGCATGGCCACAGGCAGCCTCCTCCAGAGCCACGCCCTCCCAAAGCCTACCCAGCCCCAGCTTGGGAAGGTTTGGCGGAGGGGCCTTAGGTGGTAGCTTCTGCAGCCAGAGAACAAGACCACAGCGAGGCCAGCAGGGTGGGACTGCAGGGAGGCTGAGGGACAGCCCTGAGCTGCACTCCTTGCGTGGGGTTAGACACCTAAGGGGCATAATATGCAGCCAGCAGGTGTCTGTAGAGCATCTGCTTGGGAGGAGCAGGCATCTGGACTGGGAAAGAATGGATCTCAGGGTATGAAAAACCATGGCCTCTGCCAAGGAGCTTACAGGATACAGCCTTGAAGAGGAAGAAAGAAGTGTCAGCCATGCAGAACTGATGGTACTATACACACAAAAGTGAGAGAAGACAAAGAAAGAGGATGGTTAGAGGGGGATGGGGCTGGCAAGTAAGGAGGGCTTCCTGGAGGAGGCAAACAAACATCACAGCATACTAGAGCTGTCTGGGACCTCAGGGTGATCAAGTGTTAAAAAAGGATGTGGCTATAAAAGTTCCAGGGGATCCATGAGGGCTTTTGGACTGAGAGAAGGTATCCCAAATAGAGGTTACAGCATGGAGGTCAGACTGAGTTAGACATGGCAGGGGACAAGGGAGAGACTAGCCTGGCTGGGGGGAGGGTCCTCTTACTCCAGCCCTGGCTGGCTCTGGGTTTAGGACAGTCCTAGTGGTTCTATTCCCAAGGAAGCCGCTCACAACTACATCCATCCCAGGGGGTGTCCTAGACTACTCTGGGGGTGGATCCTTGATCAGGCAGGGAGGTTCCTGCTGTCCCTACAGCTGGGCGGAGGGTGTGCGCCATCTGTGGGGCCTGCAGGAGAACAAGTGGAATCTGCAGCATGGGACATCTCTGCCTAGAGCCTGTGCAAACAATGGCACTGTCCTCATCATTGAGGGGGTCACACACAAGGCATTCCCCAGAGGCCTGGCCCTTCCAGGGCCCAAGCCCAGCCCGAGCCCGCCTGTGCATGGGAAGAGGGTGATCAGAGCCCAGGGTGCGTTCAAGAGCCTGTCAAGCTAGTTAGTTGGTCAACGCGTCATGGTTAAATAACTTGGCTGGAGTCACCCAGTACCCTGGTTGGGTAGGAACTTGCCACCAGGAGTGCGGTTTCAGCCATGATTTGACTTTCCCTGAACTTCCCACCCACTGCCTCTACATCCCCACACCAAGCTCCCCCAACGCCTTCTCTTCACATACCAGGCCCTCTCCCTTGAGCTTCCCTCTATCTAGCCAAGTATGTTCTCAAGCACTGGTATTGTATCAGACTCTCACACTTTAGTATGAAGAGGTAGGCCACTTCTGTAAGCCTGATTCCTGACTTTTTGCTGAAGAGACTGAGTTTCAGACCAGGGAAAGTAGCCTTTAAACAGAGGGTCTTTCTCTCCCTTCCTGAGGGCCCACCCTTGGGCCACCCAGGGGGTCAGAGGAGTCCTGATCAGGCTTCCTTCCCTCAAAACCTAGCTGTCTTGCGTTTCCACCACCTTAGATGCTTGCTGTGGTGATGGCTGATTTGGCTTCCCTGACGTGCTAGGTCTGCAAGCAGAAACCGCCAGCCTTGGTGGAAGTAATCAAGAGACCTGGGCCACAGACCCAGCCCTGCTACCAAGCCAGTGGGTCGCCTTGGATGACCAATCTTGCATGAACTTGTGGGGCACCAGAGACCTGCACACTTGGCACGCCCTTGCCCTCCTGCTTCCCCGCACAGCCTCCAGGACACCTTCCAGGAGCCAGCAGAGCAGAACTTCTGGGCCGGGTGACCTTAAAGGGTTTCTCCAGCTCTAACGTATAATGATTTGAATGGTGTACGTTTGGACTCAGCCTAGGAACAGGGGGAGATATTTATAGTCACAGACTCATAGAGGTGATGGATCCTTCTTTGCAGGAATGACTTTGGGGACCCTCCACAGCCACTGTGACACTTGATGCATGCGTGCCAGGGAAAAAGTCTTCCTCTCCTTGGCTTCAGCCCGAGCCTGAGTGGAGAGGGAGAGAGACAGGAGGAAGAAGAGAAAGGATTTCCTTCACAGATGTTGAACTAGCCACACTCTAAAATGCCGGGGATTATTGCGATGCAAAGCATGCTCGTCATGCGAGCTGCTCACTACCCACTTAGCCCCTGAGCACGTCTCCCTGATGCCAGCCCCTGCAGGCAGCCCGGTCTGCGGCTGTGAGACAGGAAGTGGGGCTGTGCTTGGAGAGACGAAGCCTACAGCTGGACCCGGCTCTTTCCTCTCTGAGTCAGGGATGGGTGGCGGACGAGGCTGTGGGGTGGGCTCCAGCGGGGAAGTGTGGCCAGATTCAGTCCTCAGGGTGGGTTCGTGGGGATGGAGGGTGAGAGCTGGGGAGGGAAGGAAGGCTGGATCCAGGGGTGGGGGTTGGGGAGCCAGACAGGAGGAAAGAGTGGTTTCGAGGTCTGTGGGTGGACCGGGCACAGAGCTGATGCTTAGAAAAGTCCTTTTTGGTGTGTGTGACAGGATCTCACTCTGTCACCCAGGCTGGAGTGCAGTGGTGCGATCATGGCCTACTGCAGCCTTGACCTCCTGGGCTCAAGCGATCCTCCTAGCCTGTAGCTGGAACCACAGGCACATACCACCATGCCCAGCTAATTTTTTAATTTTTAATTTTGTAGAGACAGTGTCTCACTTACATTGCCCAGGCTGGTTTCGAACTCCTAGGCTCAAGTGATTCACCTGCCTTGACTTTCCAAAGTGCTGGTACTACAGGTGCGTGCCACCACGCCCGACCAAAAAAATCCTTTATAGTTGCACTTTTGTTTATTGATACTCAGTTAATAGAGGTATAAATGAATGAGCGAGTGAGTGAAAAGAGGGGGTGGAGAGAGTTGGGCATAAAGGTAGGAAGGTAGGAAACAGTAGCTTCCAAATTTGCCTGGCTGCAGGACGTCATGGAGGAGGTGCAAGGTGGCACTGGGTGCTGTAGAAGAGAAAGGCATCCGGAAGGTGGAGGGGAGGGTGTGCTCACAGTAGGGGAAATCTGGGGCCTCCCAGTGTAACAGCAGGTGAGGAGAGAAGCCTAGAGTTGGAGTTTGTGTTGAGCAGCCACCCTCAAAGAAGGGCTGCCCAGAGCCATGGTGCCCTCTCTTACTGGGCCAGGCACTGCCCCTCACTGAACTCCCCGCTGCTGGGAAGAGGTCGGGAGCGGAGAGCACAGGAGGGGCTAGGGGGGTATGAGAGCGTGTGTGTGAGTGTGTATGTGTGTGAGAATGTGTGTATGTGTGAGAGTGTGCGTGAGTGTAGGTGTGTATAGATGTGGATGTGTGTGTGAGCGAGTGTGAGTGTGTGTGCGTATTTGTATGTGTAGGGGGATCAGTGAGGGCCAGGAGAGGTAGACTGAGACGTTTGAGATGAAAGCACAAAGGGTGCACTCACCATGCAAATGGCCCTGCAGCGGAAGCCTGTTATCAGGAGCATCTGATGGGGTTTTTCAGGGTGGAGGCCAGCACCCCGGGCAGCACAAGGCTTTCCTGGTTCCCAGGCAGCTGCCTGCAGCTGGCATGGCCCTGGCGTAATGTACCACTCCTGGACCCTCCAGCTAAGCGTCCAGACACACTGGCATTACCTGGTGCCCTGGAAACCAGCTGCCTTGCCCTGTGCCACCCACCCACCACATCCCGGGGATAGCCTCTGCTGAAAGTATCAGACCCTCTCAAGCAGAAACTAGGATGGGAGTAGGTGGAAGAACAGGGCCTGGGGTACTCTCAGGTGATGAGAAAAGCTCTCCACCAACCTGGTCCTCCCCAGACAGCCTGGAGTGCTCCCTGAGAGCTTCATCTTGCCTCCTCCTCACCCCCAGGCCTCCTACAAGCAGGATGGGACTGGTCAAGATCAAGTTCTCACCCGCATGGTACCAGGAGTTCTGATCTGGGTCCCTAAGCAGCTACTGGTGTTTCCTCAAGGAGCCAGGCCAGTGCAAAGCTTTCTCTTCCTTCCCCTTCTTGGGGCCCTGAGAGAGTTTGGAGGACTCCTGAGTCCAACCAACTTCCTTCCAGACTGTGAGCTTCTTGAGGGCAGGACCGTGTCCCAGCACAGTACCTGGCACATGGTAGGTGCTCAATAGTGACAAATACTTATCTGGAGCTTACTGTGTGCTCACTGCTCTCAGAGCACAGAGAAGTAAAGCACCTTGCCCAAGGTAGCACAACTATGAAGAGGTGGAGGTGGGATTTGAACCCAAGCAGTCTGGCTCCAGCCATCCCCTCCCATGAGTTAAGGTGTATTTGTTTGATGGAATGAGCTCAGTTGGTGAGGGGACAACCCTGAGGTCACCTCTGAGTGAGTCAGACCCGAGACCAGACTACCTAAGCCAGAACAGCCTTGGGGCACGAGATCCTTGGGCCCCACTCTTCAGGCAGGGGATGGGTGATTATTGAAGGGTGAGGTCCCTGGGGTCCTGCTGATGGTGGACAGAGCAGTCTCCTGGGAGGCTTTTGCCAAAACCTGGGAGAGCCATCTTCTGCTTGCTTCAAGGTCACCCCAACGGGGCAGCTTTAGCCACAATCGTGGGTGGGGTGTGTGTTGGAGAGTGTGAAAGGAGGTGGGGCAGGAGGTTCCAGGAGGATCAGAAGAGATCTGAGGGTGAGAGTGTGTGTGAGATGAAGCCCTGAGGGCACCCTTGACTTCTCCCACTCTGCAGAAAGACAGGCTGGTCTGTCAAGTGGTTGGGGGTGCCCTGGGGTCCAAGCTAGAGGTCATTGCATGTGTGGAGGTGGGGGCTCTGGTTTTATGATCAACCTGACCACCAAGGACCATGGGGTGAGGGTGCAGAGAGCAGAAGGGCACCGACTGGGGGCAGCAAGGGGCGGAGGCAGCCGCTGTTCACCTGAGGTCATTGCTTTCTTAATGGGAAAAGAGATGCTGGAAGTTAGCCTGGGGGAGCCTGAGACAGACAGGAATAGTGGAGGTAGCTGGGCCAGAGCAGGTGCAGCCTGATAGAGTGGTGGCCCCAGGAGGCTCAGGAGCACCTGAGCCAGGCAGTAGCCCCCAGCCCAGAAGAGCAATTAGCAAGTTGGCAAATAACCCTTCCTCTGCCCTTTAGTTCAGAACCCTGGTTACTCATTTGACTGATCTGATAGCATCTGATTGGCCACAAGGCAGCATCTTCATTAAGACCCCCATATTTGGCTGGGCGCGGTGGCTCATGCCTGTAATCCCAGCACTTTGGGCGGCCGAGGTGGGCGGATCACATGAGGTCAGGAGTTCGAAACCAGCCTAGCCAACATGGCGAAACCCCATCTCTACTAAAAATACACAAAAAACCTAGCTGGGCGTGGCGGCACGTGCCCATAATCCCAGCTACTCGGGAGGCTGAGGCAGGAGAATCGCTTGAACGCGGGAGGCAGAGGTTGCAGTGAGCCGAGATCTCGCCACTGCACTCCAGCCTGGGTGATGGAGTGAGACTCGATAAAAAAACAAAACAAAACACCAAAATAAACACATTTTTCTGGGTTCATAAGACTAAGGAAGCCCGCTTGAATTTCTCCAGTTGTCCATCTTATCCCCTTGGCACTCAGCTAACTGTGGGTAATTGAGATTTCACAGAGGGACCCAGTGAGTGGTGTCTGCAGGGCTGGGATGCCAAACAGTATCACTTCTTCCAGGGGATGACATTGTTCCTGCTGATCTCTGAGCAGGCTGAAGCCTGCCACACCCAGAATTATTCCGGGGTCTAGGAAGATACCTTCCCAGCAGAAGCCATGGGCTGAGCACGTGTAGGATAATTCACTGTTTAGGAAAATAGATGGTCATTTTCTAAATATGATGTCATGGTACTATTTCTTCAAAGGAAATATGATCCCAAACTGCAACACAGAAAACAAACAGAGGGAAACTGGGTTTTTGAGGCCTCCCAGGCTGTCTTCATGGGCTCTGTGGGGTTCCCGAGGCAGTGCCAGGGAGCCTTCTTTGAGAGCACCCCTGGGCAGACCAGGGCCCAGTGTGGCCTGAGGCCTCTGTGCGGTTGGCTGCCTTTCCTGGTCATTAATCGCTACTAAGTGTCATTACCACTAATAAAATTAACCGACTTGATACTGGACTCTCTGAGCCATCAATCTCAGGGTCCATTAGATGAAATTTAAAAAACAGATGCCTCTGGGGTGGGGCCTGAGGATTTGCATTCCACCGAGCTCCCAGGCAACGCTGGCCATGCAGAGCTGGGCGCCGTTTAAGACCCATTGCTCCCTCCAGGGTCTCTTCCCCTGGGCACTGTGGACATCGTGGTTGGGGTGGGGCCGTTCTGGGCACTGCAGGGTGCTGGGCAGCGTCCCTGGTCTCCACCCACTCCATGCCAGAAGCACCAAAAACAAAAACAAAAACGAACAAGCCAACAAAAACCAGATGCCTGTTGAATGAGTGGAGGGGTTTGCTGGGTCTGGCTCCCAAGTGCAGCCTAGGGAATTCTGGCACTCTTCCCATGTCAGAGGTCATGATCAAGGATGATGCACTTAGTTAGACAAACCAACTTTGAGCCTTCGCTCCACACTACAGGGGAGTCCCAGACAATAACACAGCTTGGGCGGGGTGCAGTGGCTCACGCCTGTAATTCCAGCACTCTGGGAGGCTGAGGCGGGCAGGTCACTTGAAGTCAGGAGTTCGAAACCAGCCTGGCTAACGTGGTGAAAGCCCGTCTCTACTAAAAATATGAAAATTAGCCAGGCATGGTGGCGCACACCTGTAGTCCCAGCCACTCAGGAGGCTGAGGCAGGAGAATTGCTTGAACCCGGGAAGTGGAGGTTACAGTGAGCTGAGGTCACGCCACTACACTCCAGCCTGGACCACACAGCAAGACTGTCTAAAAAAAAATATGTTATATATCATGTCATATCGTATGACACATACTGTAGCTATAATGATATAACAATCATAGCTATTATTCTTAAAATGGCATTTGAGGCAGGTCTTGAAGGATATACAGCTTCATTGGCCAAAATTTCCATCACTCCCTGCTTGCTCTCCCCTCTGTCAATCAGTTACTATCAGGGAGGTCCAGTTTCTGAAACAGGAATTGTGTGAGCAGAAGTCGCTGCTCACACCAGCCCTTGGTGTGAGGAGGAGGACATTTGAGGGCAAGGTAGCTGCAGCCCCCAAGCTGCCCTCCACACTGGAAGCCAGTCAAGGCGTGGCCTCCTCAGCTGGAGCTGACATCCAGTTCTGCTCTGGGCCTGCCAAGGGTCAAACTCTGAGGATTTCCTGCCAGGCTGCAGGGAGGGGTTTGGGTGTAGACCTGGTGGACTGGAAAATTACCCATTTGCCCCCAGATTAATGATTAACGGGTCCCTGCCCTCACCCTGTCTGGGAGAGGAGCCCAGGGCCAGGCTAGGCCAAGGGGAGCCCGATAGCATCTGTCTCTGCTCGGAGGTTTTGGAGATATGCTCCATGATGGGTTGACTGCACCTGATGGGTGTGGAATCAACGGGTGATTTCTGAGGGCACCTGGGGCCTGGCCAGGCCACATACCCTCTGGTGAGGGGCACACAGAGAGGGCATGGCTTCCAGCCAGATGTCCCGGCTAAGGCAGGTGGCTCCAAACAGGAGAGCTGTGCCCTTGGCTCAGAGGAACGTGGGGCTTCTCTGACCACTCCTGACTTGACCACAGGACTTACCTTGGCCAGTGGCACATGAGCAACAGTGGTAAGTGCCATATCTAAGCAGGAGCTCTAAGAGCCATTGCCTGCTTCCACCTTTTCCTTTTTTTTTTTTTTTTTTTGAGATAGGGTCTTGCTCTGTTGCCCAGGCTGGAGTGCAGTGATGTGATCTCAGCTCACTGCAGCCTCCATCTCCCAGGCTCAAGCTATCCTTCCACCTCAGCCTCCCAAGTAGCTGGGACTACAGGCTTGTGCCACCATGTCCACCTAATTTTTCTATTTTTATAGAGACAGGGTTTTGCGGTCACCCAGGCTGCTCTAAAACTCCTGGACTCAAGCAATCCACCTGCTCGGCCTCCCAAAGTGTGTGATTACAGGTGTAAGCCACTGTACCCAGCCCACCTTTGATCTTTTACCCTGGCTATGAGGCCAGGATGTCCCAGAATGGGGTTACTTCTTTTGGGCCGGGTCCTGGAATGATGTATATTCCACCCACACTGGGGGCACCAGGGTATAGGACAGCAAACATTTTGAACCTGCAGAGCCATCTCACAGAGAGCTTCTGGGAAGAGGGAAGGCAAACTCTAATTCCAGTTCCCACCCAGCTGCTGATCTGTTGTATGACCAGGCCAGTCACTGCCTCCTCATAAATCCTTTGTTTCCTCATCTGGACAAAGGGGAGACTCTGCTTAGCTGGAGAGTAAAGCATCTTGCACAACGAGAGAAGTTTGGGAAGCTCCAGCTAGCAGGAAGATAGGCCTGCATGTCCCAGGCACTGTGGTTAGTCCATTTCGTATAATCCTCCCACCAACCCTAGGAGGTAGAGAAGATTACTCTGCCCAATTTCCAGAAGGGAAAAAACCAAGGTGTCAAGATTGCATAGCTACAACGTCAGCCTTAGAATTTGGTAGCTTGGCTCCAGAATCAATGAACTTTCAATCTAGGAGAACAAGAAGTCTGGGATTGATGGCCTGATGGGAATTCAGCTCCTTCACTTTCATCTAACCATCCATCAGTCCTTCCTTCCTTCCCTTCTCTTTCCTTCCATCCCCTTCTCTCCCCAGGCATCTATTTGTACCAGGCACCAAGTGGTCAGATGGTTGATGATCTATCTGGGAATTATGGAAACATGTTAGATTGGCATGGGATTACTTGGGCAACAGCATAATGTAAGGGAGAGAGGGATGTCAGGGGACCTCGGCTGGGTGTCGGTCAATGTCCACATCTCCTCTGCCTGCTCCCTCTTAGGAATGTGGCTCTCTTGGCCAGGCAGCCACCAATACTCTGTGCATTATTTCCCAAACTTCCCGGATCACAAAAACTGCCTAGGGACTGTGGTAAATGTACAGATTCCCAGGCCCAGTTCCAAACCAACAGACCCAGAATTGCCCAGCATGGATCCTGGGAAAGCATATTTTTAATAAGCACCCCAGATGATTTTTCTAACTGGGCCAATAGGGAAACAGGAAAATAGGGTGGATAAGAAGAACAGAGACCAGAATCTGGAAAACAGGTTTAAGGTCCTGCAGCAACCCTTGTTACACGAACCTCGGTTTCCTAATCTGTAAAATGGGGACAGGACCTCCAGGAGGTCAGCCTGCCACCCAGAGGGCAGTAAATGAAGCCCCTGAGAGGCCCCTCACCACCATCCCCAAGGCTCACCCGTCTCCCCCTCCTCTTGCTCTCTCCAGCCTGACCGGGCGGGAAGTCCTGACGCCCTTCCCAGGATTGGGCACTGCGGCGGCCCCGGCAGAGGGCGGGGCCCACCTGAAGCAGTGCGACCTGCTGAAGCTCTCCCGGCGGCAGAAGCAGCTCTGCCGGAGGGAGCCCGGCCTGGCTGAGACCCTGAGGGACGCTGCGCACCTCGGCCTGCTTGAGTGCCAGTTTCAGTTCCGGCATGAGCGCTGGAACTGTAGCCTGGAGGGCAGGACAGGCCTGCTCAAGAGAGGTGGGGAGGCGGGCTAGGGGAGGAGGAGGGCTGGGGGAAGAGGGCTTCAGGGAGGTGGAGGCTGGGAGAGGCTGCCCTTTACTTTTTCCTGGCTCCGGTGCCCAGGCCACGCTGCCCTTCCTGCCCTAGCACGGTGGTAAATGAGAAGAGTCCCAGGAGTTAATGAGGGGCAGTTGAAGGCCAGCGGTGGCCCAGCCTCAGGTTTAGGGGAGCAGAGGAGCAAGGAAGATTCAAGAGAGGAGGAGACACAAGCCTATTCCTGGAGGAGCTCACAGATAAGATGGGGGTCCCCCAGTTGTCTCCCTCTGCCTCTTCACACACACACACACACACACACACACACACACACACACACACACACACCACACACACACACACACACACACACACACACACACACACACACACACGAAACAAGGCACATGAAGACGTGAGTGGGCGGCAGCTGGTTCCAGGCCCGATGACACCAGCCAGGCCATGCATTTGTTCACTCCTTTATCTGTCCCTTTGTTCTTCATATCCATCAATCCATCAGTCTCTCCTTCCCTTCCACTCCCATTCTACCTCCCTCCCCCCTCCACCCACCCACTAAGCATCCGTGGATGCCCATAGTGAGCCAGGCACTGTGCCAGATCCTGGAGGTTCAGAGCTGAACAAGACCCCAGCTACCCTTGGGAAGCATGCAGTCTAGAAGGGAGAACACAGGTCACCATGTGACTCCCTCGCCAAGGGGAAAGGGCTTTTGACAGGGAAGGACAAGGGACTGTGGCTTGAGGACACAGCTCCGGGTGGGTCTCCCTGTCAATTGCCCCTTAAACTCTGACTGCAAGTTGCCATTTAAATGGAACTTCTAGGCTGGGCGCAGTGGCTTGCACCTCTAATCCCAGCACTTTGGGAGGCCGAAGCGGGTGGATCACTTGAGGTCAGGAGTTCAAGACCAGTCTGGCCAATATGGTGAAACCCCGTCTCTACTAAAAATACAAAAATTTAAACACTGCAGTTAGCCCGTTGCCATGGCTCACACCTGTAATCCCAGCACTTTGGGAGGTCGAGGTCAGGAGTTTGTAACTAGCCTGGTCAAAATGGTGAAACCTCGTCTCTACTAAAAATACAAAAATTAGCCGGCATGGTGGCAGGAGCCTGTAATCCCAGCTACTCAGGAGGCTGAAGCAGGAGAATTGCTTGAACCCGGGAGGTGGAGGTTGCAGTGAGCCAAGATTGCGCCACTGCACTCCAGGCTGGGAGACAAAACAAGACTCTGTCTCAAAAAAAAAAAAAAAAAAAAAAATGCAGTGATGCTGTACAGGGCAGCCAGGCCCTTCCTAGGCCAGCTGCTCCCCACGGTCTGCGGCCGAGCTAATGGCCTCTCTTTGTGTCTCTCTCAGGACGTCACCAGCACCCAGATGCACTGGAGGGCAAGTAGGAAGTAGTGAGCCGGTGGGAGGCCAGGTTTGGGCCACACCCAGCAGACAGGAGTATCGGTGGTTCCAGAGTGGGTGGGATGGTCAGTCTGGGGCAAGTCAGCCAGGAGACTCAAGGTCACTCTATCACTGGGTCTGTTCCACAGTGGGTAGCAGAGAATGACATTTGAGAACCATCATGTGTCATAGGAAGCCCATGGGGCTTATCTCAGGGGCCTCAGAAATGGGCCGATCCAAATGGTCATACACCAACTTGGAGTCAAAATGGCGGGTTTAGCCCCAACTGTGCCTACACCAGGTGTCTGAGTAGCTTCTCTTTGCATCTCAGTGTTCTTCTCTGAGACGTGGAGTCCGTAGCCCCTGGCCTGCTGCCCTCTGGGAATCTGGGCACATACTCCATAGTGAATTTGTAAGTTCCATTTTATTTATTTATAAATTAAAAAAAATTTTTTTGAGACAGGGTCTCCCTCTGTCACCCAGGCTGGAGTGCAATGGCGCAATCTCAGCTCACTACAACCTCCACCTTCTGGGTTCAAGTGATTCTCCTGCCTCAGCCTCCTGAGTAGCTGGGAGTACAGGCATGTACCACCATGCCCGGCTAATTTTTGTATTTTTAGTAGAGACGGGGTTTCACCATATTGGCCAGACTGGTCTAGAACTCCTGACCTCAAATGAGCCCCCCGCCTTGGCCTCCTAAAGTGCTGGGATTAGAGGCACGAGCTACTGTGCCCAGCCTGGAAGTTCCATTTAAATGGCAACTTGCAGTCAGAATTTAAGGGGCAGTTGACAGGGAGACCCACCCGGAGCTGTGTCCTCAAGCCACATTCCCTTGTCCTGCCCATCATAGCGCTGCTGCCACCGCCTCTGGCCCTCAGAGGGTGGCAGGCAACCTCTAAGCTTCCTCCTTTCCTCTCTTCCCCCTTTCCTCCCTCCCTGTACCCCTGGGTGCCCAATCCAGGCTTCAAAGAGACAGCTTTCCTGTACGCGGTGTCCTCTGCCGCCCTCACCCACACCCTGGCCCGGGCCTGCAGTGCTGGGCGCATGGAGCGCTGCACCTGTGATGACTCTCCGGGGCTGGAGAGCCGGCAGGCCTGGCAGTGGGGTGTGTGCGGTGACAACCTCAAGTACAGCACCAAGTTTCTGAGCAACTTCCTGGGGTCCAAGAGAGGCAACAAGGACCTGCGGGCACGGACAGACGCCCACAACACCCACGTGGGCATCAAGGTGAGCATGTCCCTGGCTGCCCACAGTGCCTTCCCACCAGGGTACAGAGCTGGGGAGCATGGCTTGAAGGAGGCCAGCACCCCACCCCCCAAAATACAGGAAGAGCCATGAACTTCATAAAGGCAGGATGAACTTCACGTCTTCAACCAACATTCCCTTGGCATCTACTCTGGGCCATGACTGGGTGCCACGAACACAGCGGAAGTAGGGAAGGGTCATGAGTGTCATCGGTGGGAGCAGAGGTCAGCAGTGGGAGCCAGGCTTAGGGCTAGGTCTTGGTGAAGCAGGGACATGTTTGGAGAGGGGTCTCCACTCCAAGGACCGGGCCTTCCTGGAGGTCCTAGAAGCCAACATTGTTTGAAAACCTCCATCTACAGCAACCCCACTTCTCCATTTTATGAGTGGGAAGATGGAAGTGGCCCAGAGAAGAGAAGGGGCTGAGGTTACACAGTAGTGGGAGGTCTGGAGGGTGAAAAGTATCTTGGTCTATTGAGGGGAGGAGGCTGGGAGACGCCAGTGCTCTAGCTGTTTGTGAGATTAAGTTCTGAGTTGTCATTATTGAGTTGTGAACCGGGGCTGCTGTGTTCAGTCACTGAGTTGGTGTGAACCAGGGCTGCTGTGTTCAGTCGCGTAAGTTGTCTATTCCACAAGGGGAGGAGCTGGGGCTGAGACCCTGGGTCTCTTTCCCATTCTCCTGCTGCTGCCCTGCTGGGGTTGGTGCTCTGGGGGCAGGCTCTGGCTGCTGGGCTCAGGCCTCTGACCACGCCTCTGTTCTGCCTCCCCGCACAGGCTGTGAAGAGTGGCCTCAGGACCACGTGTAAGTGCCATGGCGTATCAGGCTCCTGTGCTGTGCGCACCTGCTGGAAGCAGCTCTCCCCATTCCGTGAGACGGGCCAGGTGCTGAAACTGCGCTATGACTCAGCTGTCAAGGTGTCCAGCGCCACCAATGAGGCCTTGGGCCGCCTAGAGCTGTGGGCCCCTGCCAGGCAGGGCAGCCTCACCAAAGGCCTGGCCCCGAGGTCTGGGGACCTGGTCTACATGGAGGACTCACCCAGCTTCTGCCGGCCCAGCAAGTACTCGCCTGGCACGGCGGGTAGGGTGTGCTCCCGGGAGGCCAGCTGCAGCAGCCTGTGTTGCGGGCGGGGCTATGACACCCAGAGCCGCCTGGTGGCCTTCTCCTGCCACTGCCAGGTGCAGTGGTGCTGCTACGTGGAGTGCCAGCAATGTGTGCAGGAGGAGCTTGTGTACACCTGCAAGCACTAGGCCTGCTGCCCAGCAAGCCAGTCTGGCACTGCCAGGACCTCCCGTGGCACCCTTCAAGCTGCCCAGCTGGCCCTCTGGGCAGGCAGTCATCACATGCATGCATAAACCAGCATATGTGCCACTCACCACCATTCCTTGGCCAGCCTTTTGCCTCCCTCGATACTCAACAAAGAGAAGCAAAGCCTCCTCCCTTAACGCAAGCATTCCCAACCTTGTTGAGGACTTGGAGAGGAGGACAGAGTGAGAAGGATGTGGAGGGAAATAAGGGAAACCAAGCGCACAGCGGGACTGAAGTTTTGGAGGGGAGAGAGGGGCTATTCCATCTTGCTTCCTGGGCTGAATGGCTTGGAGCCAGCATGTTCTTGGGAGGTGAACTGCTGGGCTAGGAATGCCAAGGCAGGCAGTGCCAGCGGGAAGTGAAGGCGGGAGCCTGGCTGGGATGGGCCAGTCGGGTCCTGTGGCCCTGCTCAGGTGCAGTGGGCTCCAGGTGTCACACACCTCCACCACGCCCCTGGTTTTGCTGTGCCAGAGATGGGGAGAAAGCCCAGGTGGTAGAAGCCATCCGTTCAGAGAAAGGAGAGCTTTCTGCGCTTGAGTGGACCCGAGTGAGATCTGTGCCCTGGAGCCCTGTGTCCTTGATATGGGTTTTCAAATATGCCTCCCCTGAGGCCTCATTCTTGTCTCGAGAGCTGGGTTATGCACACTCACCCAGCCGTGCTCAAAACCACCACCAGTGCAGGTAAGACAGGTGGGAGAACTAGCCACCAAGGCGGGACTCGGTGCACCTGAGGTTGAACAGGGAGACAGCGGCCCCTCCCTGCGTTCCCTGCTGGCCAAAGGAATCTTCACTCCCAGCCCAGAGGAGGAGGGCGACAGCTTCCTGGTTCCTGGCAGTGATGTAGCGAGCTCAGTTTCTCAGCTGGCTCTTGAGTGAGCTTTGGTGACTTCCTGTGGCTGGGGCCTGCCTGGTCTGTGACGCCCCCACACCAGCTGAGTTCACAATACTGAAGACCAGCTGGCTCATGAGCTATGACTTGAAGTTACATTTCTATTCTTGTGGCTGCTCATCTAATTAAGGCTTTTGCCCTGGCTGGGGTTATAGGTGCTTGAGTCCTTGCTAAGCCTGGCTCCTGGGTAGCCTCCTTCAGTTCCTAATGGCCTCTCACTTGGCCCTTACTTTGGCTCTTACTTGAGGACGAGACGTGACTTTGATAATTTCCCAGATCCTGTGGACATTTTCAGCAGCACCTGCCAAGGCCCTCTGTGAAAGGAGGAGAGACTGGCACCTCCACACAGGCACACATGGATGCACAGCCCCTGGACCAGGCTGGGGGTTCCTGTTGAACACGCCTCTCTTGTTCAGGATGAAGACCTTGCAGGGGTCCCCTTGCTGGAGGCATTGTACTTCCCCAGAGTGGGGCCCGATGCCACCCAGGAGGAAGTGACTTCTTTCGGGAAGCCCTTGGCCACTTTGCTGGCCCTGCCACGCCCATCTGTCAGCTTCCTTTCTCCCTAAACCTAGAGTTGCTGACCCTTCACCAACACAGGAAATTTCAGAATCAGCTGAATGCTCAGAAACCTCGCCTGTGCCAGCTCCAGGACAAAGGCCCGCTGACTGTGCCCTAGCCAACTCCCTGAGACCTCCAAGGGCGAGGAGGAGCTGCCCAGTCTCCAGTGGATCAGGGCAGTCTGCTGGATGCTGGAAGGATTTTCGACTGCAGAGGCTCGGCTGAGAAGCCAAACTGACCTGAGCCCCTCTCGTTAAAATGACATTGCTGACCCAAGCACTTGGCCCACACCTTGCCAGGAGGAGAAAAATGGGGAGAGGGCTGGTTTTCTCCTTTCTTCCACTTCCCCACAGCATGGAGACTTTCTCTGCCTTCCCAATCCATCTTGCTCCTCTGAGGCCCCAACTCTGCCTCCACCCAGGCTCAGTGCTGGGCGTGAGGCAGCAGGGACCTCACTGGCAGAGCAGGGGGCCTGGGAGCAACTTGGGGGCCAGAGCACCCTGATCCACCAACACGCCACCTGCATTCTGACTTCATGGCTGGCAGTGACAGGGTCGCGGGAGGGCAAAGGGCAGGCTCTAAGGCATCTAGGCAGTGGCTGGCCGCTAACGTGGACACCCCAAGTCAATGGCACAGTGCAGGTTCTGAGGACTCCATGGCTTGTGGGGTCTTCTCTGTCTGTCTCTCTCCCTCTTTTCTCCTTCCTTGCTCTCATCCCTGTCTTTTCCAGTTACCCCTAAAGACCCACCTCGGCCCTCTTGGGGCCCCTGGGGACTAGAGTGACCACTGACCCCTCATTCTACAGCTTTAAGGGAAACACTCACAGGGTATTTTTGTCTACCTCAAATATATAGTTTTTAGAGCAAAGGAGAATAATTTATATAGCTAAGGTATATGAGAAAGTATTTATATTATTTATATAGTTGCTATATTTCATGGACAGCACAGGTGGGGTTTGTGTGTTTTCCCGGAAACCCTCTGTCTGGGGAGATACAGCCTGACCTGACCGGGTCCCCCATTGAGCAGGAGGCCAGGTCGCCGGGAAGGAGGACAAACCTGTATCCCGCGACTGGGTCTGTCTCGGAGCTGGTGAGCACATGTCCCCTCTGTGATGAGCCCTGGTGGGCTCCATCCAGACCCTCCTTGTGATGTGTTTGTAGATTTTCTGCTCTTCTGGGTCCAGGCCCCCTTCTTCTGCTCTGGCAAAAGTGTCTTGCTCATAATAATAATGACAACGAGAATGCCCACACCTGGCATTTGTAAAGCACTTTGCTGTTTGGAAACAAAAACTTTTACCCCTTTCATCTCACTTGATTTCTCCGTTATCTCTGTGAGGTTGGTGGGGCCACATTACTGTGGCCATTTTATAGATGAGGCCCAGAGATGGAGAGCTGTGCTCAAAGTCACACCGAAGAGACTTGGTCAATGAATATTTACTGAACATCTCCATAGACGAGGCACTACAGGCTGACTTGCTCTGAGCCCAGGAGACCCAAAGACCACTGTGGTATTTGGATACCTGGATACCACTGTGAGCCCAAGGAGCTCTCTGAGCCCGGGAGACCCAAATACCACTGTGGTATTTGGATAGCCTGGATACCACTGTGAGCCCAAGAACTCAGGGAAGCAGTTCCTTCCCAGGCTGTGATCCCGGCCTTTTGGATCTGGATGGCATGTTGGCATTTCCCCCAGGTGGAGTCCCATGTCTCAGGGGCTGAGGCTGCCGGAGAAGGCTGGAGAGACCAGGACCCCGTGGAGGCCACTCCAAGGGGTCCTTCTGCTCACATCGCCCAAGAAGGTTGGGCTACACCACCAGGCCCCTCCCAACCTACAGATGAATTTTGTTTGCTCTCATTGGTGTTTTGCTTGTAAAAATGAATTGTTTTCCACTGGATTTCTGGCTGCTTTTGCAAAAGTCAGCTGCGCTGGCAGACTGGGCCTGCGTGTCCTCCTGCAGGCAGCTAGAGCGAAGGAGTCTAATGGACAGGATGCCCCAAGTGCCCCCCTTGCTCATGGACGCTCCTGCCTGCCTCTCATGGGCACATAGTCCTGTCCCCTGGTCTAGATAAGCCCAGCTTTCCTGGTACCCTTCATCACCTGGCAGACAGACAGCCCCATGCCAACCCTGGACATTACTTGCTTTTGAACCTTTCCTTTCTCAACAACCATGAACTTCAAATGCTTTTTGTCTCAGGACACTTTAGAATAACAATGGAAACAATCACTTATTGAGTGCCCCTTATGTCCATTTATTTAACCAATGATTATTTAGGGATCTCTTATTGAGCGCCAGGCAGCATCCTGGGTGCTTGGTACAGCAAGGAACAGGACCAAGTCTCTGCCTCATGGGGCCGACATCCTAGTGGGTGAGAAAGACAATAAACCAATAAATGACATGCCAGTTATTTGCATTTACTTTGTCTCAATTTATTGCAATAACTTTGCACATTGGACATGGTCCCCGTAATGGATAAGGAAATGGAGACTGTGAGATGAGAAGCCTCCTCATTGCAACTGGCAGGCAGCGGGGCCAGGATTGGAACACAGATCTCCTGGCCTCCAAAGTATGGGATTTTTTCCTCTGTACACTGGTATAGGTCGGCCAAGGATGGATTGCCCCATTTTATGGATTCTGGGTAAACTAAGGCCTAGAGGAAGGAAGTAACCCATCCTGGATTACACACCAACTCAGACAGACCAGAGCCTGCGTCCTTCCTGGAGGTGATAAGCATTTCTGGAGCCCTCGTGCTATGGCAAGCAGCATGGCTCCGGGTGGGGTGGGATGAAGCCAAGCAGGGGCCTTCAGGGACCTACAGTCTAATAGGAGAGATGAGAAGCACAGCTATGCAGTGGTTTGGATCATTTACACACGAACCCTGTGTCCCTTTTCTGGCCACAGTTCCTTCCCAACATGCTTTGAGAGGCCTCGCCCACCAGGATCCTCCTGGGGGTCTGATGGGAGAGGAGGCCTCTTTCTGAACCAAGCACAGCAGAGAGTGCCTGTCTCCTGGCTCAGGCCTGCCCTGCCCCAGTTCTTCAACCCTGCTGGAGTCCACATTGCCTTAACTGGGCTCCCCAGAGCGGGAGGCAGAGGTGGGCCCACAGTCCAGCCCTGCAGGGGCCTACATTTCCACCAGCATCCCTGTCCTAACATGCTCCTTCTACCCAGTGTTCCTGGGCCCGGAGACCAGCTGGCTCTGAGTAATGACAGACACATCCACATGCAGCAGCAGGCTCCAGTTTATCAAGGGATTTCTCATCTATTTTCTCTCTTGAACCTCACAAGGTGGACACCCTTCTTCTTTTTTTACAGATAGGGGAATTTAGACAAAAAATGGTTAAGTGACTTACCAAAGGCTATATCGCTAGCAAGCGGATCCAGGCCTTTTGCCTCCAAACCCCATATTCTTTCTACCATACACCATCCTCACCTCCTCCTGCCCTCGTCTGAGCCTTACCTTGTTCCTGCTCATAAACTGGTTCCCAAACAGGCCCGCAGACCCCTCCACCTCCAGCTGCTCAGTGCCACCATCTTCCAGGAGGATCGGGGCTTGTTGAGACAATCACTAGGTGGGTACCCTACCCACAATATCCCCCTCCTTTAAAAACAGCCACATGTGCTTTCTCTCTTTGCATATGCAAATCTATCTTGTTGAATCATTTTTGAGACCTTTGCAGACACCAAGACACTTACATACTTTATCATGTATCTCCTAAGGACAAGAACATTCTCCAACAGAACCACAAGGCCATCACCACATCTAAGAGATGTAACATTGACAAAAATTATCTACTACATAGTCCATATTCAGACTTCCCCAATTGTCCCTCAAAATGTCCTTTATAACATTATTTTCTGGCCAGGCGCTTGTTCACACCCATAATCTCAGCGATTGGAGAGGCCGAGGCATGAAGATCGCTTGAGCCCAGGAGTTTGAGGCTATAGTGAGCTGTGATTGCACCACTGCCTTCCAGCCTGAGCGACAGAGTGAGACCCTGTCTCTAAAAAATTAAAATTAAAAAATATTTAAAACATGTTTTCCTGGCCCAGGATCCACTCAAGAATTAGGCATTGCACGTTGTTTTCATGTCTCTCCAGCTCCCTGTAATCTAGACTAGTCCCCCACTTTCTTTGCTTTCATAACAGTGATAGTTTGAAGAGTTCAGGCTGCATGTCTCGTAGAACACCTCTCAACTGAGATTTGCCTGATCATTTCCTTATACTTGGGTTCAGGTTAAACATTTTGGCAATAAGCTGCTTGGGTGATGTGTATCCTATTCTGTGCACGCTGTAAGGAGCCACAGGATGTTTCGCTCTTGTTGCCCAGGCTGGAGTGCAGTGGTGCGATCTCGGCTCACTGCAACCTCCACCTCCTAGGTTCAGCGATTCTCCTGCCTCAGCCCCTAGAGTAGCTGGGATTACAGGCTCACCTGTGATGGGGATGGGGACATTCTGGAGGGAGAGGAGCTGGGGGGAAGCATCCTATGCCTGCCCCCACCCTTCCCATTTCTTTCCCATTCTTGACTTCGCCCCATCTCTCACCTGGAGTTCCTTCTTGCAACCGATCATGCAGCAAACACCGATTGGTGGCCTACGGGGCACGAGGCACATGACAGTGTCCTAGACGCCATGGTAATGAGACTAGGTCCAGCCTTCAGGGAGGTCCCAGACAAGGGGAGAGACAAGCAAAGAGATGGCTGGCATGCACGGTGTCCAGCACTCCAACAGGCGACTCTGTGCAGGCTCCACTCCACACAGGCACTCCTGTGCAGGCCATGTCCTCATACTCCCCTCTGGGCAACCCCAGGTGTCCATACAACCATGATCCCCCCCCCTTTTTTTTTTGAGACGGAGTCTCCCTCTGTATCCCAGGCTGGAGTGCAGTGGCATGATCTTGGCTCACTGCAAGCTCTGCCTCCCGGGTTCACGCCATTCTCCTGCCTCAGCCTCCTGAGTATCTGGGACTACAGGTGCCCGCCACCACGCCCGGCTAATTTTGTTTTTGTATTTTTAGTAGAGACGGGGTTTCACCGTGTTAGCCAGGATGGTCTTGATCTCCTGACCTCGTGATCCGCCCACCTCGGCCTCCCAAAGTGCTGGGATTACAGGCATGAGCCACCACGCCCGGGCTTTTTTTTTTTTTTTCCTTTGTGAAATGGAGTCTCGCTTTTGTCACCCAGGCTGGAGTGCAATGGCACGATCTTGGCTCACTACAACCTCCGCCTCCCAGATTCAAGTGATTCTCCTGCCTCAGCCTATAGAGTAGCTGGGATCACAGGCGCCTGCCACCATGCCCGGCCTTATTTTTGTATTTTTAGTAGAGACGGGGGTTTCACCATGTTGACCAGGCTGGTCTTGAACTCCTGACCTCAGGTGATCCACCCACCTTGGCCTTCCAAAGTTCTGGGATTACAGGCGTGAGCCACTGTACCTGGCCTATGATTCCCATTTTATAGATGAGGAAACTAAAGCTCAGAGAGGTTCCCTTGCCGCACAGTAAGTAGCAGGGCTGGAAATGAAATAGCTTCTTCACTGCCTCTTCCCGGGGAGTGCAGGGCACGGCCTGGGGACAGAGAGAAGGGGTATGAGGGAGTTGCAAGGATTCGGGGTGACTGGTGGCATCTTCCAATCCTGCCACTTGGTCCTCCTTGTCTTCTCCTCTCTCTCTCTCCCCACCCTGCATACCTGCAGAGAGGAGGCTGATGCCTCTCACGCATCTTATCCCCCAACTCCCATCCCTCCTCAAGTCCCCAGGGGCTGTGGGGCCCACATTCCTCCCTGGCTCTCTTGGGTCCATTAGTGTGTTTACACTGGAACCGTGTCAGGGGAGCCGAGCCCCTACCCCTGCCCCACCGTCCTCCCGCCATGGAGAATGGGCAGTGGAGTGGTGGAGGCCGGGCAGAGGCACGGGAGAACCTGACCCAGCGTCCGAATTCCTGCCCCCACGTCTCAACAAGTCCAGGGTGGCCAGAAGCCTGGGGAGCAACGGTAGCCCCCCGGGACCCCCACCTCTTCCCACACAGCCCCACCAGAGCCTGACAGGCTCTAATCTCAGCTGTCTTCATGCAGCCAGCCCTCCGAGCCCGGGGTCACCTGACGCCGACACGTTTTAATTCAGAAGCTGATTTCTGCTTGTTGGCAACATGTCATTTCTGAAATTGCTTTCTCTGCCCAGAGGCGGGAGATGTCAGGGCTACGCAGGTGTTGCAGTGGTGCTGCCCCCACCCCACACCCAGCCCCCTCCCCAAGTTCAGGAAGGATTAAGGGGCGTGAGGGGGCACACAGGAGATCCTCAAGCTCTGCTTCTCATGTTTCCCCAAGGGCTGGGGGCCAGGGATGGGGGACACCTGGAATGGCCTCTGCTTTCCTTTCCAGCCTGATGACAGACGCCCAGGGTTTGGTAAGTGAAGTTGCTGCTCTGCCAATGCTGACAACAGCCACAGTAGTTGTTTTGCGCAGGCTTCATACAGGTACCAAGTGCTCTGCAGAGTGCCTCTCACGTGCATTGTTGTATTTGAATCTTATGGCAACCCTCTAAGATGGTGTCATCCCTCCTTTGCAGCTGAGAAAACTGGGGCTCAGAGAGGTTAGACCACTTGCCTGAGGTCACACAGCATGTATATGGCAGGGCCAGCTTTCAGACCCAGTGAGGGCGACAGCTGGACTGGGATTGGGAGGTCTGGGAAGGGAGAGGCGGTAGAGCTGGGGAGGACTATGGCCTGGCTTCTCCTATATTTGCTTCCTGATTTGGTTCAAATATCTCCAGTGAAATTTGTGAACTCCCCCAACTTCCCCACTCCTGCAACCCATCAAATAGTTATTTGCTCCCTCTTTTATATTTCCTTAGCCTTTTTTTTTAGATGAAGTCTTGTTCTTGTTGCGCAGGCTAGAGTGCAGTGGCAAGATCTTGGCTCATCGCAACCTTCACCTCCCGGATTCAAGCGATTCTCCTGTCTCAGCCACCTGAGTAACTGGGATTACAGGCATGCACCACCACGCCTGGCTAATTTTGTATTTTTAGTAGAGATGGGGTTTCTCCATGTTGGCCAGGCTGGCCTCGAACTCCCGACCTCAGGTGATCCGCCCGCCTCGGCCTCCCAAAGTGCGGGGATTACCGTGTGAGCCACTGCGCCTGGCCAGCAATTTTTTTTTTTTTTTTGAGACAGAGTCTCGCTCTGTCACCCAGGCTGGAGTGCACTGGCATGATCTCTGCTCACTGCAACCTCCACCTCCCAGGTTCAAGTGACTCTCTTGGCTCAGCCTCCCAAGTAACTGGGACTACAGGCGTGCACCACCACGCCCAGCTAATTTTTGTATTTTCAGTAGAGATGGGCTTTTACCATGTTGGCCAGGCTGGTCTCGAACTCCTGGTCTCAAGTGATCTGCCGGCCTCAGCCTCCCACGGTGCTGGGATTACAGGTGTGAGCCACCGTGCCTGGCCGCCTTAGCATTTTGTGTATGTTTTGAGCGACAACCATCTGTCGATATTGGCATACTTTGTTTTATTGGATGAATGAATGAACAAATGAATTTATAAATCTTGTTCTCCATACTGTTTACCCATCATTTCCCTCACTGGCAGTGTCCTGCCATAGCAGGCTTCCTGGTGTAGCTGGCACCACATCCCTCCCTGACACATGGGCTCCTTATTGCCCATGCTACCTGCCTTTTTCTCTCCTCCTTTTCCTTCCCTTCATTCCCCCTGGCTTCCCCTTCCCAACTCTCAGAATCCCTGGCTGCCTCAACCACAAGAACAAAGCTGTGCAGAAGGCTGAACCCGGAGCTTCTGCAAGATGAGGTGGGGAATGAGCTAACCCAGCTGGAAAGCAGCCTGCTGGTCCCTGGGAGAGACGGCGCTTGGGCCAACCCACCCTCCCCAAGGAGGCCCCCCTGCCTCAGCTCCACCCGCTTCCCCAGATGAACTTCTTTCTCTCCCTCCAGCGCTTCAGAGGATGCACAGCTGTGTGTACTTGACCCTAAGCCTGGGCTAGTGCTGGGGACATAGCCAGTCTGGCTGATACGGAGCCCAGGACAGAAAGCTGTCCTCACCCACTTCAGGCACTAGTTGCATTGGTATCAAGCATAAGCTTTATAACTATCCCATTTACTGCAGGCATAAACCTATATCAATTGGTGAGGGTGGAGGTTAAACTAGAGAAGACATCAAAGATGCATAGAACTATTAGGCCCCTTCCAATTATTGTAGGAGGCCATTAGTTTGTACTGTGCTCCTGTAATGGACCCAACAGACCAAACAAATATGGAGTCACTCATGCTAAATGCAATTAACTTATGAGTATACTCCTAAGTTGCAAAAAGTTGTAACAAATAGCTGAGTTTTGGGGCAGTTACAGCAGCTGAGCATTCATCAATGTAGGTGGCCAGGTGATTCAATTAAGGACGCCGAGCTATAACCAATTAAGCTGTATCTACATCTTACTTCTGTTTTCTATCCACAAATACTGCGTGACCATGTTGCTGGTTGGAGTTCTTTGAATATGCTGTGGTTCTGAGGGATGCCCAATTCTAGAATCATGAATAAAAGCCAATTAAGATCGTTAAACAAAATTTGTTGTCATTTTGTCTTTTGACACCATTTTACAGATGGGCAAAGTGAGGCCAGATAAGCAACAGCATCTGTTTTTTTTTTTTGAGACCGAGTCGCACTCTGTCACCCAGGTTGGAGTGCAGTGGTGCCATCTCGGTTCACTGCAAACTCCACCTCCTAGGTTCAAGCAATTCTCCTGCCTCAGCCTCCCGAGTAGCTGGGATTACAGGCGTGCACCACCATACCTGGCTAATTTTTGTGTTTTTAGTAGAGACGGGGTTTCACCATATTGCCCAGGCTGGTCTCGAACTCCTGGGCTCAAGCGATCCACCTGCCTTGGCCTCCCAAAGTGCTGGGATTACAGGCATGAGCCACTGCGCCCGGCCAGCAAGAACATCCTTAACACAAAGTTGGAGCCATGGTAAAATGAGGCCAGGATTGGGC
Organism: Hylobates moloch; assembly: GCF_009828535.3. Taxonomy (NCBI): domain Eukaryota; kingdom Metazoa; phylum Chordata; class Mammalia; order Primates; family Hylobatidae; genus Hylobates; species Hylobates moloch. Next base: position 29,300,754 of record NW_026652285.1, on the reverse strand, counting down.
AGGCACCAATGGGACTTTGGGAGTATAGCGTTGGTCTATTTTCTGATAATTAATGAGGGATACTGTTTATGTTTCCATTTAAAAATTAAGCCTAAAAAAATTGAAATTAGGATCCATTTCACAGAGGATGGTCAAATGTCCAAGAAGAAGGGACAGGTGGTCATTAAGATTCAGATAAACAGAGTTCCCAGTGAGCACAGTCTTGGGAGTTAGAACTAAGCAAGCAAAGTCACCTTTCTTCTCTGAGCCTCATTCATTTAAAAAAAATCTGTATATAGATATCTTTCTATAGAAATCTCTCAGAGAAGACCAGACGTGGTGGCTCAAGCCTGTAATCCCAACACTTTGGGAGGCTGAGGCGGGTGGATCATCTGAGGTCAGGAGTTCGAGACCAGCTTGGCCAACATGATGAAATCCCATCTCTACTAAATACAAGAAATTAGCTGGGCATGGTAGCATATGCCTGTAACACCAGACACTTGGGAGGCTGAGGCAGGAGAATCGCTTGAACCCAGGAGGTGAAGGTTGCAGTGAGGCAAGATCACTCCACTGCACTCCAGCCTGGGCAACAGAGTGAGACTCCCTCTCCAAAAAAAAAAAAAAAAAAAAAAAGAAAGAAAAGAAAAGAAAGAAAGAAAGAGAAATCTCTCAGAGAGATAGATAACACATGTAGCACTCCTACTATGTGCCAGCCACTGTCCACTGTGCTGGGACCCAGGGATGAAGCAATTAGTGAGACAGGCGGAGTTCCTGCTCTTAAAACACAGAAGACAGATAAACAAGTCATCACTATTCAATGTGATGAAACTGACAACCCTACTCACCCTGGGCAGCCAAACTCAGTGGCTGGGAGCTAGAGATAGGGAGAGCAGGGAGACTTTTTACTCCATTTCTTGTTGCTTTTGAATTCTGAACCATGTGAATGTATTCCTGATCCAAAATAAATAAAAATAAAATGTGATGAGTTTTCACAAGCTGGACGTAGAGTGTGCTTATGGGAACATCAGCAGGGAGAAGGGATACCCACCTGGCCTAGGGGATGTCAGAGAAAGCTTCCCAGAGAAGTGAGAGCCCAGCTGCAGCCTGAAGCTTAGGGAGGTGTGGGTCAGGTGGGGAGTTGGAGGGAGAGGGATGCAGGTGTCAATGGAAGTTTATGGTGTTGGGTGATAAACACCAACCTTGCAGGGTCACTGGGAGGATTAAAGGTGTCCCCAGAAAGTGCCTGGCACACAGGATGTGCTTACTGTATGGTAGCTATTATTATTCCTCAATTATGGTTGCTGTCATTGGCAGAGGCTAGGGAGAGGGGACCCGAAGGCTGCCACTGACTCTACTGATATATTCCTGGGCCTCTGAAAGGCCCTTGGTGACAGGAACTCCTAACACTGCTGCGGCATTTTACAGTTTACACTAATCCAATCCTGGGTACAGGAGGGCAGAAAGAAGTTTGAAGCTCAGGGTGGCCCACTAAGGAGGGTTCTTGGCTCTTCTAGAATCAGCTCCCTGTCAGGCACAGGAATAAAACAACCCCATACTGTCTGGTTGCTCATCTTATGTCACAGACCAAGAAATTTCCCCATGCTAGGAAGGGACAGAACTCTCTCCCAGCCCCAGACCCAAGGCAGCAGCATACTATTCATAGCAGTGAAAACCAGTGTTTCTGAGCACCACCAAAGCACCTGGTGCTGTGCAAAATGCTTTACTTGGATTTGATTAAATCCTTGACCTCACAACCACCCTACCAGGAGCAAGCTACTGTAATCACTACCCCCATTTTACAGATGAAGAAACTGAGGCATGCAAAGGTTAAGTAACCTGCATGAGTTCACATTGTCAAGCTTTGACTCCAGGTGCCTCTTAGCCCCTTCCTGACCCTAAAGCAGAGCTCTCATGTCTAAAATTTCCTCTGCTTGCCCGCTCAGTTCTTCCCTGCAGCAGGAAGAGAACCATTTCTTCTGACTCTGCAGAGCCTACTAAGTACAACTCAACCGTTATTCCTGTCCTAGACTTAGAACCCATGGTGGCATCAATAAGATTTTGAAAATCTGATTTCCAGGGGGACCAGAGGGTCAGGAGTTGACTATATCTAGATGCAGGATGGGGAGGCAATGAATCACTCACTCAGAGATGTCCCCTTCAGAATCAGGACCTCTGGGTATGACTGCCTCAGCCAGGCAGGAAGTGCCTCCCTGGGCGTGGCGGGGGTGGCTCAGCACGTCTGACCCCCAGAGAGCTGTGGGGCCAGCTAGCCACAGGGAAGCAGAACTGGAGACCAAGTCCCCTCTGTCCTTTCTTGGAAGGACAAGGAAGTCATGTCTTAACCCATAGCTTCATCAAGGCCTTAGTGGAGACCACCCAACTGTCAGGGGTCATGGCCGTCAGCCCCCAGTTGGCTAAATGGACCTCTGAGTCCTAAAAGGCTAATTAAGACCTCTGACTTCTGTGTTCTTGGTCCTCTGTCATCCATACCTGTGCTGTGATTATTAGAGCATGCCTTTTCTTCCCTCCCAACCCTGGATGGAGGGGGTCCACACAGCCCTCCCTCACCCTCCTTGCCGCAGACCCCAAGCCTTTGTTCATTCTGAAAGTGTCAGTTGCATTTCATGGACTCCTAAGCGGGACCTTGGATTTTTGACTCCTAGAAAACAGAAGGCAGCTTCTACTAGCAACCAGACCCCAGCCTTGCACGCAGGGCTGACATTCTTTATCGATGGACCTCTCTGTGACTTTATTTCTACACCATCTGTAAAATGAGGATCCTGATACTAACACACCTACATCGCAAGGATCACGTTCGTTAAAACAAGTGCTTAGAATAATGCCTGGCACATGGTCAGCGCTAAACAAGCATTCTCTGCGATTACTATTATTACCGTAAGTATTATCCTGAGCAGCCCCTCCCATGCCGCCGTTTCAGTCCGGCCTGCATCTCCACCCCTGAGGCCGTGCCTCATTCTTGGGTCTGCTCTATGTCTTTTTGTCCCTCGTCCCTCCTCCTCCTCGCTCCTCTTCCCTCCCTGCCAGTCCCCCGCTGCTCCTGCAGCCTTGTGCCGACTAATCATGCTGCTGTCAGTTCAAATTAGAGCCCATTACGTTCCTTCATCTCAGCTTAAAATTTTTGTGGTTTCCCAACTCTGCCTAAAGTGCTCCACGAGGGACAAGGGCTGTCCAGCTGGAGGGTGCTTCAGGAGGAAGAATTTGGGTCTGTGAGTTCCCTGGTGGGCTTTCCTCCTTCCTGCCAATTCGATAAGAGGCTGGATGGTAGGGAGTGGGCAAAGGGGAGCAGTCCCTCCTGGACTGCCATCAGGAGCTCAGGTCCCGAGACCAGGGAGTGGGAGGTCTTGGCATCCCAGCATCACTGCCTCGGGGTAGACTCATACTGGTGTCGTGTGACAGCACTGCTCTGGGACCACATTTTGGTCACTCCATTTGATAATTCCCAGGGCTGTGAAATTTTGCAACTGAGAGACTCCTGGCAAAACCACTGTGCTCAGCCGTTGAACTGGGGTCTATCTCCTTCAGCCACAGGCATGGCCTCTCTTTGGGACGGCATTGTCCATAGTAACCCTTGGACCTTGTCACAAGCCTGCCTTCCATCGGCCCAAGCTCCAAGGATCCCACCGGCCATGGGGTCCCTCAGGAGCCCTGGGCAAGGTTCTCAGGAAGAGACAAAAGCAGGATCAAGAGGCACGGGCGGGGGCTGGATGCAAGGAAGGAAGGAAGCCAAGAACCACCCGTTTTAATGCTCATGTTCAGTGGGCCTGGCCTTGAGCCAGGACTTTGCCCGCCTCATCCTATTTAATTTCCATTAACAGCCCCCGAGGTAGGTGCACCTATCACCACTTGACAGTTGAGGAAACTGAGGCACAGAGAAATGAAAGGCCCTTGCCCGAGGCTGGAAAGGGGAAGAGCAGGATTTTGAATTTAGGTTGCAAAGCACCTGATGGGGAGAGACAGGAGGGGGACCCCTGGCAGCCTCAGAGTTCTCTGGCTAGTCTCAGCCTCTAGAAAATTTGGGTTCGGACCCTGAAATTCTGTGCCTGGGTCTTCCTTGTCCTGTGACTTGGATATTACATGTTAATAATCATATTTAACCTTTATGTAGCGCATTCCTGTTTACAAACTGTCTTCCGTGGCCTTTCTTTTTGAGCCTCGCCATAGCCCACAGGGCAGGCAGTGGTGCCTTATCGTCCCCTTTTGCAGATAAGGAAACTGAGGCTCAGAGAGATGAAGCCACTTGCCAAGGTCACAGATGGAAGATGACCCAACCAGAACCCAAAGCAAGGTTGCCAGGGCCCAGCTGTGCAGTGAGGACACCGCACTCTGACCTCTTTGATGGATGGTCGGCATTCACCCCACCATCTGCAAGGTCCTCAGGTGGGCCAAGAGCTGAGAGGCTTCCAAGGGGTACCCAGCCAGGGGCTCTCATCTGGGCCCCTCAAACCTTCCCCGTCCCAAGGCTATCAGTTCAGTTGGGAGGATGTCAGTTTGTCTGTACAGAACACCAGGGAGAAAATTATCACCGCCATGAAATGCTTCCCGTTCCACACGACCTGACAGCCTTCCAGCCAGAAATGTCCTTGCATGTGGCCCAGTCTCATCCTCCCACTAGGTCTGGTCCTTCTTTATCCTCTGACCAGAGGACTCCCCTCTGCAGGGCCTTCAGGAACCCCAGAGCTTTCTTGGCTCCAAACTAAATGATCTCTATTTCTAGTGAAGGTTAATGGCAGTCCTTTGAGTTTCCAAGTTCCTCCCTTTACTCTTTTTTTTTTTTTTTTGAGATGGAGTCTTGCTCTGTCACCTAGCCTGGAGTGTAGTGGTGTGATCTCAGCTCAGTGCAACCTCCACCTCATGGGTTCAAGTGATTCTCCTGCCTCAGCTCTGGAGTAGCTGGGATTACAGGTGCCCGCCACCACGTCCAGCTAATTTTTGTATTTTTGGTAGAGATGGGGTTTCACCATGTTGGCCAGACTGGTCCCGAACTCCTGACCTCAAGTGATCCATCTGCCTCGGCCTCCCAGAGTGCTGGGATTACAGGTGTGAGCCACTGCACAGGCCTCCTCCCTTTACGCTTGGTGGCTGGAAATGTCACACCCCTGCCTAAAAACCCCAGGTAAGTCCCTCAGCTCTTCCCCACCATCCAGCCCACCTTCCCAGACCCACACCTCCAATGCCCCTCAAGGTACACCACAGCCCCATCCCCTGAGCCAACTCACCTGTCTCTGAATGCTGACCACATGTTCCCAGCTCTGTGCCTTTGTATGTGCCAGTCCTACTGACAATGACTTTCCTGCCTTTGTCCATCCAACTCACTCCTGCTCAGCCTTAAAGACTCAGACGTAGAAAGCACTTCCTCTTCTGAGATTCCACCATCAGACTGTTTTTCCCTTTATGCCTGCACTAGCATTGTAGGTGTCTGTCTATCTGTCCATCTCTCTCTCTCCCCACACTGGACTGTGAGCTTTCTATGAGCCGGAACTGGCTCTCAGCCACCTCGATTCCTGAAAAAATTCTTCCCCTTCTTTCTTTCCTCCCTCCTCTCCTCTTTCCTTCAATAAATATTTAAAATGTCCTGCGATGTGCCAGGCCAGGTACTGGGAGCTCAGGGATGGACAAAAAAAGACATAGTCCTAGTTTTCACGGATGTTCAATCTAGTGGCTGATGTAGATCATCAAATATACATACAATTGATCAAGTGTCTGTTGACCACTGTGTAAGTGTCTGTTGAAGAACGGCAGAGTGCTGGCTTATGCAGTCCAGGACTACCTGACCTTTCTTTTTCTTTTATTTATTTATTTATTTATTTATTTATTTTTTTGAGATGGAGTCTCACTCTGTTGCCCAGGCTGGAGTGCAGTGGCGCGATCTTGGCACACTGCAACCTCTGCCTCCCGGTTCAAGAATTCTCACGGCTCAGCCTCCTGGGTAGCTGGGATTACAGAAGCATACCACCATGCCTGGCTAATTTTTGTATTGTTAGTAGAGTTGGGTTTTCACCATGTTGGCCGGACTGGTCTTAAACTTCTGACATCAAGTGATCCACCTGCCTCGGCCTCCCAAAGTGCTAGGATTACAGGCATGGGCCACCGCGCTCAGCTACCTGAACTTTCTTAAGAAGTACCTGGTTCTGAGGAGTAGGTTCCTGTATTCAAATCTTTCATAGCAATCCAGCATCATGTTGGCTGGCCTCTTGGACAGTGGCCACTGTAGTTTCAGCTTGGGGTCCTTTATGGACTTCTGATCCTTTTTATCTATCTTTGCTCAAACTCATGTATCTTCATGTGGCCAGTGTAGTTACAGCTTGGGGTCCTTAATGGACCTCAGACCCTTTTTATCTGTCTTTGCTCAGACTCTTTCATTCTCCCCACCAGGCATTTATGAGTCTCTCCTAGGGCAGTCTAGCCCAGATCATCTTGGGTGGAGGGTGTCTGCCCGTGGGGCAGTGTATATGAGCAGAGTAGGGGAGGCCAGGACCCTCTTGACTTGGGTATCTACATGTCACCTGTAGAATCTCCTCACCATGGGGAGATGTAAGAACAGCCATCGAGTTCCAAGCTGAAGTTGGAATCCTGAAAAAAGCAAACTGGAAGGCCATGGCTTCTAGAGGTGTCTAGAAAGATTGCTGTAACTATCGGCAAAAGAAAGAAGCAAAGAGCCCAATTCATTCTCCTGAGCTAGGGCAGAACCTGGAAAAAGCCAAGGTGGCCAGAGGCTGAGGGTCCCTGGTGGGGCCAGAGAGTGGATGTCATGCTTCAAGTGGGCGTGGAGGTGTCTTGGTGGACATCTTCTTCAAGACCCAAACAATGATGCAGAGCACGGCGGGGTTAGCACAGCTGGCTCACCCATGGCTTTGTTTGTAACTCCAGACCAGGATACTCATCTTCTATTTACAGCCAGTGAATTCGCCCCCAAGATTTGGAGAATGCCTACTGTGACCACTTAGGTGCCGCCCCTGATCGCAGCCAACAAACACCCGTGAAACACCTCGAACATACAAAACACTGTTGGGTTGCGATGGTATAACAAATTCACCCTGGCTTTGTTCTGAGCTAGTCGCCCTGTTCCTTTAATCTCAATACCTTAGGTATAAAGTGCTGAAGATGCAGCCACGTCCTCAATGGACTTGCAACCTCACGGGACTAACTTCACAGTGGGCAATGTGATTGACTGAGTCCCTTTCCTTCTCTGGGCCTTGGGCTCTTGCTCTGTAATAACAAGGGGGGTCCGCCTACCCGACCTTGGGTTTTGCCAGGCCTCATAAGATTCCAATGTAGGTTTACACAGAAGGTCACTGGCTGATGTGCAGAGGTCATTAAGTCCCCCTAAGACAGGTGCCAGGAAACCTACCAATTGGATAATTAGGCTTGCCCCAACCCTACAGCCCTTGAGGGAGCAAACGTGGACTTCAGCTGCCCTCCCCATGGGGCGGAAGTGCCGGCACTGCGGGGGTCCCCTGGTGGAATGTGGCTGTGGTGGGTGCTGGGACAGAGGGCTTGGCTGACAGATCTAAGGCTGCCGCCTGCCACCAGGTCTCGGTGGGGCCGCCTGCTGGCCCCCCTCCTGTGGAATGACGAGCTCACTCCCCCCACCTGGCGTTTAATCTTTAATGCAGTCCCAGCTGCCCTCGGGCAGGACCCATCAACCCACCCGCTCTGATAAAAGCGATAATTAGCTCTTTTTCAACTTTTCACTTCTCCCCCCTCCACTCTGATGTGTGAGCGTTGGGAGGATTCCAGCTAATGGGCCTGCCCACAGCCAATTCCTGGGCCATGCAGGCCGGAATGCACGGGGTCATTAGCGGGGCCTCCCGGGCAGGGGTCTGTGCTCGGGACGGGACGTGCTCGCCTGCCCGCTCTGGGGCATCCCAGCCACTGGAGAGCTGGCCGGGACTCGGCAGAGCAGACCTGCCCAGACAGGCCAGATCCCACCTTCCTTGGTGGTGGGCCCTGCCCGCGCCACAGCAGAGACCACAGGAAGGTGGCCTTAGGCCCTCCCAGCGCCCGGCTGAGAGGACACGGGGCCATCAGTCCCCAGGCATCGCCCTGCTCCCAGGGCAGACAGCCCAGCCTGGGTTCAGCCACCGGTCAGTGCAGAGGCTGCTGGCTGGGATCCCCCACCCCAGCCCCACAGTGACTTATAATAACTAACTTGTACACGGAGCCTTATGAAGTGCTTCCAGTTCTGAGGTAGCTGCAGCCCAAGGCTTAACCACGCAGGCTCAGGAGCTGGGCTGTACGAGTCAAATCCTAACTTCCCCATTTGTGTTACCAGGATGGAACCTCTCTGTGCCACAGCTCTCACCCGTGAGGTGGGGTCAGTGGCCGTGGTGCCTACCATGGAGGCTGATGTGAAGATTGAGATGATGCAGTGAAGTGCTTGACACGGTGCCTGGCCTGTCTGAGCATTCTGTCCCCGCCATTGTCACTATTTGGTTCTCTCAATAGGCCTCTAGATAATTGCCGTTACCCTGTCGTGCAGAGGTTCAGAAAGGCTGTGCCTGGGAATTTCCTAAGTCTTATTTTCTTAATGATAATTGATTTAACCAGTCCTCACAGCAACGTCACATGGCAGGTCCTGTTACTTCCATTTTGCAGAAAAGCAGCTTCCCCACGGCTCCATGCTGGTACATGGTGGGTGCAGAAATATTTTCTGCTACTCCAAGAATCTTGCCTTGTTTGGAACCATCTGCTGCTGGGCAAGCCCCTGGTCCTACTGCAGGTGTCTGAGGATCCAGGAGATGAGTGGGGGCAGGGCCTGATCTGAGCATGAGGGGTGGGAGCCTGGTGCTGGGCAGGGTCTTGAAGGGGAAGCTGGTGGGGGCAGCGGGGGTTCCATCTGGGGATTAAGAAAGACCAAGGCCAGGCCGGGCGTGGTGGCGCACGCCTGTAATCCCAGCACCTTGGGAGGCCAAGGTGGGCAGATCATGAGGTCAGGAGATCGAGATCATCCTGGCTAACGTGGTGAAAACCCATCTCTATAAAAAACCAAACACCAAAAATCAAAAACAAAAAAAAAATTAGCCGGGCCTGGTGGCAGATGCCTGTAATCCCAGCTACTCGGGAGGCTGAGGCAGCAGAATTGCTCGAACCTGGGAGACGGAGGTTGCGGTGAGCCAAGATTGCACCATTGCACTCCAGCCTAGGCAACAGAGTGAGACTCTCTCTCAAAAAAGAAAGAAAAAGAAGAAAGAAAGAAAGAAAGAAAGAAAGAAAGAAAGAAAGAAAGAAAGAGAAAGGAAAGAAAGAAAGAAAGAAAGAAAGAGAAAGAGAGAGAGAGAAAGAAAGGAAAGAAAGCAAGAAAGCAAGAAAGAAAGAAAGAAAGAAAGAAGAAAGAAAGAAAGAAAGACCGACCAAGGCCAGGTACTGTGTCAGCTCATGCCTGTAATCCCAGAACTTTGGGAGGCTGAGACAGGATGATTGCTTGAGCCCAGGAGTTTGAGATCAGCCTAGGTGACAGAGTGAGACCCTGTTTCAAACAAACACATTAAAAAAAGACCAAGGGCCGGGCGCAGTGGCTCACGCCTGTAATCCCAGCACTTTGGGAGGCCGAGGCGGGCGGATCACGAGGTCAGGAGATCGAGACCATCCTGGCTAACACGGTGAAACCCTGTCTCTACCAAAAATACAAAAAATTAGCCGGGCGTTGTGGCGGGCGCCTGTAGTCCCAGCTACTCAGGAGGCTGAGGCAGGAGAATGGAGTGAACCCTGTAGGCGGAGGTTGCAGTGAGTCGAGATCGCACCACTGCACTCCAGTCTGGGCGACAGATCGAGACTGTCTCAAAAAAAAAAAAAAAAAAAAAAAGACCAAGGTTAGCGCACAGGTCGTGAACTGGTCAAGCTCCGCCATGGTCACTCTCAAGGCAAAGCGACAGCTTGGCCCTGCCTATTTCCCTCCATCTGCAGACTATGTGCTGCTTTCTAATGACGTCCTTCCCACCACAAGGCAGTCTTTGCCACTCACTGTCCCCTATTCCTCCTGGATTCCAGCGCCCAAGCAGGAGAGGAGTGTGTGGGGAGAAAGTCACACAGCATGGGCCTGGGCCCCTGAGGGCATCTAGGGCTAGACACCCCCCACCAGAGTCCAGGCCAAAAGAAGTCCCCAAATCAACACTATTGGGTCTTACTAGGGCTTTCCAGCTTCAAGTCAAATGCTACAGACCGTGACTCTCCCACAGGTTCCTGAGGGGACTACAGAAGACCCACAAGCTAGCGGGTGTGCCCCTGGAGGAGGTCGCTAGATAAACAGAAAGAGAAGAACTTCACAAGAAAAGAATCTCCTGCGACTGCTCGAGTACCAGGAACGCTTGCGCAGCAGCTCAGCATCACCAGGCAGACTCTAGCTTGGCTCCTCTTTCTTTGTTTCTGACCAGCTGCGGCCAATGCCTACAGGCTTGAGACCTAGTTCCAGAAGGTGGCCAGCATGTAGAACAGCGGAGCCTCCATCAGTAATGCCCAGGATCACCAGCACCCAGATTTCCCAGGGCTACCAAAGTCTAGGGCCACTGTCTCCAATAGTCATTAGCAGGACCATCGATGCCTAGAATCCGAGGCTACCATTAGCCAAGGTCACCTTCCCCTGGGGTTGTTGACATCTGGAACCACTTGGACCACAGGACATAGGACCTAGAACCCTGGAGGAGCCCACCCAGAGCTGCCATAAACTAGAACTCTAGGTCACCATGAGCCAGTATTGGGGGCCATAGAGTCACTGATGTGGAGTCCATCCTTGGACTCACACTGGATTGAGAAGCTTCCTGGGGTGATGGAGCTTGGTGAATGGCTTTTCTTGTGCAGGCTCTGAGTGTACCTTTTTTAATTTTATTTTTTGTTTTTTGTTTTTTATTTTTGTAGAGATGGGGTCTCACCATCATGTTGCCTAGGCTGGTCTCAAATTCCTGGGCTCAAGCAATCCTCCTACCCCAGCTTCCCCAAGTGCTGGGATTGCAGGTGTGAGCCACCATGCTGGCTACCTTTCTTTTTTGACTCTGCTCCATAGCAAAATATCATGGAGACTTCTGAACCCCTTGCTTCTCTCCTACCTGGGTCCTGGGTTCTGGCTGTGAACTTTCCAAAGAGGAAACAAGAGGTGTCATGTGGGTGGGTCCTGCACACCCAGGACCCAGGTGAGGACTGCTCAGGGAGGGAGGGGGTACATGGCCTCTAATGTGGTCTCCTCTTTTTCCAGAAAATACACTGGGAAGTCGGCCAAAAGATGTCCTGGAGGAGGCTGTATGAATGTTCCGGAGACAGAGCACAGCATTACTGGGAATGGATCACGGGGCCTGGGCCATCCTAATTGCATCCCCTCCATCCCACTCACCCAAGGGCCAACCTTTCTCCACATTTTTCAGCGTTGGGCACTACTGTGACCTTGCTGAGATACCCCAAGGAAAATGTGGGAAAGAACTTTTCTCTTTCCACCTCCCACCCTCCCCCAGCCAACAAATAGACGGCCTCAGAGCCTCAAAAACATGCACAGAAAAAGTTCCAACCTGTTAACAACTGAAATCTTAGTAGTATCAACAAATAAATGTTGTACATTTAAAATAATTCCTATGGGATGCCTTGGCCTGCTACCCCAAGGGTTTCCATTGCCAAGTTCAAGGTTGCCTCAGGAAGGGGGCTGCTCAGCTGTTCTTTGCCCGCCCTGGCCATGGCCTCTTCTTATGAGACCTGGCCTCGTCTCTGGCCTGACACTATATGTGAGGAGGGCACAGGTAAGACCTGGAGAAGGAAACTAAATTTGGGAATGGAGGAGAGTTAGAGACTAGGGCCAGGAGGAAAGATAGGAAGCAGAGGACGAGGAATGACAGCTGAACAAAAAATGAAAGTCACGCTGGTGATTCTTGCCTTGGGAATCCTCGAGTTTCAGGTGGGATCCTTGCCTAATGGAGCCAGATTCAACAGGGAGTCAGACAATTGCATATTTCAACAGTAATAATAACCAGTCATAATAACAGCACCTAGCCTCCCTCATACATTGAAACATTCGTCCATTGCTGGTGGGAATGTAAATTGGTGTAACTTCTTTGGAAAACAGTCTGGCAGTTCCTCAAAATGTTAAACATAGAGTTACCATATGACCCAGCGATTGCATTCCTAGGTATTCACCCAAGGGAATTGAAACAAACATCCATGCAAGAACTTCCATGTGAATGTTCACAGCGGCATTATTCATAATAAGGAAAAGGTGGAAACAACCCAAGTGCCCATCCACTTGTGAATGGATAAACAAATTGTGGTATATCCATACAATGGAATATTATTTGACCATGAAAAGGAATGAAGTACTGACACACAGCTGGGTGCAGTGGCTCACACTCATAATTGCAGCAGTATGGGAGGCTGAGGTGGGCGGATCACTTGAGCTTAGGAGTTGGAGACCAGCCTGGCCAGTGTGGTGAAAACCCTGCCTCTACTAAAAATACAAACAAAAAATAATAATAATAGCCAGGTATGGTGTCATGTGCCTGTGGTCCCAGATACTTAGGAGGCTGAGGTGGGAGGATGGCTTGAGCCCGGGGGGCAGAGGTTGCAGTGAACCAATATCATGCCACTGCACTCCAGCCTGGGTGACAGAATGAGACCCTGCCTGAAAAAAAAAAAAACAAAGTACTGACATTGACACACAGACAACATAAATGAGCCTCGAGAACATAATGCTAAGTGAAAGAAGCCAGACACAAAACACTACATATTGTATGATTCCATTTATATGAAATGTCCAGAATAGAAAAATCCATAGACACAGAAAACAGATTAGTGGTTGCCTAGGACTAAGGGGAGGAGGGAATGGGAGTGATTACTAGTAGGTATGGGTTTTGGGAGGAGGTAATGAAAAATGCTCTGGAATTAGTGGTGATGGTTGCACAACTCTGTGAATATACACTGAGTACATACAACCCACTGAATTGTATATTTTAATAGAGTGAACTTTATGTGAATTTTATCCCCATAGAACTGTTATTTAGAATATGCTAGGAAATTGTGTTAGGCAGGTTGATTGCTATTGCATTTCACTCTTACAGTGACCCCACGTGGAATTAAGGAGATATATAGTGGGGGTAGTTAAGGGCACAGACTCTTCAGTCAAACTATAGGGGTACAACCTCAGCTCATTCCCCTCTAGTTCAGGGACCTTGGACAAGTCACTCAACCTCCATGGGTCTCAGAGTCCTCATCTGCAGAATGAGCACAAGGATCTGTATCTTATCCACACAGCACAGTGCCTGGGGTACAGGGAGTGCACAGGCATAGGTACTGTTAGATGTAGTAGGAATTCAATAGTAGTACGATTTCACCACCTCCTCCCATCCTTTTCTATATATATATTTTTGTTTGTTTGTTTGTTTTGTTTTGTTTTGTTTGAGATGGAGTCTCGCTCTGTCACCCAGGCTGGAGTGCAGTCACGTGATCTTGGCTCACTGCAGCCTCTGCCTCCCGGGTTCAAGAGATTCTCCTGTCTCAGCCTCCCTAGTAGCTGGGACTAGAGGTGTGTATCACCACACCCAGCTAATTTTGTATTTTTAGTAGAGATGAGGTTTCACTATGTTGGCCAGGCTGGTTTCCAACTCTTGACCTCAGGTGATCCACCCGCCTTGGCCTCCCAAAGTGCTGGGATTGCAGGCGTGAGCCACAGTGCCTGGCCCTTTCTATTTCTTGAGCCCCCTGGAAGTACAATCACCCTTAAAGGATGAGGATGGTGAAGAGTTTGGAGAAGGAGCAGCATTTAGGAAGGAGTCTATACCCGCTTCTCACATTCAACTCACTCCACTGTGTTCAGCAGTACTACAGTACAAAGTAGGGTGGGGAGACTATAATACTAGCTAATCTTTATTAGGCACTTCGGCGGCAGATGTATGTGTTTTTTTTTTTCTTTCCATGTCATCCCAGAAAGGTGGTTTGGCCTGGAGATACCATTAGCTACTCATTACTGAACACCATCTACAAGCCAAGCTCTGTGCTCTGGGCCCTAAAACAAAGTGGGGCTCAAGACAGCCAGGGTCTGGTGCTCAGAGGCTTACATTCCAGTGGGGAGGGGAGGTGGATAAGAAATAAATAAACAAAAAACAATGTATTTCCCAATCAGCTGTAATGCAATGGAAATTAATCAAATAAAGGGGGAAGGACTGCCCTACATAGGCATTAAAGGAAGATTTATCTGAAAAACTGGTTTCTGAGCTAAGATAGGAGGAAGATGTTTGAGGTAGAGGGAACTGGAGTGAAAATAAGCCCAGCACATTTATTTATTTATTTATTTATTTTTATTTTATTATTATTGTTTTTTTAGATGGAGTCTCACTCTGTCGCCCAGGCTGAAGTGCAGTGGCGCGGTCTCAGCTCACTGCAACCTCTGCCTCCTGGGTTCAAGTGATTCTCCTGTCTCAGCCTCCCAAGTATCTGGGATTACAGACTTGCACCACCACGCCCGGCTAATTTTTCTATTTTTAATAGAGACGGTGTTTCACCATGTTGGCCAGGCCAGTCTTTAACTCCCGACCTCAGGTGATCCACCTGCCTCAGCCTCCCAAAGTGCTGGGATTACAGGCGTGAGCCACTGCGCCCAGCCCAGCACATTTAAAGAACAGCAAGAGAGCCAATGCAGCTGGAGCTGGGGCAGCCAAGGAGAGTGACACAAGCTAAGACCCATGAGGGAGCCAGGGCCCTGTTACATAGAGCAAGCAGGTCTGCATGAGGGACTTGATTTTTGTATTCAGTGTCAATAGGTGGCATAGGAAAGTTCTCCAGCCTTCTAATGGGAAAGAAGCTAAAGAGAACATCAGAATCCCAAGCAATAGGTCTAGTCTGATGTCTCTTCATGCTTAAGGCAATTGAGTCACGTGCAACAAATCCTTTGGTTTCCCCCACAATGTCAGCTGCCTTGTACTGTCTCTGGGCTAAATGGAGAAAGAATTTTTTTTTTTTTTTGAGACACAGTCTCACTCTGTCGCCCAGGCTGGAGTGCAATGGCGCAATCTTGGCTCACTGCAACCTCCACCTCCCAGGTTTTAGTGATTCAACCTGCCTCAGCCTACCGAGTAGCTGGGATTACAGGCGCCCGCCACTATGCCCAGCTAATTTTTGTATTTTTAGTAGAGATAGGGTTTTGCCATGTTGGCCAGGCTGGTCTTAAACTCCTGACCTCAGGTGATCCACCCACCTCAGCCTCCCGAAGTGCTGGGATTACAGGTATGAGCCACAGCACCGGGCCGCAAGATCTTTACCATTGGGATTCCTTCTGGTGCCTGGTGTTGACCCAATGAGGTGAGCAGCCTCCTTCCCTCCCTGGATGCTGCCCTCCTGAAGCATCTTCCTTCTGGGAAGTCCGGGTGGTGCACATGAGTTTAGGTGTTCTTTTTCCCGTACTTTAGATCAAGCCCAGTCTTCAGCTGTAAATTGATTGTGAAGAAATGGAGGCTCATAGATGCCTACTTGTGCTAACCTTGTCAGAAATAGATGGGGAATGTCTGTGATGTGGAGGGTGCAATGTGCTGAAACTTACGTTCCCCATAAGATGAGATATTCAGAGTAATTCAGTTGAAATCTTGATAAGGGAATAGTGTGTGTGTGTGTGTGTATAAGATAGAGACAGAGAGAGAGAGAAAATGCTATGGCAGGAAGTTTTCACTTGGCCAAGTTTTAACAACAAACAAGGAGCAGTTTGTGGCCAAGCAGTCAGTCCAGGGGGAAAAACAAACAGGCAGAGTGGGTGCTTGGGTGGGGGGTTGCTGAGAAAGCCAGGAATGAGTTTATCATGCTGCTTCTGGGGTGAGGAAGAAACACAAAACATTTAGATCTTTCACCTGGTTGCCCACAGATACCATGAGTAGCCAACCCAATGGTCAGTTTCCCCTTCTTCCTGATAGAGAGAGCCCTGGTTTTGATCAGATACCCATTCTCCCTTGGGGAAGGGATCACCATCTCCAGCTAAGGGGTAAATCATGACTCACCTAAGCCAGGTGTGGTTATTCCATTTTCCTTTTCAGAGACTAATTTGCACATAGATACAGTGCTAGCCAATGACAATTGAAGGAAAGTTCTGCCTGGGACTGTAGAAAGGTCTCCTTTCTCAAAAAAGGATTCAAGAAGGGGCCAGTCATGGTGGCTCATGCCTGTAACCCCAGCACTTTGGGAGGCCAAGGCAGGCAGATCACTTGAGGCCAGGAGTTCAAGACCAGCCTGGCCACCATTGTGAAACCCTGTCTCTACTAAAAATACAAAATTATCCAGGTATGGTGGTGCATGCCTGTAATCCCAGCTACTTGGGAGGCTAAGGCAGGCAAATCGCTTGAACCCGGGAGGTGGAGGTTGCAGTGAGCCAGGATTGCACCATTGCACTCCAGCCTGGGCAACAAGAGTGATACTCCGTCTCAAAAAAAAAAAATGCAAGAAGAAACTGTTTCTCTTATACTTCAGTTATTACAGGAATGGTCTGCAGTCCCCAGATGTGTGGTAGCCCCTTGGCACCATGAGCTGACCTGGCAGGCACTTGGAGGGTGGGTCAAGCAGAAAAATTCTCAATGATGCCTTTGGGCCCCTGAATTGACCAATCCAGAGGTTCCCTACCTCTGGCCTTCTTATGTGAAATAAATTTTCCTTCTTATTTCAGGTAGGGCTTCCACGTACTTGTATCCTGATTGATGCTGTCACTCTCACTGGAAAACAATTGGAAGGTAAGAACCATGGCTTCCACCTCTCTGGATTCCAGTACCGTACACCAAATCAGATGGGTGGGTGGGTAGATGAGTGGATGATGGATAGGTGGTGGATGTAGGGATGAGTGTGTGGGTAGATGGATGAATGGGTGGCTGTATGAATGTTATGAATGAGTGGTTGGGTAGATAAGTGGGTAGATGGATGAAAGGGTTGGGTGTGTGTGTGGGTGGATGGGTGGGTGGATGGGGTGGATGGGTGGATGGATGTGGTTGGTGAATGGGTGGGTGGCTGACTGGCTGGCTGGATAAATGGATGGATGGGTGGGTGGGTGGGTAGATGGTTGGTGGGTGGGTGGCTGGGTGGATGGATGGGTGGCTGGATGGATGTGTGGGTGGGTGGATGGGGGTTAGATAGATGAGTTGGTGGATGGTGGCTGGCTGGCTAGGTGGATGAGTGGCTGGATAAATGTATGGGTGGGTGGATGGGGGTTAGATAGATGAGTTGGTGGATGGATGGGTGAGTGACTGGGTAGATTGGATAGATGGCTGGGTAGGTGGATGTGTAGGGTGGCTGGCTAGCTGGTTGTATGGGTGGGTGGGTAGGCTGTTTGGTGTGGTGGGTGGATGGATGTATGGGTGACTGGATGGGTAGGTGGGTGGATGGATGGGTGGATGAATGGGTGGATGGGTAAATGAGTGGGTGGATGGATGGGTAGATGGGTGGATGGATGGGGTGGATGGGTGGATGGATGTGGTTGGTGAATGGGTGGGTGGCTGACTGGCTGGCTGGATAAATGGATGGATGGGTGGGTGGGTGTGTG